>NC_139967.1:39709703-40309703 GCF_963993115.1 Abramis brama
AAACTAATAAATAGCCTAAATTGTGTTTCAGAAAAGAGTAAATTATGCTACAGGATGATTTCATTTAATGCACAGAGATGTCACATAACATAAAATACCTTCTCTATTTATATCTCAAATTTAAAAATGCTTAAAAATAGTTTCAAATAGACAAAGGCATCAACTGACATTCACATTTCTATGAGACAAGAGTCATATCATGAGACTAATTATATCACATTACCTCAGAAGATTCTAGGGCAACCCCTTCCCCCATGAAAGTGTCAATTGTTCAACACACAATGCTAACAGCTGTCTGTTTACCCCAGTGGTTTCCTAAAGCGAAAAGGCTCACCTACTTATTTACTTCGAATGTAAACAGTCTGATATAAATAGATAAATATCACAGTCTGGAGACAGTTATGAGTTTGTTCTGGACTAGGGATGCGGGGAAGTTTCCTATTTGCACCATTCCAAAGGATAACATAAAAACAAACACATTTTTTACATTTTCTGAAGAAAAATGCTTGCCTGTGTAAAACTCCTTGCCATGATACCAGACTGGTCTGGGTGGTTGCTAGAGTGTTGCTAGGCGGTTGCTTACTGGCTCAAGTGAAAACAGCACATACCAACACCTCTCCTTTTGACAAGCCGCATGAATTGAAGTCCCCTTCATGTCCGTAGCCCAAACTGTTCATCACTGGAAGACCATTTGAACTTTTACAGATTGCTTTGAGGTTGTAAGTGTTAAAATATGAAGTGATTTTGTACATGTATGTGTTAGCGATAGAAGACGAGACAGCAGGAAAGCCTCTCAATATCCTTAGACTCCAGAATTCAGACAGACAGTAGATTGACCCCTGACCCCAGAGCCTGCTGTCTTGTTATCGCTCTCCCATTATCTCACAGGGAATCTCTATCTTAAGTCCACGGCGCCTCAGGTTATTGTGGGAGAGAAACTGGCTTGAGTTTTGCAGGCTGCCAAGATCAAAGATGGCTGGATGTACTAATAGTAATACAACCTAAGCCATTACAGTTGGAATCCTAGTTACTATACAAATCAAAAATGACTAGTAATGAGTATTAGAAAGGAATTGAATTTGCTTTAAAACATTAAGCCTTCAACTTGAGTTAAAATGTCTGGGCAAGCAAAAGTGTCTGGCATTGAAATAAAAACGATTGCTTCCCTCTTTACAAGAAAATTGTAGTTTGAGCCTCAGGTTTGATTTAGTGCTGAGGTTTGAAAACGCGAAATGATGTGAAAGTCACAGTAATTTAGAGGGATTCGATTTTCCTCAGAGTACGGCAAACACAGCAGAAAGTGGCTATGAAGAAACAGCAGTTAAGCATTTATCACCATTTCCTATTCATCATGCTAATTGTTCAGGCGCAGAAATATTGTTTGTTTTGGACAATTAGGGTTTGGTTTAGTGCCGTGCGTCAAAGCCCACAGCTGTAAAGAATTTAGCCTTCGCTATATGACACTTAATTTATGCCTTTCACAAATCACTTATGCTTCATTCTGTGCAAATAGCCGGTTTGTCTCTTCCCCCAGCGGAAAATGACATTGTCAGACTGCGAGGGCTATTAAACAACAATGTCTTCTGTCAATATGAGCCTATTCTGAGCGTAGAGTCTCGCGTGTGTGCATGTGAGTCTCGTCTCTTGACAGTATTTAGAATACACACGAAGACATGAGGGGATGAAAGGACGTTTTGTGAACGTCGACTTCCAGTTATCGTTGAAACACAGTGCCGCAGTAAACAGTGCAGCACTGGGTGGCCATGCGAAAGTTTAAACAAAGAAGGAGGCACACTGAAATATTCAGAGTTCAGCAGAGCAGTTACGAAACTCAGGAAGAATGGAGGCTCTATACAACAGTGCATCACAAACAAGCGCTAAATGTCAACATGCAGCACTCAGTGTGTCATGCGAGGATGTGTAGAGCATCTAAAGAGAAAGACATTATAGAGAATAGTCCGAAAAATGGCCTTCAGCAGCGAAAGGGTAAAAATGAATATTGAAAAAATGGTAAATGGACAAAAAAATCATAATGAATGAGCTAGCTGCCACACTTCTGAATCTTTCTCATTGTTCTGTAGACACATATTCAGATTATTTGTTCTTGTTATTAAATGAAATATGAGTTTGGCTAGTAGTTTTTGGTGTCATAAGCATATTTATTTATTGTTACTGGTCAAAAACAACGACTAGGCCATGTTTTATTTTATTTTATTATTGCTTTTTTGTGGTGGGGCTAGCAGAAAAATCCTCAACGTTGAGCCCTACCTACAATGCCGTACAGGGAATTGAATTTTGAATCTGCTCATGAACCATCCAAAAAAAAAAGATTGACTTGAAAGAATCGAACTTTTCAAAGCTACAGTGAAAGTGAAAGCGAAAGGAAGAGGACCATTTAGAGTGAACCGATTCACCAGAATGAATTGCAAGAAGCTACAAACAAATGAGAAAGGTTCGGATATTCCAGCTCTAAATGAGATAGGGAACCATTTAAGATGAACCACTTATAAATTAGCTTATGGTTACATTGTATGAAATCACTATAACTGGACATTTGACTCAAAACCTTATAGTTACTGAGATGTACTTAATAGCAGCGTGTGACATCTTAAGTCTCCTCTATAATTATTGTTTAAGACAAGGCTGATATCTAGTAAATATTTTGTCTTTTGAGGGACGACAAAGGTAATCGATCTTTCCAACAGAATGCTGCAGGAATTGCTTATTTTTATCGGCCAAAACCCGAAAACAAAGTTGTCATTTTTGCACTACCATTTCAATCGCCCTGAAGTCAATGCAGGTTTTTTGAAGTCATTTTGTTAAATGCCTGAAATAAGATCTATGGTTAACACAAGCTTAGTATATCTTTACGTTTTATTCTGCAACATAAAATACATCGGAAATATCCCCTTGTGATTTTTAAAAGCTTTTACTTCCTAACAAGTGGCCAAATGGAATTACAGAGGTTGTCATTAATCATCATCACACAAACTCATTTACTCACTAATTCGCTTTCACCACCTCTTTGTGTTTATAATCACGCTCTTGCGAACTATTCAAACTCAAACTTTCAGAGGAAAAGTTTTTTAAATAAAGACTGAAAGAGCTGTCGGAAGAGGTGATGTTGATTGTAGAGTACTTCTATATTTAGCTTTTTACTTTGGACGTTTGTATTTTGGCTTCAAAATTCATAGTTGTGTTCATTTGTGAAAATTATTATGATGAATCATAAACCTAGTTTTTTTTGCAGTAATCAAGTGATTTGCAGTACTAGCTAAAAGTACATCCTCATTTATGTTTACCAACACTCTTCCTAGAACTGCATACTCATTTGCATGACCTTTGCAACCTCAACGCTGGTTTAGCTTGTCTAGAAAATGAACTGTTGGTGTTCATCCCATTCTTGAGGCGTCTTGTTTACTCGCGGGCCGATGTGCAACATCTCGGATAAACAGAGACATCTTGGCTGGGTTAAAAGCAACGACAAAGCAGCGACAAAGCAACAAAAAGCAAATCTGCTGCCAAGTTAAGAAATGCTGCCGTCAAGGATGCAGCCACAGACAAAATACTTTCCTCTTTCAGCTGAGACCATTCGGAGTTACCCAGCTCTGTACTGAACTGTACTTTGGTGACCGTTCGCTGTGTCTTAGTGTTTTTAGGCTGTGAAATTGGTTTAGATTTACAAGAATGATAGTCACAGCTTCAGCATTATAGTGATGGAAATACAAATGATTCTGAAAAAGACAGAAATAACCTTTGTTTAAGATACTTAAATGGCAAACACTAGGCCAACTGGAAATCCTCAGGATTTCTCGGAAACAACTGGGGTGATAACAAACACGTCTCATTATTTCTGATCAGACCTGACAGCAAAGGTTAAAAACGTTTGAAGTCGACGGTGCCCCTGCTGTTATCTAAAACTAGCCGCCTGCAGACCTCTCACCATGGGGCATCTGGACTGGCGGCACTCAGCCCCTCTCAGCTCACCGGTCTGTGCTGGGCCACTTACACAGATTAATACTTAGCTAAGGGTCAGGAGAAAGTTTAGGAAAGTTTCAGCAACAACAGCTGAGCTCTGTCTAGAGGAAAACGTCAGGTGACAACAGCAAGACCGGTTTAATAAATTAATACAAATGAACTTTGAAGTCAGCTAGATATACACTACAGAGGCTTAACATAAACCGAATGTCTGAGACCACAAGTGGAAATGCTTCTGTTTTGCATTGTTTAAAAAAAAAAAAAAATTTGAAAAAACACTATTTTGAAATAGAAAAAGCATTTTGGAAATTGGAGTCACATGATCAGTGTCACACATTTACTTATTTGATTACAACAAACAGTGCAAAATGTATTATGAAAATAATTCTTAATTGATTTGTGAATAATTGGATAATCTATATTAATCTATAATCTATATTTATTTTAACTGACAAATATAACTTTCTAAATTCGAAATCTTTCTGTTTATTTCTAGATTTAAACGCGATTTTAAATCCCAGATTTTCAATTTTGTGTTCCACTGTTGTACACTACTAATGATGAAGTAATGGCAGGGGTTTGCTTCAAAGAATTTGAGGTTCAAAGGTTGAGCAACAGTGCCCCCCTGAGCTAACAAAGTTGTTTATGTCATTACACCGTGACCTATAAACTATGACCTGTACAAATTAGTTTTACTATTGATTTAATGACACAACCTCATTTTTCACTGTCACTGCAACATTAATGCAGCTGACAGGATATAGCCTATAAGTATAATTCAAAATGTAAACAATATAAACATGTTTTTTTTTTGTTTTTTTCATAAACACTCAGTGAACTTGTTCTCTTTTGTGAGACATTCACCTGTTTTTTATCATGTAGCAGGAATGACTAAGAATTGAGTCACTTTTTCCATAAAAAGCTAGAATTATGTCCCTTATCAAGTGTCTCCGAATAGACTCCGCACAGAGGCAGAAGCTTTCAGCAGCCTCTCTAATAAGGCAGCTTTGAGGATACAATAAAGCATTGTCTCCTGTCTCTCTCTCTGCGGAAGGAAGTGGAAGAGCGAAACAGAAAACCAGGGGCTGTATGAATCAAAGCAATCATCAGAGAGATGCAGCCTGGGGTCAGGATCTGTTGCACCATAGCTATGGTGACAGAGATAAGGCATGTTTTTACTGCGATAATGCTGACAAATGTACGCTGTCTTTAAAAAGATGCCCGTTTTAATGTTCTGTCCGCTCATGAAATGATCTCGGTATACTTTAAGATCACTATGAAAATGTTTTAAATTAAAAAAAAAATAAAAAATTGTTACTTTTGTTTGCGGACCAATTCTCGCTAACTAGTTGCTTATTAGCTTGCACATTACTAGCATATTGCCTGATTATTAGTACTTATATTGCACATATTAATGCCTTACTCTGCATGACCATAATCTATATCCCTTAATCCTACCCCATACCTAAACTTAACCACTACAACTACATCAATAACTATTAATATGCAGTAAATTAGGAGTTTATTGAGGCAAAAGTCACAGTTAATAGTGAATATGTGTTCACCAAACAAAAGTGTGACCGGTTTTTGTTGCTGTTTCAAAATATGCTCTGTAATGTGTCCAACAAATCAACCAACAAACCGAGTTTGTCTGAACAACGGCAGAGTTTTAGAAACCGATTTGAAAGCAATCAGTAGTGGTGTTTGCCAAGACAAGCATTCCCTTGTGAAAAAGAAGTGCCCTTGTACTTTGCTAAATGTGTGCTTGTTGTGTACTTCGAATCTTAAAAGTATATTTTTAAAAACCTGTACTTGCAGATAATATGATATTAGTAAAATAAAAAGTCACTTAAAGAAATAGTTCACCCAAAAATTAAAATTATCCCATAAATTACTCACCCTCAAGCCATCCTTTGTGTATATGACTTTCTTCTTTCAGACAAACACAATTGGAGTAATATTAAATAATATCCTGGTTCTTCCTAGCTTTGTAATGGCATTGAATAGCGCCCAAGTTAGTGAAGGTCCAAAAAGCGCATTCATCCATCATAAAAGTAATCCATAAGACTCCAGTGGGTTAATAAAGGCCTTCTGAAGCGGTGGGTTTTTGTAAGAAAAATATCCATATTTAAAACTTTATAAACCATAATAACTGGCTTCCAGCAACGGCCATATGCATGTTCACGAGAGAGTCGAGTTCCGGCGGAAGGGTGACCTCTGATCCGACTTGGAGTGATTGGAGCAGACAGTAGTGTACTTGCCCACAATACGTATACAAGCTGTTGGTTCATGAGTACCCAAGTTCGATGGGAGAGTGGCGTCCCAATCTCTTACCCCCTGCTTTCCTGTCTCTCTACACTGTCCTATGAAAACTAACAGCAATAGCACAGTTCTTTGTGTAGGCTGTGGCGCTATACCCCTAATAGTCGACTAAATGTTGGTCGACGAGAAGAGGCTACGTCGAACAAATTTTAACTAGTCGCTTAGTCGCAGAAAAAAAGCATCACCTTTGTTCAATTTCATTACTTTTCCCTGGAGCGCTGCAGCAAGTGTTATGTGTGTGCTTGAACGCTAATTTTATCATTATGGTTTAGTATTTTCTCTGTAATGTAGAAAATGTTAGCAATGTTACATATAATATTCTTCTCAGCCCTGAAACCCAAACCATTTTTGATGCCACCCCCCTGTAACATAAACGTGCGACCAGTCAATTATTCACTTAAATGAACGACTACTAGTCGACTAGAAAAAAAACTTTAGTTGGGGGCAGTCGTTGGATGTAGGCACAGACAAATACAAAATGCACAGCATCGACACAGTCATGATTAGACATGTACAGCATATACGAATATAAATAATTTGTTGCTTCTCTCACACTCTCTCTGTAGATCTTTCCCTCTTTCCCCCATCTTCTCACTCTGTCTATCTCACTGTCACTCACGCTTTGCCCAGACACACTCATGTGGCACCTCACACCTGCAGAGGGTTCCCCACTCCCACCATTCCACCTATCAGATCAATGTTCCCTCTTTCTCTTCACCCGTCACAGGCCCTCAGAGAAGGGACTTGTCCTGCGTGATAACCCCCCTCAGGCAAGGTCCTGAAGCCTGGGCCTGTCTGCGCTTAATGGAACCTCGGTCTGACAGGCCCTCCGTCGCCCCTCACCTCAGACAGTGTGGCACGTCTGGAGTCCAGGCCCGGGTGTGCAAGAGGAGTACTCAGCGTTAAGTGCACCTAAGAGCAGCCTCTTCAATGGCACAAGCCAGACAGAGATGGTGTTTAGAAAGCACAATGTCTGCGCCACATTTTGGCAAGCTTGTGAAGTGTCTATGCCAAAAATATTTTTTCCATCCTTCAGAAAAATGTGGATAGAGAGCAGTCCTTCTAAATGCAAACAATAAATCTGTGATTTGACTCAGCCATGGGTACAAACACTATGCGATTTTAGGTTCACCATGCAAGCGTTCCATTCACGTCGACTTCAGTTTTGCAGCTTCAAATTTGAGTGTCTGGATTCTGTTCTTAAAACGACTCCACAACAGAAAGGAAATGAAAGTTTCACACAGCTTTTCTGTAACTAAGCCTGGATGCTGGACTCCCTATGTGTGCAGGCAATAAAGAGAAAGGGTGTTAAATTAGTTGCTAAACTACATCTAATAGGATCCCGACCGAAACAACAGCTAAAAGCTGACTGTAGCCTCTTGTTTGCACAAAGACATCTGCTTAGGAATTAAGAGTAAGAAACTGTTGAAACTAAAAGGGTCCTTTTAGCACTGAGAGCAAAGACAATGTCACCCTGTTAGAAATCCCATTGCCCCCTTTGAAGAGAAATAAGAGTGGGCCCACATACGCTAGGTAATCCTATTACCCAGGAAACAAGGGGATCGCTGCTTTCGATCAGGGGTCAGGGCCTGAATGACCTCACTCTTACCAGAAACAATAGAGTGGAGAAAGACAGTGGGCTTGAGAAGCTGGCAGCAGTGCAAAAGGAAGTCTAACAGACAGGTTTATCAGACGTTCACATTACCTGTATTTTAGGGTTTGTTTCTAGGTTAGGGTCGGGCTAAGGGATAGGCTTAGGGTTATAAGGATAGAATTAGTCATGCGTCCTGGGAAATGTTCAGACTGGGAAAGTCCGTTTAAACATTAACCTTTTCATCCTAGATGAAACCTTAAAGACAAAGTGCAGGCCTGGCCACTCTAAGCTCTTGGCAGAGATGATGGGCCTGTTGGAACTATGCAGCTTGTTTCTGTGTGTGCTGGCAGAGCCGGTGCAACCGAGACTTTAATGTAGCTGGCATAAGTCCGCACAGAGGTAGGTAGAGACAATGCAGGCGTCTCATCAGAACCACTAAAGCCACAAAAAAAAACGACAAAAAAACCCCCAGCTGTTTCTTTTCCTATTCTAGTATGAGAACAGACAGTTTTTAAAAAAAAAATCTCTGACTTTTTTGGTAAATCTGAGGACAGAGGCAGTTTGAAACACGTGAGATTACTAGTCATTTTCACAGTAGCAAAATATGAGAGGCAGAACAGTTGATGTGTTAAATATCATTTAAGGTGCCAGTTTTACACCAGCTAAAGCCTGTCCCACACTAAAAAAAAGGTTAAAGGTATAGTGGAGGATTTTCTTTTTCCAGGTGGATCATCAAGACTATTGGTCCTCCTAGTTGTCAATCATTCTGGTGATATGTTTACGTAAGGCCTTCATAATCCCTAGGTAGTTTTCGCTTTCTGCGCATGCGCACTTTCAGGTGTATATGTGTGGTGAACTACGGTTTCAGCCATTCTTGAAGCAAGAGAAAAAGTGTCTACGAACTGAGAAAGGCCTCTGAAGAAAGAAACAAGACCAGAGTGTTTTTGGGAGAATATTTCACACACTGGCGTGCGCTAAAAGCACAGGTTGGGCTTCCCACTGATGCCTCAGTCGCGAAGTTTCTACTCGACAGGTAAAGTTTTGTCATGCTATTTGGAGAAATCTATTTAAAATCACTGCTAGTAAAAGTTAATGTAAGCTATGATTAGTGATGCTAGCCCTGGCACAAGTCACGCAGCAACTTGTAAACAGAGCGTGCACGAGGAGAACTAGGCTTGTGCATGCTCTCTCATGCACACGTTTAATAGGCATTCCCTCTCGGGAGCAGGTAGAGTGTTGCGCATGTGCATTTTTTCAAAAAGTGGAGAGGGCGGTTCTTTTCTAAAATTCGGGAAAATCCTCCACAATACCTTTAACATCTTATCAGGTTTTTAAAATGTGAGAGACCTAAAACGTGGATAGATTTAACAGTTTTGTCCCTCTAGTGTGTGGAGTGCCGCAATGTGACCAAGACAGCACACCACACACTAACATATTCAATTCACAAACAACCAGAGTCCTGACTGTGAACATGACTGTAAACGAACATGGGGAATGACGGGCAAGAAGAAATGGCGACACAATAGCTTTTGGACAGCTTTTTACAGAAAATTCACAGAAAATAAGAAAAAGGTTTGTTATGTCAGGTCGTCTTCTCTCAGCTTGCTTTCTGATTTGGTATCATTTCGTTCCACGGGACAATCTACAGGTTGCGTGCACGTTTATCCTCGGGGTTCCCCCCACACAACAGGATTTCTGATCATAAATATTTAACATGTTGGATATTTAAGATTTGAGATTGGTGTGGCCTGACGTTCTTCCGAACAGATTCAATCACTCTTAACACACCTCACACACCACAGGAAAATCTGATAAAATAATCAGTAGAACCATCAAGATAATCAGTACTTTACCTATAGGATTGTCGGATGGGGAGAAAGGGGAGAGGCACAAGCCTTTGATTACAAACATTGACTAGATTTATTACATTTTCTAAGGTATTCTGAGTGTTTTTTAGCACGTTGCTGTGTGATTGCTAGGGTGTTGGTCTGGTTGCTGAGTGTACATAAAGATTTGGTGGAATCCGGCTTGTTCTGATGGTGGGCTTGTGCACTTTAACCTTGCGCACGAGCAGTTCCGTTTGTGCTCTGGAGGCGCGTTCAGTCTTTCCGCTTGCAAATTCCGTCATGTAAAAAGTAATCTGCCACACGAGCGCAACTGGCTTTTGAAGGGAATGGGAGATGAGACTTTGGTTGGTTTATTTCACGTTACGCCCAAAACACACCCATTACTCATTTTCCCATTACCCTATTCCCATTACTACAGAATAGGGACAACCCTTTTAAACCATGCGCCGCGCGCGTCAACCATTTTTCCCGTCGTTAAACTAGCAAAAGTGGATTCAGACACGCCCTAAGTGCAATTGCGCCCTGCGCTTTAGACCATGCACTTAGATTGTTAAAATAGGGCCCTATAGGTATGTAGTTTTTCAAAGTAAGTCAATGGAAAGTGAAGCCATAACATATATCCTCTACAAGCCACGTGATTTGACATATATTTTTTATATCCAGAGCACAAACTTGCAAAATAAAGTAAATGCTAAATTGTATTACTTAGGTTAAGGGGGTTTTGAATACCTTAGCAAATACCACCAAAGAACTGCATATGTGACATCATGCAAGTAATTAGTCTGCTGATCAAAACATCTGAAGAGCTACATGAACTAAGATCACAGTTACCAGCTCCATAAAGTGTCAGTTCCCAGTCATCGTCTTATCTGCGGCCAGACCAGACCTTTCTGTTCCTACTGTTTTTGATCAGCAGGAAAAACTCCCTTAACTGCAATGATTAGAACATGCATTAGGGGCTGATCAATCAGAAGGCAAATGCTTCTCTTAATAATTGATGACAGGCAATTTACACACTGTCTGTGCAGGGAACTCTTTCCCAGTGTTTGACGAATACAGGCGCCGTAGAGTATTGACATGCGCCAGTGTGATGGAGTTCTCCGGTCCCTGCAGACAGCCACAGAGACTAGCACTACATTAACTGAATGATACTGAAGATGTCCCCTAACAGACAGCTGAAGTACCATAACAAGAAAAAAGTTGCTTCACTTAAGTAACGATTCTGCGGTACATGAGCCTTGAGACCATCAACAAAGTTAGAGATGGTGTTTGGGGTCAACATCCACAAAACTTCTACCTCCAGCAACCCTTCTGTTCTTCTGAAGCCATTCAATAGATTTAGGTTATGAACAGACAAATATGGCACATATATGGCAAATATGGAACATTTACATCAGATTGGACATCAATGACATCCCATTTGTATCATGACCAAACGTCATTGATGTCCAACCTGATGCACCATATTTGACTAAGGGGAAGAAAGGGGAAGTGAATAATGACAAAAATTTTGGTCTGTTTGTCACACAAAGTACTTGTATCACTTAAGTACACTTGGAATGAATCGCACAAGCTGGAGTATTTTCATGGTGTTTTTTGATGTTCTTGGTGTTAGACAGATGTGATCCCCATGTGACAGTCCATTGTATGGAAAAGAGATCCGTGAAGATTAATTGACTCCATTGCAGTTTTTTTCTGGCTTTAAAGACTGACTATAACAAGAAAATAACTTTTGAGTGCTGACGGTGAAGAAGTATTTCATTGGTTGGACCTGCTTAATGAATATGCATATTCACTGAATGAATCTGAATGAGAACTACTGCATCTCAGTCTCCAGACTAAGTGATCCCAACAAAATGATACACAGTTGAAACCCATAATCAACGTATTTAGGCTATTGTTGTCTTTTTTTCTATAGCTTGAAAAGCTATTAACTGACCCTATTTTTTTTTTTATCTTTTGAGTGAATGATTCATTCAGTGACTCAACACTCATTGGTCACCACCTACTGATGTAATGATGTACCTAGAACAGGGATGTAAAAACTCAGTTCCTTGAGGGCCACTGTCCTGCAGAGTTTAGCTCCAACCCTGATTAAACACTCTTGAACCTTCAAGTTAGAAACTTCCAGGCAGGTGTTTTGCAGCTCTCCAACCAGCTGCAAAACACCTGCCTCTATAAACACTCTATACAGGACAGTAGCCCTCCAGGATCGGAGTTTGACACATGTGACTTATAGAGATGCTTATGGGAGGAATGTGTAACAACACAAAGTGCATCGCATTGCATATGGGGCTGCGTAGTTGCAGACCAATCAGAGTGCCTATAATGACCCCTGTCCACCGTTTGAAAGCACCTACAATGTGCACAAGAGCGTCAGAACTGGATCTTAGAGCAGTGGAAGAAGGTTGCCTGGTCCGATGAGTCCCATTTTCTTTTACATTACGTGGATGGCCGTTTATGTGTGTGCTGTTTACCTGGGGAGGTGATGGCACCCTTCTTAAACTGTTGTTGCTCTTGATTATTTTTCAGACCATGGAATCAGTTAAAAGGAAACTTTTTTTTCTCTCACTCCCGTTCTTGTTATCTCTACTATCTGTGTCTTTCACTGTTCCTCCTTTATGTCTGGACTAAGGGCTTTAAACTTAGACTCAGAATCAGGCTCAGACTTAGGGGCATTGTCATAAATTACGACTTCAGCCACAGACTAGCAGTCTGCGAACCAAGTCCCTTTAACTTCATTTTCTCCTTCGGTCTCTCAGCGTACTCCCTTTGATGTCCTCAACCATTAAGCCTAATGGCCCTTGTCTCGCACAAGCTGTTGAGGTTCGTTAGGGTCCGATCAGGTGTCTGGGGAATACACACAGTAAATCAATGACAATGCTTTAGGATTTGGGAGTGGACTGAAACCATATGGGAGGCTCTATGACTATGCCACATCAGCAGAAGAGCAGAAAAGGTCATATAAAGCATTGCATTATAAGACAGTGGACATCACCCCCCTCCCAGTGAAGACTCAAAGGTCATTTACGTGCATCCACATGTCTCTAAAGGTATCGATATTACGTGCATCCACATGTCTCTAAATTGATATTAGATTTAACAATACAAGGTATAAATTTCTGTGAATTTTTTTGTTTGGGTGTTTTATTCTACATTTTATGCTGTTTAATTAAAGTTTATTGACTGTGCAATGTTTATACATGTTTATTTGCCATTATTCATGTGAAGCCCAATTTAGATTTTTGAACAATATTGTTGAACTTTATTCATTGTCACTGTATTTTTAAATAACAGGATTTATACAATTATACAATATACAGATTGTTACAACTACTGCAACTTTACCCGGAGACAGTACAATCACAGCGGTATGTACTATGTAGCAAATATCAAGTCCATGATTGTTATATTGTTGAAAAATGTAAGCTATATTGTCACCCAGCAATATATTAAAAGTTGGATATATATAGTATTCTATTTTATCTGCATAAAGTACACTCATGTAAAGCAAAATATACCATATAGCAAATCTCGGCAGTGTGATTGTGTATATTGTTGCAAAATGTAAACTATATTTTCGAACAGCTTAAATCTGCTAAATGCGACTATAGGGCTTAAAGATATTATGGAATTCTAAACATTAACATCATGATTTTCTCTAAAGCTGCTTTGGAACAATGTGTGCTGTGAAAAGCGTCATAAAAATAAATTTGACTTAACTTGACAGACCACCCTTTAAGGAAGCTACAAATTATAAAATTTTAAATGCATGCTGTTGTGTACATACATGTTTATTGTACCATATAGTACACATCTATGTCAACTGATGTATTCGGACACCAGTTCTAATATTTGGGGTCATAATAGCCTTTCCGTGGGTCCCCCTTAAGCGAAGGCCCCTGTAACTCATGTGCACCATTCCCTCCACTCTGACGTCCCTGATTAGAAAATACTCCTGTGAAGATTCTCTTATCCAACAAAAGAAAGTCACACAGGTTTGGAACAACATTAGGTCAAGTAGCTAAGAGAAAGAATCAGACCACATTCTCTTTAACTGAATCAGCTTTGAACACGCCATTGCCCTTTTCTCTATGAAAAAACCTTGAGGTTTTCCTCCCAGAGTATCCTGGGGACAATTAGCGCACCAGTCAACAAAATAAGTGTGTCCATCTAAACCAATTACGCAGCCTAAGTGGAGAGCATGCTAGCCACTGGCGGGAGGATGGCTCCTGTACTGATTAACTGGCAGACACATTGACCCGCCTGACCTCTTAAAGCCCTTTGGGGGAAACCCTTGTCATAAGGAATAAATCTGGGACTCCCTGTGTTCAAACGTAGCAGAGAGCTCACAATAACCAGTAATCCATTAAGCAAAAAGTAGATGCGGCTAATAGCATAAACATGGTTCATGCTGCATGGATCTTTTTCAAGACAAAGGAGGTTATGGCCTATGCGGGGAGCAATTTGAAAGGAACACTGTCTGTGATCTGTTTAGGACTGCAGGGAAAGTTGTTTGTTTAGTCTAAAGTGACTTTGGTTTCAGCATTGACCTGATTACCTAACTGCAGTTATTGCAAAGATAAGCTTCACTCGATAATGAAGAGGAAGTTTTACAGAAACCTGAACGCTGTTTTGATGGAACCTAGTGAGTCAAATCATTCTGTCAAAATGTCACATCTCTATTAGTAATAATGATGTACATTGGCAGCAAAATTTTACTTGTGACCGTTATATATCATTCATATTCATAATATAGTCATCTCTAAGGTTTTGCTGTTCAACGCACTTCATTTGTTCAGTATTTGGGCATTCAAATAAAATAACAAAAAATACTGTTTCAAAAATTTCTGTTTCATTTATGTATCATGCTATTCAACAAAGACATGTAAATAATAGTTACGTAAAAAACATTGTAGTACCATGGTACTTTCTAATACTTTGACAGGTGAGATCCAAATTAAATGGTTTCAACTGGTTTAGCTTTTAGGTTTCATAACCTAAAATATTTATTATGAAACTGTGAGGGTTCTGCCAATTTGGTCTGGTTTATTCTTGTTTGGTGACAGAGCCCTGACCTCCTACTTTCTTGTCATAGTCCATCCTTGTGAGTTTTGTGTGTGGAGTGTGATGTTCAGATCCCAGAACTCCAGTCTAGTTTGGTTTCGGGTCATTGTCAGGGTTTGGACATTCTTGCTCCATGTGTTTGTCTTTTGTTGTTCACTGGCCTCATTGTGTGAGTGTGCGGTTTCGAGTTCGCCCGGGATGTATGCTCTTCTGTCCGCGTGTGTTGTGTGCTGGGTAGCATGCGGCTCGTGTTTTCATCAGCAGCATGCTTTCATGTTGTCATGTTTTGTATTTGACACTCAGCCGGTGAGGGCTGCGTGTTCGTGTCGTTTTAAGCACATGGCTTGTGATTGTGTTCACTGGTGGCTCTAGTTTTTGTCATGTTTGGTGTGGGCACATGACTTGTCATGTTTGTTTCTATATGCCTTGTTTTATTATTAATAAAAACCCATTGTTCTCTGCATCATTGAGTCCTGGCTCCTCCTTCAACCACACCCCCTGACAGTACAAACTTGCCAACAAAAGTGGACTCAGTAATACAATGGGCATCTTCCTCTTCCCATCACCCAGTTGCTGGGGCTCCTTTAAAGATCAGGTGGTCTGGATCATCCAGCACTTGTCCCTGCATCAGAGGGGGGCTGACATCAGGGACTGTGCCTGTGATTTCCTTGTGGTAGTGAATGATCTGGACTATGAGGACAACTGCGATATCATAGAGGTTTTCAACAGAAGCCTCGACAATTCCCTCAGCTCCTGGGAGATGGGGAGGCTGGGGACTTTGACTTTCTGGGAGTTTGTGTACCAGATATACCATCATGGGGGGCCTGGTTTCCAGTGGTCCCAGAGCTCCCAGGTCCGGTGGTCCCGGAGGACCCAAAGCCGCCTGGTCTGCCAGTCCCAGCCATGGAGACTTTTCCTGTAAGTCCTGCAATGGCCAAGAGGGGTGTCATCATCTTCCATATCATGGCTGTCCTTCGTGTCTGGGCCGCACATACCTCACTGCTGGCTTCCTCTGACCATGGTCTTGTCTGCCATCCCAGAGCAGCCCGTTTCCAGCCCAGAGGCTGTCCCAGAGCCCCCCGTCCTCACACCTGTTTCTAGCCAAGTCCAATTTAAGTCTCAAGTCTTTTGGTCCAAGTCCAAGTCAAGTCTTTGAGGTCCAATACCAAGTCAAGTCTCAAGTCTTTGATTTATTTTTATTTTCTATTTTTAGCAATAGTTCTTTCAGCTAGTTATAATAATTAACAGTGTTTTGAAATATCAAAACTGATTTCTACTTCAAAAATGTCTAATAAAGCACACAAAGTATTACTTTGTACCTCTTGACAGGTACAAAGTACTGGTACTATTGTTACTGTTTGTTGTTCACTGAGGCTATATAACAGGACTTTTCCAATGAGTTATGAATATGCATGCCTTCAGATGTGCCATGCATGTATAAAATAACGCTTGCTTGGTATGTTTCCTGCTGCTCATATTGATAGGAAATAAATGAATTAAGAATGAAAAGTAAAATGTTGCGTTTCTTGCTGCCATGTGAGATAGTAAAGAGAGAAAGTAATCGGAAATGCCGTACCAAAATGACTTGTTTTTCACGAGTCCCCTTCTTCAAGTCCAAGTCAAGTCTCGAGTCACTTGTTCACGAGTCCAAGTCAAGTCCATTTCATTTTTTTGTGAGTTAAGTGCGACTCGAGTTCTCTGATGCCTAAGCTCCTTGCACTGCCAGCCCCACCCAAGTTTCCTTCTCCGCCCATGCTACCTGCCGACTCCATCTAGACTCCCTACTCTGCTGGCTTCGGTCAAGTTTCCTGGCCTGCTGGCTCCGCCCTGGCCGTCCACCAGGGTTCCTGACATGCCGGAGCCTCCCTGGTCCTTCCCTCCAGCATCGCCCTAGCTCTCTGCTAGGACTCCAGACCTGCCAGAGCCTTCCTGGTCCGTCCCTCCTGCTCCACCATGGCCCTCAGCTAGAACTCCAGATCAGCCAGAGCCTTCCTGATCTGTTCCTCCGGTTCCGCCTTGGTCCTCAACCAGGACTCCAGATCCGCCGGAGTCTCCCTGGTCTGTCCCTCCTGATTCCCCTTTTTGGGCTGTCCCGCCGGTACTAGCTTGGCTTCCCTCCCTCTCTCCCTCCCCTCATTGTCTCTGTATTCTGACCCCTCCTGCCATCTTGTGTTGTCATGTTGGTGCCTTGTGTTGTTGTGTTGGTGTGTCGGTCTTGTGTTGTCATGTAATGTTTCTGTCTCTGTGTTCCTCGTTAGGGACCCCCTTTTGAGGAGGGGTAGCGTCAGGGTTATGCCATTTAAGTCCTCCTCCAACACCACCCATTTTGTTATTATGAAGTAGTAAAATATTAATGAAAAATATGAATAATTTGATATAATACTAAGAAAAAGTCATATTTAATAATAATAGTAGTAGTAGCCTACTAGTATATATTAATAATAATCAGTATTATTTATAAAAAACCTTCTTTTTTTTTGTGAAAAATTGTGGAAGGTTGTTCATTACTGAAGATACATGTCATGCTCTCAGCTTGCATTCTTTTTTTGGCCTTTTCATGTGTGTGTCTGTTGTAGGGAGAACAAAGTGTATCTTTCTGTTGATTGCTATGTGTCACAGGTGTCTGTCTTACACATGCCCTTTTGAGGTTAAATTCAATAAGAAGTTCAAGCCCTCCTTAACCATTTTATAACTGAATAAGGGGGACAACAGAATCCATGAATGCCCTTAGGAATGAGACAGTGCTCGGGGCTCTGTCATAGGAATCATAATTTACTATTTTCCCCCTCCCTTAGACAGATCTCTTTGTTCCAGCCGACATTACACATGTCAGGTCATAACAACATTTCCACCAGCTGACAAGCAATGGCATGGCTTTAAATGAGGCCCATTATCATGAATCACATTTGAAAATGTCAGAGCCCTAAAATGCAGGAGGTTTACCAGAGTTCTTCTCTTAGATCCTATTTGTTGTCCCACTGCTGATTATATTATATTATATTAATGTATCAGTTACATTGAATGTGATTCCCCATTGACTGGGAATCAAAGCAGATGCTGCAGCGTAGGAAGGATATTGGATTAGATGGGGGTGCTAGTGGAGACAAATATATCAAGACCATTCAGCTCAAAGTCATGCAACAACATCTTAGATTTATGTTTGTAGCTATTAGCCTTTATCACTGGACAAATATTAAATTTTTACAAGTATATTTTTTTTTAAGTCTTTAAATACTTTCTACTACCCCAGCTTAATATGCAAAGACAAAAATAAGTAAGCCATTTGTAGGTTGACTCTCTCAAAATTTTTAAATATTGCTTTGAGCATCACAACCAGCCCGATACAGCGACACTGGCTCAGGCTCAACCATAGCATGATGGAGGGGAGTGTTTATGGGGCCTGGTGGAATTTTTTTATTTTTTTTCCAATTCTGTGACTCTCAAGGTACAGCTATCAAACTTAAACTTCTGCCCCTAGAATGTCTAATCAGTTTACTTGATTTTTGGATCCAGTGTGAAGTTAACTTTCAATCTTAAATCCAGGGTAAATTTTAACTTCTGCTCTTTGAATCCAGAAGATCTACTTTTTGGATTCAGTGTGGACTTAAACCATCACTGTTTAGATCCACTGTGAAGTTAACCTTTACATCCAGTTGTTTAAACCTTTTTTCTTTTTGGATCAAGTGTAAATTTAAACTTTTACTATTTAGATACAGTGTGAATTCACTGCAAAAAACAACAACTTGGTTTTACTTGCTTTACAGATAAAATATATAAAAAAAATCTAATTTAATCAACACTGCATGAAAAAAAAACTTGTTTTTAAAACAATTATGTTTATTATGAGTGTATTTTGTCTTACTGCACTGGCAGATTTTAGTAGTATAAACAGATTAATAACAAGCGGGAAAAAATCTGCCAGTGCAGTATGACAAAATAAACTTATATTCAAGATACAATCTATGAAAACACATCAACATCTCATGCAGTGTTGCTTCTCAAGTAGATGAATCTTGTAGAAATAATTTTTGTTTATATTTTAACTGAGAAAAACTGACAAATACTAATAAAGAAAATCATTTTTAACTTTCATGGTTTAGATCAGGTGTGAACTTAAACTTTTAGATCTTGTATGAACTTCAACTTTAATGCTTCAGATCCAGTGTGAACTTATGGCGCTTTTCCACTACACAGTACCAGTACCAGTACTCGACTCGGCTTTGTTTGGTTTTCCACTGTGTAAAAGTTGTACCTGTACCTGCTTCCAGGTACTTTTTTTCGTACCATCTCCGGTGAGGTTCTAAGCGAGCTGAGGCGAGCTGAGGCGATACTAAAATGTGACGTGAAAAGACGGCAGACTGCTGATTGGTCAGAGAGAATCGTCACTATTCACTGCGCCATCATTGTCACGATCCACACACAGGAAACAAGGGAGAAGATCCAATTGCAGTAAGTATTTATTAGGGAAATCCGTATCAGTGGTCAAGTCCAGGCATGGGTCAAAATCCGATAAGGCAATCCAAAACAAGACACAAACAAGAACAGGCAGGAAACAGAACACAGAAGTGGCGTGATAAATACAAGGACTCCGTGACACATGTTAAAACAGACAGGGTTATATACACAGGGAAATGACAATGCTAATGGGGAATTGGCTGAGTGCAATGATTAGTGACAAGGGACAGCTGAGTGCAATGAAGAAACAAGGATCGTGGGGAATGTAGTTCAGAATGTGACAGACACCGTGGGGAAGGAGGACATCTAGTGGTGACCCAGGGAACTCAAACCAGACACAGTGACATAACCCCCCCTCTACGGAGCGGCTACCAGACGCTCCAAGACATGACAGACAAAACAGAGTCCAGGCGGGAGGTGGACTGGTGGAGGATCAGGGGGAGGGATGGGGGGCCAGGTCCATGGAGGGAAACGGGGACAGGGAGTGACAGTTCATCTGGCGGCCAGGGCGGAGACGACAGTCCATCGGGCGGCCAGGGCGAAGCAGACTTTCCCTCGAGTGGCCAGGGCGGAGCAGGTCGTGCAGGCGGCCAGGGCTGAAACGACAGTCCATCGGACGGCCAGGGCGGAGACTCTCCATCGGACGGCCAGGGCGGAGACTCTCCCTCGGGCGGCCAGGGCGGAGACTCTCCCTCGGGCGGCCACGGCGGAGACGACCCCTCGGGCGGCCACGGCGGAGACGACCGTTCAGGTGGCCAGGGAGGAGACGACCCTTCAGGCGGCCATGGAACAGGAACAGACACCGGCTCAGGAACAGGAACAGACACCGCCTCAGGAGCTGGAACAGACACCGCCTCAGGAACTGGAACAGACACCGCCTCAGGAGCTGGAACAGACACCGACTCAGGAGCTGGAACAGACACCGACTCAGGAGCTGGAACAGACACCGACTCAGGAGCTGGAACAGACACCGACTAAGGAGCTGGAACAGACACCGACTCAGGAGCTGGAACAGACACCGACTCAGGAGCTGGAACAGACACCGACTCAGGAGCTGGAACAGACACCGACTCAGGAGCTGGATCCACCGACTCAGGAGCTGGAACCACCGACTCAGGAACTGGAACAGACACCACCGGCTCAGGAACTGGCACCACCGGGTCAGGAACTGGAACAGACACCACCGGCTCAGGAACAGACACCACCGGCTCAAGAACAGACACCACCGGCTCGGCGGCGGCCATCTTCTCTGAAGACACAGGCTCGGCAGACGTGACGTGAACAGGCTCGGCGGCGGCCATCTTGTCCGAAGACACAGGCTCGGCAGACGTGACGTGAACAGTCTCGGCGGCGGCCATCTTGTCCGAAGACACAGGCTCGGCAGACGTGACGTGAACAGTCTCGGCGGTGGCCATCTTGTCCGAAGACACAGGCTCGGCAGGCGTGACATGAACAGGCTCGGCGGCGGCCATCTTGTCGGAAGACACAGGCTCGGCAGACGTGACGTGAACACTCTCGGCGGCGGCCATCTTGTCCAAAGACCCAGGCTCGGCAGGCGTGACGAGAACAGGCTCGGCGGCGGCCATCTTGTCGGAAGACACAGGCTCAGCAGACGTGACGTGAACAATCTCTGTGGCGGCCATCTTGTCTGAAGACACAGGCTCGGCAGACGTGACGTGAACAGGCTCGGCGGCGGCCATCTTGTCCGAAGACACAGGCTCGGCAGACGTGACGTGAACAGTCTCTGGATCGGCAGACGTGACGTGAACAGTCTCTGGATCGGCAGATGTGACGTGAACACTCCTGGGAATCTCTAGGGTCTTGAATAGCATAGAAAAATAATCCAATAACGCTTCAGCGGCCATGGCAACAGCGGGCTGCTCGGGCACAGCCTCCGGGAAAACAGCGAGCTGTTCGGGCACGGCCTCCGGGAAAACAGCAGGCTGCTCGTGCACGACCTCCGGGGTGTGATCAGTCTCTGGACCGGCAGACGTGTGCCTCCTCCCCCTTCTCCGTCCGCGATGGCGAGACGGCGGCTCCGATCCGTCCCTCACGAGCCCAGGGTCAAAGGGGGGCCATGGTGGAGAGTGGTGTTGGACTCCCTCTCGACCACCCACTCCTCTGCGACCTCCCCGGGTCCCACGAAAAATAACTAGACGGGTTCCCTCAAAAAAATCTTTCCTCTCCCGCTCGGCAGCTGGGGAAGAGAAGTTAGTACACATACCGCTGGATCTTGTGTGTGACGGAGTCCTTCTGTCACGATCCACACACAGGAAACAAGGGAGAAGATCCAATTGCAGTAAGTATTTATTAGGGAAATCCGTATCAGTGGTCAAGTCCAGGCATGGGTCAAAATCCGATAAGGCAATCCAAAACAAGACACAAACAAGAACAGGCAGGAAACAGAACACAGAAGTGGTGTGATAAATACAAGGACTCCGTGACACATACTAAAACAGACAGGGTTATATACACAGGGAAATGACAATGCTAATGGGGAATTGGCTGAGTGCAATGATTAGTGACAAGGGACAGCTGAGTGCAATGAAGAAACAAGGATCGTGGGGAATGTAGTTCAGAATGTGACAGACACCGTGGGGAAGGAGGACATCTAGTGGTGACCCAGGGAACTCAAACCAGACACTGTGACAATCATTGCACGCGCCAGACGGAGTATCCTGAATAAAAAACAGCAAAAACATCCAAAAACAGCATACACTCGATTTCCTCCATTGTCCTGTGTGTGTGGGTAACGGGTGTGTCTCGCGTAGAAGATTAAGTCACGGCAGTTTCCTGCGGCGTCGCTATGACGACCAGGTACTATTGTGGAGGTACTATATGCAATGGAAAACGGAGCGAAAAGCGAGCCGAGGCGAGTCGAGTCGAGCTGGTACTGGTAATGGAAAAGCACCATTAGGGTGGACGCTTTCTAGCTAGCTCGCTATTGCTAGCCTCTCCGAAAATTGCCTACCCTACCTTTAACACTGTCTGAATAGTTAAAGTTTAACATATTCATATTTTGTCCATTAGATCGAAATATCAAAAAACAAAAAAAAAACAGGACAGAAGTGGTTGAGAGTGGACAAAAGAGACGGATTAAAATACCAGGTGTAAACGGGTATGTGTCTCCCTCTTCCACTTGTGATCCGATCGACCAAAACGCATCTTAATAATATCAGGTGTAAACAGGGCCTTAGACACATTTATTCTGACTCAAGTTGTTGGGCAGAGCTTGCTGGGTAAAGTGATAATATTTTCCGATGGCAAACTAACCCAACCCCATGAATCAGCTTCAGATTTACAGCTCAAACATTTCAGAATGGAAACATCTGGTCTAACACTAATGCTTAAAATTATAGCACGTTCAGCAAGACAACGGGCCATTATCTTCGCATTTTATGGTACTTTTCCCATTATGTGTGCAGTTGATGCAGACAGAGGTCTCTCTCCTGGTGTTTCCTGTCTAAGGAGGTATAGGGTTTGGCTATTGGCATTTATTGAATGTGTAGAGTATTGATTCAGTGTTGATACACAAGGGCACATCAGCGGCATGATGGAAGTTTCAGCCAAGTCGATAATTGTCATTTTATCCAAGTTCAATACTTGACTAATATAATCCACCATATGGCCCAGCTGCAACCACATTTATTTACAAACCATGCGTACACTGAATTGTGAGAGTATCTTTTATGGCTTCATTACTACAATACAGGTGGATTGTCATTGCAGATTATAGATGGCTGGTTTTTCATTGCATTTATGGAGTGGAGTAATAAAAAGATTTGTGGTTTTGGAAACTGATCATGAATATTAACGGCATCCTGTACAACAGGCAAGTGTTTAATCCAGAAATCCCCAGCTCTCAAACTCTTTTCTTTAAAGCTATATAGTGATGGTCATCATTAAGATGAGCATATTCATATTGTGATAATGCTGCAAGAGGATGAGCCAAACCACTGAGAGAATTCAGAAAATGTGAATTCATTGTGATATATGGCACTGTAAACCATAATGCTCAAACTAATGAATTGGTTTAAGAAGGGTAAACTTAAATTAAACAAATTCAATCAAATTAACTTTTATGAGGATTTGTAACTTTCTTTTGCTTCTGTGTTCACAAAACTGACACATTTTAAGTAATCTGAATTGTTTCATCGTTTTGAGTTTGGTGAACTTGTTTCTTTTAATTTAGACAAACTTTTATTTAACCGATTTCTATTTCCCACCATGCTTTGCCATGACACTCGAAGGGGAGAGCAAATGTTGAAATTAAAGTGTTATAATGGTTTGTTATGTTAATTTTGTAGAGTTTCTGCTATGCTTTCAAAGAATTGTGTTTCCAGTTAGCAAGTTACGAATTAGCTAAATCTAGACAAATTTTCCACAACTAAAAGTTGAGATTACATGATAATTTTAAGTAAAATGAATGAATTAACTTACTCAAATATTTCAAGTTAAGAGCAATTAAAATGTATGAGTACAACATAAAAATATGCCAGTTCTGCTTACTTAAACTTTGATTCTTTTTTTACTGTGTGGATGGTTGATTCATCCTGGAATTTTTTACTTTATGTTGCCAAAGATATCTAAATGAATTTTACTTTAGAAATGTAAAAAAAAAAATCATCATCTGATTTGTAATTGCATACATCATACAAAGTATTGCATGCAGGAATTGCATTTTGAATGTGTTTTTGAATAATAAATCCTGAAAAGATGTGTGTCATGCCATTGACCCATTAGACATTTTCATGACACTGGTATGATCAGTTGAGCTCTCTCAACTGGCATTTTAAGCCTGTCACTCGGAGTCCTGAACTCTCTAATGATAATAACAGCTCTTTGCAAGCACAATAAGAAGGCTTATAGCAGCAGTATAGTGCACTAATACAGTGTAGCAGTGACAGGTGTGACGCCAATCTCTTGGCCCAAGGCACTGTAATGTAATGTGGGCTTCAGATACAAGTACTTTTCAAAGCGGGATTGACTTTCTGGGTTAATCCCTTCACTTTGCACCATTGTCCATCAAGTCAGCTGATATAAATTTGATAACCATTAGGATAGTGAAATATTAAGAGCACTGACACAGACACAATTCATACACTTTATCTCAATGTAATTCCTCATAATATCATGACAGACTGGTAATGTGAACTCCATTTCTTGTCACAACACCATCAGCATCATTGTCCACAGACACCTCCTCCCGCAGTGGAAGAGTACGTTATTTCTGCGATTATAATACATCAAACCAAACACAACCAACCAGTAGGCCAGTCTAAATATTACACAATTCAATCTTATAAAAACAATTAGAATTACTATAGACTAATCCTAACCCAAACCCCTAAAAGAATTTTTTTTTTTTTTTTTTTACTTATTTATTTTAAAATAAAAATTATTTAAAATTATGCCTAATGTTGTTTTTAAATAAAATAAATGTAATTTTATATATGAACACTTTTTACAATTAATGATGCCCATATTTTTAAGTAAATAAATGTTATTTTATATATGAACACTTTTACAATTAATTACAGTTAATAATTACAATCAATCAATGACAATTATATATTTTAAATATTCTTTTCCTATTCCCCAGGTTGTCCTTGGGGAATGTGTTATCAGGTTTCGTTAAATATCTAAATGAGGACATTTAATTTTTTAAATACTATAACCTTATATTTACAGTGTTTTTAACAATATTGTGTTACTAATAGTAACTAATTGTGTAATTTGTCATGGAAAGTAATGCATTACGTTACTTTTGAGACACTCTTTCTCACCTGGGCTGGCTAGCTTGTTTGTTTTTTAATAACAAAACAAAAAAAGTTATATTTTTGGCAAATGTAAATTCCATTTCACACCAAAAGTGAAATGTATAAGCCTCCGGTTGAAGGAAATGCAAATTCACTTTTGTGTTTGGAGAATAGATGGATGGATGAAAATAAAGTGTTCTATTTATGAATCATTTGACCCTTTAAGGACATAGCACTACCCACCTTTGATTTGAAATAAAGCTAATTAGGCTATATTTAATACAGACTCTTTCTAAACCTACTCTTTTCACAAGGCTGTCTTTTTTGGGAAAACATTATTTTGTTATGCTATAAAGGCCTATTTATGTTTTACATTTGAGGTAGTTAACAGTCAAGTAGCACATTTTTCAACAATTTTCTTTCCCACGAATAAACACCCACACTCACGCACACTCTTCACTCAAGAGGAGCAGCAGATCAGAAGTGTTTCCTTGTCAGTTTAGCACCATTATGGAGGGTGTGGGTTTAGCTGCTGTCAGGTGTGTGTCACTATCACTCATGCTCTGAGATTAGCCTTCTAGAAAATGTCAAGTAAAACTATTCAGCGGTGAACGGACGCTCACATTACTTGATTTTCGGTCTAGTCTCCTAGTATTGACCGCCACCTAGTGGTTGAAAAACACAGTGACATTGAAGCGCCGCCACACCAGTCTTTTTTGCACACACACACAAATATTTAAGATACATTTGTAAGTAGGCCTATACTTAAAAATTGTCAATAAACTATATTTGCAATACTACGGTCACATATTAGGTTTGAACATTTCTATATTCATTTTAAACATTTCTATGCCTACCTATGTGACTATTGTGACTTGGTTAAGTCCATGAAATGTGACTAGATGCTTCTCAAGAAACCTAACACGGAAAATAGCGACACTTAAACACAAAACTGAGTGTCTCTTTATTGCAATTCCAGGAAATAAATATCAAACCCTGAACAAGACGGCATCCAATACACTATTCAAACCCATTTCAGAGAGGGATGCAGTTCGATATAAACGACCAGGCATTTTAGAAAAGCACAGTAAAAGAGAATAACCTCCATTAAAACCCAACTTCCGCTATTGCTCAGGCCAGAGATAGGCTTTTACAAATGCGAAATGTTTTCAACAGGGAATGAAAGTGTAAAAAAGAAAAATCACAATCTGTCAAGTTTTAACATGCAGAATCTCATTAAAACAATATTATTTCTCTCTGACTTTTTTTTTGGTAACACCTTTGGTATAAGGTTTCATTTGTTAACTATGTTAGGTAACATGAACAATACGTCTACAGCATTTATTAATCTTAATATATGGTAATTTCAACATTTACTTACACATTTTTAAAATTCAAAGTTGTATTTGTTACATTTGATTTGCTGATGCACTATGAACTAACATGATCAAACAATGATCAATTGGATTTTTCTAATGTTAACAAAGATGAATAAAATGCATATATATATATATATATATATATATATATATATATATATATATATATATATATATATATGCAGCTCATTGTTAGATCATGTTAGCAAACGCTATTAATGTTAACCAATGAGACCTTATTGTAAAGTATTACCGTTTTTTAAATAATGCAGGCCCCCTTGCAGATGTTTTTGAAATATGCAACCACAATATAACTGGATTTTTGTGTTCGTTTTTAATAAATTCCCTATGCATTTAAATCCATCAAGCTGTAACTGTCCTTCAGGCAACACCACATGAAGTACTCAAACCAAAACTGTCACTCTAGCAAATAGTGAAAGTTCATAAACAACACTATGAAAATGTTACTTCTTATCCACTGACAGTTTACTGGAAAATCTCCTTCGAAAGACAAAGTCTCAAACATAGGGCAAAAAACCATCTCGTTAAAAATGTGCTGTACACTCTGGCAAACACCTCGGTCTCAACATCAGCTTACAACCACACATCACATTAGCTCTGGAACTGGTGTTGGAAGATGTTATCTGCTTTTCATTCACAGACATTATTGATATTAAATAACTTACAATATCGAAATACATACGAAAATGTAGATTCCATTATACAACAGTCAAAAAACAAAACACGCCCCAAGAAAAAGCCAGTTTCTAAGGATATAACAGAACATGCAATCCTCACCCTTTACAAAGGTTTTATCAAAAAATAATAATAATAAAACAGTTGCTCTGTAGTCCGATGATCAGAGATACGTCTCAGTTTCAACTCATGCAGTAACTCAAAATTAGAAAGACAGGTTAATGCTAACAAATACATTGAATACTGATGTGAATATTTAATGCACAAAGTATATTGGCATGGACAAATGTGCACAAGGATTGTGGGGCAAGAAAATTGGTTATTTGGGGGGAAAAAAATATAGCAAGTATAAAAATATTATATATTGTATGTCTACAATTATTTGGTCATTTTCAGAAAATCTGTACAAGCAATTCATGAAATTTAAAAGATGGATTTGCTGTTTAATTTAAAGTGTAAAAGATTAAAAACATAATTTAAAAGAACATTCCTTAGAGAGACTGATCTGAATTTTTTTTCTTTTTCCATATAAAATGACTATAAATCCAAACACTAAAAGGGAGATTTATTTTTTACCCTCATCATTAAAAGTAAAAGGAAAGGGGGAAAAAAACACTAAAAAAAAAAAATCGTACAATACAAATAAAACCAGTGGCAGTCAAAACAATAGCAGTTATTTACTCTTGTGACTATGCAGAATATCAGAGACCAGGATGTAGGCTGAACATCCATCTTCGCTCATCTGTGTTAGTGTGCGCAGTCTGACGGAGGAGTTCAGCAGACGCAGAGTGTTGCTTTACGGTGCTGTAGTATTGTGACGCTGGGCGTCCGTTTGGGACTCTTGCCGGCGTTGCGTCTGGGTACGGAGCGTTCCCCAGTCCTCCGGCGGGAGCTGCTCGGGGTGAGGGGGCTGCGTCTGGGCCTCTTCCCCACCGGACTTGACACATCCGGTGAGGACAGGGGCATCTCTGGGGTCCAGTTGCCCTCAAAGGGGCACGGAGTCAAGGAAGCTTTGTCCATGAGCTCAATGTAAGGGAGGTTTTCCTCTAACGGGGGTTCAGCGCTGAGACTCACTCCTGACAGACCGTTCCTTCTCTCCAGCGCCGGCAAAGACTCACTGCTGGCTGAGGACAGGTCTGGATCCGGAGTCTGTAGAGGGTCAAAGATTTAGTCATTTTGTGTTTTTTGTGCATTTCTGATCCTAGAATTAGCATTTTATTATTTACAAGTTACACATGTTGGGAAGCTACTTTTAAGGCTACTTTTGGTAAAGTCCTTTTGAGAAAGTTGACAACTCCACATCAAGTTAAAGGGAAAGTTCACCCAAAAATTAAAATTCTGTCATCATTTACTCACCCTCAAGTTGTTCCAAACCTGTATGAATTTCTTTCTTCTGCTGAACACAAAAGAAGATATTTTGAAGAATGTTGGTAACCCAGCAGTTGATGGACCACAGTTGATGGACCAGCAGTTGATGGACCACTACAAATTATATAAGTCAGTGGGGTCCATCAACTGTTTGGTTACAGACATTCTTCAAATTATCTTCTTTTGTGTTCAGCAGAAAAAGAAATTCATAAACAAACATTAACAACTACAATGAATCCATTTATGAGGATTATTTATATTATAATAGATTTTTTTTTTTAAAAGCAGAAAAGAAAGAAAAAAAGAGCAGCATTTATCTGGCATAAAACAATAAAGTCTTCAATTAGAGAATAAATCAAAGTAAGAGTAATATTGTGAAAATATTATATTATAATATTGTGAACTATTATTACAGTTTTCTAATTTATTGTAATTTATTCCTGTGATGGTAAAGCTGAATTTTCAGCATCATTACTCCAGTCTTCAGTGTCACATGATCCTTCAGAAATCATTCTAATCATTTCAAGAAACATTTCTTATTATTACCAATATTGAAAACGGTTGCTGGCGTCTGGTTATATATCTCGTTTGCAGAAGGTCATAACAGCAAAAGGGTGTTCTACGAAGTACTAAAGATGCTTGCCATTAAGGGGTCGAATAATTTTGAGACTGCAGAAGTCATTTAAAGTTGGGGAAACCACTTGAAACATTTGTTGTGTTGAGCCATTTCAATTACTTTTGTTTGATTTGTTCTTTGCAAACAGCTGAAAGTCTGTACATTTTGCAAATAAACCTGATTTGCAATGGGGGTTGAATAATTTCCATTTCGACTGCATGTAACATACATTGCCTTAATCAAAAATGTTCATTAACTGGAATTCCGTCATTTTGACAGACAATAAATATTGTATTGACCTGCTTTAGAAACATTCCAGTAAACACTGCAAATATGATTAGTAGTGAAAAGGGTAGACACGTACATTTTAAAGCATCCGTGTGAAAACAAACCTGGAAAGAGTAGTGAGGATTTGGGGAGAAAAACAAGAGCTTCTTAGTGCATTCCAGTAAATTATTTATGGGATATATCAAATTAAATCGGGAGAACAGACCACAAATGTGGAGTGTATGTTGTATTTTTTCATACGGTTACATTGGAATACAAAGAAGAAAAAAGAAAAGAATCAGGAGGAAAAGAATGCAGCGACTAAAAAGAGCTCTCGCCATAGATATTCTTGTTATACCATATCACATTAAAATAGAGTGTTAACGTTATTCTCCTAACGCCTGAAAATAGAAAATGAAGGAAATTTTACAGTTTATTTAGTCAAACTGATGGATAATGATTATTTGTAACACAACCCCAAACCAGAAGTGCCTCCCATAATCTAAAATGCAATAGGCTCGTTAGGATAAAGGTAGATATCAGAGATAATATTTATTGGATATTCAACTATGCATGCTCATTTGCCCTTTTTTTCCATTAAATTTGCAATAATCTAATGCTTAAGGATAAGGTTAATCTTTAATACAATAATACTTTAAACACTGTTAAATGTAATATTTATCAAGTCTCAATTAATATTCATTTTCCATACTGTACACCATGTTTTGATGTACAGAAATCGTGCAGCATTTGAAACCATTTGGTGTTCAATTTATTTAGACAAAATAGTACAGAATTTTTATATTAGTCATACCATGACAATAATGATCAGTTTATCAGTATTGGCCAGATTTTTTACATCTGTAAATCCCTAAAAGAAATATTAAAAAGTTCAAAAGAAGTTTTTAAAAAAAAATTCCAGAGGAAGTACCAGAAATGGAAAAGATTCAAACTGCAAACAAATGGCAACAACTCTTAAAGACAAAATACAAATAAAGTGAGTCTAAAGTCTGGTCTACATCACTACTTTACGACAGAGGAAACGCATCACGGCTGCTCTTTTGCATTCTCTTGCCCTGTTCTGTATTTTTCATTTCCCCTCTATCAAAATCATAACAGCACCAGAAGAGCAAACAGGAAAAACGATCAAAGCGGCCTCCCTAAACCTCAAATCCACTCCACTTAAAAGGATTAAAAACACAAACATCTGTCCACTCTCCAGCTCTCTGAGCCAAAGCAAAACAGCCAAGAGCAGCTGGAGGAGCCGTGCTTCAAACACACTGGGGCCAAACAAACACGGAGACATGGCTTCCATCGGAACTGCGCTGACAATGGAGGCCTCGATCGGGAAAAGCAGGCAGGACTGATGAGCAGCGCGTTAGTCTCTCTTTTGGTGGGCATGGAGCCAAAGTGTGGCTAACATGAGCAGGAACTCTGTAAAAAGTCTTATCTGAAAACTTCTGATTAGCTGCGAGTCTGGACAGTGTACAGAAATCTCTTGAAGGTCAAGGGTATCATGACCTCCTGTTTTTGTCTGCTTGAAGTTGCAGACAAGTTTTGCGAAAAGCACTGGCACTTTGGTACCAAGTCGATACTGGAATTGTTCAAATGTGACAATACCAGACTCAGGATACAGATAGTATTGACTGGTGCCCACTGTTGCACTCGTATAGGCAAAATGTCTATTTTTTTGCCGCATTGAGCATTATAGCCAATCACAGGCCCTGTTTACACCTGGTATTAAGATGTTAGCGTCTTATACAGGGTCTTGTCCACTTTCGACCACTTCCAGAGGAAGTCAAAAACCCATTCAACCAGATTGCTTTCGTAGTGTAAATGCGGTTGAATGTGTTCGAACAGCAGCAAAATACCGTCTACTCTCCGCCTACTGACCTAATGTGTAAACATAATGGGAAGCGCACTAGCCAGACAGGATTTAAACTTTGTCGACTGGAGAACCAAGTTTGGTTTGAAGACGAAAAATGTACCGCTCAGTGTGGTCTTGCAGCTATCAGAGCAGAAACAAAAGCTGATGCTCTCCGTAGCATTTTTTTCCAAATGTTCATATGTACAGTACTGTGCAAAAGTCTTAGGCATGTTAGTTCAGAATCCACTCAATTCCAGTCCAAACAGTACAGCTCAAAACTGAATTATGCATGCTTGCGAATCCTATTATTATTATTATTATTATTATTATTATCCAGCAAAGTGTAGAGACAACGTAAATAAGAGATTAATTGTGAGGCGTAGACAGCCTCTTAGATTATAACATGAATTCGCAAGAGTGCAGAACTGTGAGCTTGAGCTGAAATTAAGTGATTGACAGCTTCAATGATTATAAAGGGACCATTCTTTTTTTGCTCTCTGTATAATTTGAATAAAATTTTTACAGAAATGTATATCATTTTAATAAACATTTTGTGTTGCTGAGATGGCCACATAAACATTGCAAAATGGGTATAAATTTAAATGTAGAAAATAAATAATCTCTATAAATTATTGATATAGTAATAACTATAGAAATTGATGGGATGGAAAAAAATCTAACTTTGCTAATAAGTCCTGGCTGAATATGTTTAGTAGCTTTAGTAAGCCTCAAACACTCTTTGCTCTATTACTTGGGGTTTTGTTTTTATTACTCATTTTTATTACTCATTTTATTACTGACTTTTTACTGAAGGTTTTTTAAAGCAATGATTACTTCATTTTAATAAATATTAAAACATTTTTGAAAGACGCAATCTATTATTTACTTATAGCTGATGTTAGCATAAATCGTTAATTTAATTTATTTTAAATATTTTTATATACAAATAGTAAAATAAAATAGTTATTTAGTCAAAGTGAGTGTATTCAAATAGTTTTTGCTATAGTATCGAAATTAGTACAAAGAACTAAATACAAATAGAAATTTTACTGGTATTGGTATTGGCTACTGAACTTTGGGTAACTGTGAAAACGGGAGTAAAACAAATGATTATCTTTAAATTAAAGGCAGTTGGACTCGACACTCGACAGTGATCCTTACAACTCGCCAGAGTACCTGTGGTTCACGTTCACATGACATTGACATGTGGCCAGGAATCGGGTTTTCTGACATATGTGCAAAGCCTGTGAACGCTTTATCTGCTAGACAACAATAAAAACAATATAGGTAGATCTAAATCCACATGATCACATCATCATATCATTGTTATATATCAGGGGTGTCCAGTCCAGCTCCTGGAGGGCACTGTCCTGCAGAGTTTAGCTCCAACCCCAATTATACACACCTGAACCAGCTAAACAAGGTCTCACAAGGCATACTAGATAGAAACTTCCAGACAGGTGTGTTGAGGCAAGTTGGAGCAAAACCCTGAAGGACTGTTGGCCCTCCAGGATCAGGATAGGACAATATATTTCATCGTATCGCCCAGCCCTAAAACTTGTGAAAGCACTAAGGCATTATAGACATAACATTATGACTTTCTGTAAAGCTGCTTGGAAACAATGTGTATCGTGAAGAGCTATGCAAATAAAATTGACTTGACAATTGGTCACACTTCACGCTTGGATATTCTGGTTGTTTCAATATATATTATGTAGAAACTTTTAAAGTTATCTGGAAAACTGTCAGCTTTAACCGCCAGGCAGACGATACAGAGTTCTGCGGTGTAAACAATTTAATCTAAATTATTTAATTTAAATATCTTCAATGTAATCTATTTCCATCCATCCATCCATCCACGGAAAAAAATTGGTTTGTCTAACATTATCTAACCATCCCCCTCTGTAGAACACAAGGCTAAATAAACACTGACAAACACTTTACAGTTCCGCAGAATATAAGATGGTAAATATGAGTTGTCAATACAATATATGACCTAGGGTATGATTTTACCCCCAAAATCAATATATCTGAGACAAAAATGGTAAATGCAAATCCACTTTCACTGGCTGGATTCTAGTTGTTTCCAGTTGTTTTCAGCGATCCATTTTCTTCTCTTTTCTGTAGCTTTTCAGCAGTCAGTAAAAAAATAGCTCCGATTTTTTGTTTAATCTATTTGTACAGTCAATCGCACAGCTCTTCCCCATTTTAGTTTTGAGTGTTATTCGCGGCATTCACGCTGAACACAAACACTGCCACTCAGTCTTTTTGCCACTCAGTGGGTGTAACTTTTGTGACGTCATAGCATACCCTCTATTGCAGGGTGTCATTTTTGCGCTACTGGTGGCACTAAAAAACTAAATTAATTTTAGGTTTTGTTTCCTGAAAACACCCTCAGCCTGCCATTGCTTCTCAAAGTGTGGTTTTTAGCATCTTTTACCTTAATGAGTGGTGTGTTGGAGCGGGACCCTATAGCTGGGTCACAGTGAGGGCCCTCTGCTAGGCTGAGAATGACCTCATCTCTATGCATAGGAAGGTGGGGTTTGCCAGGCTCAGGAAGGGCGATAACTATAACGCTGGTATTGTCTGCACGGAGCATCCGTTGACGCCATCGCATCAACGCATGGCAGCCCAACCGACGTGCAACCGACATCCCGAAGGGTGCCTGTAGGGCATAAAACACACTCTTAAGGCCCGTTCACACCTAGAATGATAACTGGAAAGATAACAATAACTACATTAGCTCAAGCTCTTTAAAGCAGGACAGATTCTGATTGGCTTTCAATATTTTTATCGTTCATCAGCTGTAAAAAAATCATTCTGAAAGTCATTCCATCTATATCGTTGCTCTGTGCCGTTACCGTTATAGGTGTGGTGTGGACTCTGCTAGTCTTTTATAATTACATTACATTACATTACATTTACATTTAGCTGACGCTTTTATCCAAAGCGACTTACAATTGCTATATATGTCAGAGGTCGCACGCCTCTGGAGCAACTAGGGGTTAAGTGTCTTGCTCAGGGACACATTGGTGTCTCACAGTGGATTCGAACCCGAGTCTCTCACACCAAAGGCATGTGTCTTATCCATTGCGCCACACCACCCCCTAATTAGAACTATATTTTTATACTTATCATCCTTAGTGTGAACGGGCCTTTAGAAATTAACACAAATAGCAGTGAGAAGTTAGAATAGTGCAACATGTGGTTAGAAACTATTTTTTTTCGTACCACAGCTTCATCATGGCTCTGGCACACAGTCACCGCCTCTTGCGGTGGCACCATGTTCCAAAGGCCATCACTGCCAACGATGATGTAACGATGCCGTCTTGGGTCAAGGGTCACCACATTGGTGTCAGGCTCAGGAGACACCACAAACTCTCCACTGTAGAAGTCATAACTCCATAGATCACCTGCACGGACACGTTTACAACATTATTTCCATACAGTCACATTTGTCAATAAATACATCCTGGAAATTCTAGAAAAGCTTCAGGAAAAATCTCTAAATTTTGATATTAAGGACCATCAGCTCGAAAAACAAGTCTGTCAATTCCATCTCAGCTTTAAGTTTAAAGGGATGGTTCACTCAAAAACAAATATTCTTTCATCATTTACTCACCCTCATGTGCCTATCAGTATAGGGGCTTTCGCACCGGATGGTTCTAGGAACTAGCCACCAGGGTGGTTCCCAGAGAACTAATAGTTCCCCTAGGAACGTTTTCCTGGTTGCATTAACACCGCTAGAAGGAACTCTGAAGTGACGTAAGCCGCGCTTGTTGTTGTGACTTTAATTTTGACGGCACGGCGGACCTTTATTTTGACAGCACTGAGAACGCCAACCAGAGCCACACACACAGTGCTCACATTCTCCGTGTTCATTAGTTTACGATCTGTCTAACAGTCCTGTCTAATACATTATTAGATAGAACTGTTATACAAAGAAAGTAGACAGTATATGAAAAGGTATTAGCGTATGCCGTGTGGTTGATGTCCAGTGTTGCTAGCTGATCAAAAATACATAATCATATTTCGCTTGGTCCCCTCAAAGTTGCGTTGGATTTCCTCCTTAGTGTAAAGGTTGAGAGGTCCATCTATCACTGTTTTCCAGTTTTGTAGAGTTAGTTTGTTATAATCTGTGTTTACACTACTTTTTTTTTAATGGCGGGTGCTGGTGTTTCACGTGTGTTCGGCCAATCAGTGTACACTAACGTCACGGATAGTTCCTATAGTCCTGGTTTATTTTTTGATTTTTTATTAAAGCTAATAGAACTAGATGTTTCAATCCCCTTAGTAGGAAACTCTTCACAGTAGCAGTCGGTGTGGAGTGGTGAAAAAGGAGGGTAAGGTATGTCATTGGGGTCATCAGATGGGCACCCTGCTTCATCGACGTTTCGTTGATTGAAGCCCACAACGTCTCCAGAAGGCTCAACAGTGTACCCAGCGTCCCAGGTACACCCCCTCCATGCCATACCCTCCATATCCCTGATGGACTCTGCCTGGCAGGGGCGTCCTTCTCCCTGAGTCGGGCCTAAGCCTGACCGCATACCATCTGTCTCTACCTTGCTGCCCAGTCGGGGTCCTTACGCTTGATCCAGAGCCAGTTACTGCTTTTTTCGGCAGCACTTGACATAGACTTGATGGCCTGTTGGAGAGAGCGACCCTGCACCCCTATTTTCCTCAGAAAACTGGTGGTAGATGTGGCAACAAATCCCCTGCATCCCACTTCTACTGGGAAGATGCTGGTCTTCCAGCCGTTCTGGGATGCTTCAGCTGCCAGGTCGGAATATTTGTTCTTTTTCCTCTCATAAGCCTCTTCAACCCCATCTTCCCATGGTACGGTTAATTCCACAACATATGCTAACTTTGTTGTTGGAGACCACAGGACCATGTCTGGCCGGAGTGTTGTAGCCACTATTTCTGGGGGAAACACAAGCTTCTTATCAAGGTCCACTTCCAATTTCCAATCCCGCGCTGACTGCAGGATGCTTGCATCCTTAGGTGTTGTACTATGCTCTTGATGTTGGCCAGCTGGTACGAAATTTGTGAAGTTGACCTCTCCTGCTGATGTTTGTGGGAGATTGTTTGTTGTAGTTCGTTTCTGTTCCAGTATTGATGCCAGTTCTCTGAGTACTTGATTATGCCGCCAAGTATAGCGCCCTTGGGTGAGACTTGTAGTACACCCTGATAGAATGTGCCTTAGGGATGCAGGTACTTGACACAGGGAACACGTGGGATCTTCTCCATAGCACTCTTTCAGATTTTGAGGGGAGGGTAGCAGGTCGTATGTGGCCCTAATGACAAAACTCAGCCGTGCTCCCTCCATCTGCCAGATGTCACGCCAGCTGAGCTTTTTCTTCTCCAGGCCCTCCCAGTTGGTTCATCTCCCTTGCTTGGCCATTGATATGGCTTTGGCATGTCGCTCTCCCTCCTCCTGTCTACTAACCTCTTCTACCACTAGCTGTCTCTTCTGCACTTTATGCCAAAGAGGAGTTTTGGGGATGAGTCCAAACCCTGCCCTTCCATGCTGTACTTGTCCAACCACATCTCTGAAATGAAGCGCAGACTTTGTACTCCGAACAGCTTCTGATGGAATCCACTTCCTTCCCGCTACCACCCGGGGGGCCGCTGTTCGAATGACTGCATCCTCTGATTCAGATAGGGTCATAACGAGCCTTGCTTTGGTGCATTTGAACTCTTCCACGAGCCCTGTGATTGGTAATTCCAACTTGCCATGTCCATAAAGGCCAACGGAACTTAAACAACGTGGAATTCCAAGCCACTGCTTCAGCTGTGTGCTTATCAGCCGTTCCAACTTTTCAACCTTGGTGATGGGGATCTCATACACAGTTAACAGCCACAAGAGTATTGGGAGTATTCCAAACTGAAAACACCATAACCTGAGTTTTCCTGGCAACAAGGTCTTGTTGATGCGCTCCATGTACAGGCTGGTATCATTTTTTAGTTGTTCAAACTGCTCTGTGTCTTTGAGCTTCGCATCATACCATCTCCCCAAGCTCTTTACTGGCATTTCTGAGACAGTTGGGACAGTTGTTCCGCCAATATGAAATCTTTGGTCTGTGACTTGGCCTTTCACGATAGAGATGCTTCTGCACTTATTGGGCTTTAACTTCATCCTCGCCCATGTTATATTTTGATGAAGTTTCTCCAGCAATCTCTTGGTGCAGGGGACAGTTGTTGTGAGTATTGTTAGATCATCCATATAGGCTTGAATTGGTGGTAACCTCTGATTACATTGTAGTCGTTCTCCTCCCACAACCCATTTCGAGGCTCTAATAATGATCTCCATTGCCATCGTGAAGGCCAATGGGGAGATGGTACACCCCGCCATGATGCCTACCTCCAGCGGTTGCCACCTTGTGGTGAAGCCTGATGTTGTAAGGCAAAACTGTAGGTCCTGGAAGTAGTATTTCACTAGATTTGTGATTGTAGTCGGCACTTGGAAGAAATCAAAGGCAGCCCACAGAACTGAATGAGGAACTGAACCAAAGGCATTGGCCAGATCAAGGAACAAGACGTGAAGATCTTTCCCTTCTTTCTTTGCAGTCTGGATTTGATGCCATATGATGCTGTTATGTTCAAGGCATCCCAAAAAGCCAGCGATGCCAGCATTTTGGATTGATGTGTCAATGAAGTGGTTTTGTTTTAAATACTGTGTCAGTCGGTTTGCCAACACTTTGAAAAAGATCTTGCCTTCAATGTTCAGAAGGTTTATCTGGCGGAACTGTTCCATGGTGGTTGAGTTCTTTTCTTTTGGGATGAACACCCCTCCCGCTCTTCGCCAGGCTTTCGGGATGATTTGCTTGACCCACGCCACTTTCATGTTTTTCCACAGAATTTTCACAACATCTGGAGCGTTCTTGTAGACACTATACGATACGCCGTTAGGGCCTGGTGCAGATGCCGATCTTGCCTTTTTCACTGCCTGCTTCACCTCGCTCAGTTTGGGAGGGCTGATATCAAACTGATGTTGTGGTGGTGATATTGGAGGTATGTCAGTGGGGACAACGATCGGTTCATCTTTTTTCCTATTAGTATAGATGGTTCTCAGATGCTCTTCAACCTGTCACCTTTCTCCACAATTTTCTTAGCCGTCACCTCTCTTTCACAAGTTGTTGGATTTCTTGCAGCCGACGGGACTTGGGGGCGGGAAGCATGTCTTTCTTTCTGACCCGCTCCTTCACTCCACATTTCTCCTCTCCGTAGCTGTAGATAAGGTCACCCATCTTCTCCAGCTTCTTCTAGGCTGATCCTTTGATGTTATTTAGGATAAGGCTTAAGTCTTAAGTGTTGATGGTTTCCCACTCCTTGCTGCTAGACTTCGGCCATTTGACCAACGGCTTACATCCTTGCATGTTTTCATTTTTGCGGTGGGCTGGTTGTTGTCTTGGACTGGTGGTTTTACCTGAAGCCTTCTCCTCATTCCCTGGGGTGCTGATTCTCTGCGGACTGTGGGGTTCTTCCTGCCGCTGATTTTCATCCGACTGATTTAACCTTCTTCTTGACAGAATCTGGTCAATGCGGGGCCCTGGGTTGGTGGTTCTCAGGCATTTCATCCGTCCTTGATGTATCTTGATGTTACTTTCGCCCATCCACACACGCAAGTCTGAAGAACATTTCCAGCTGCTGGTTTCTCAAGAGTCTTACTACTTCCCTTCATTCAATGTCATGTCCATTCCAAGGGTCATTACCGGGAGGTCAGTCTGTGAGTCTTCTTGCGCCCCTGCTCTCGCAGACTCTAGGGGTATTCTTCTTTTGAACTTTTCGTAGCCAGATAAGGTGGCTCTTAGAGTTTAGACCCTACTCTGAAGTATGAGCTAAATTAGTTCCTCCAAAAGGAGCTCCTAGAACTAAAATCGTTCCTAGTTTCTGCGGTGCAAACACGCCAAATCCGGGTACTTCCGCCAATAGATGTAGGAACAATGAAAAGGTTCCCCTGTGCGAAAGCCCCTTATGTATTTCTTTCTTCTGTGGGCCACAAAAGAACATATTTGAAGAATGTTTTTGTCCATACTTTATTATAAAGTTCATTTCCATTCTCCAATATTTGTTAAAGTTGTAAATAAAACAGATCACTGGAGTAGGCTATGATTTACAAGAAAATACTATTTCAGTCTTTTAACTCTAAAATTTCACAGTTCCTTTCAATGCTGTTTCCCTGTAATTGCTCAAATTTACTGGTAATTGTGAAAATTGTTTCTACATTAATTATGTTTTTAGGGTATGTGAATAAAAGCCTAAATTAAATCAGTTCATCGTTTAAAGTGATTGTGTCTCTTCAGAAGACTTGGATTTAAAAACCACTTGAATCATATGAAGCGTGAATGTTTTGGGGAATTGAGTTGCGATGAAGGGACAGAAATCTCCCCGGTTTCATTAGAAATATCTTCATTTGTAGATGGACGAAAGTCTTGTGTGGTTGAACGAAATGAGGGTGATGCTGCCAGAACTGATGACCGAATTTTCATTTTTGGGTGAACTACTGTATCCCTGATGATGAATAGTGAAAAGGCACTGAATTTTACTCTAATGGATTTTTACAGGATTTTTGCAGGTTTACACAATCCTTCTAAACACCATTTAAAGCAATGGCTTATGAAGTCAGTACAAACCACATATTACTTAATATTTAATATATCGGAGTGAGAGTGTAATTAAGCGTTTACCCAGAGCTCTGGCAACAGCGAGGAAGGGGATCTGATCGATCGGTGTGCTCCTCCTGACCGGGCCGTTGTGAGTTAGCCTAGGCCTCTTCCACACCACACGGTTCACGCCAGACTTCTTCACCACACTACACTCACACACAATAAAAGGAAATGACTGCATGAATCCAAGAGATTGATTCTTATGATGACTAGAGAGTATTAAAAATAAAAATCAAGCTCTCACCTTCCTCCCAGTCCCTCAATTCTCTGCTTCTCTTTCGGGAGCTCGGGCTTGTGGTCTTGTGTGACCTCCACAGCTTTGATGACTTTATCAGAGGGATCTTCCCTCACACCCAGCACAACAGACGAGTCCCCGACATGAGCCACAAACATGCGGTCCCCTCTGATGACCACCACACTGGCTGTAGTGCCTGAAGTACTGGGGAGCCCAGTTAATGTTTTTGGCCATTCAGCTGAATAACAGACACAGGGTTAAACACTACAGCATCAAGACATTGATTGCAAGGCCATTTCCTCCACAGCTGAATAAAATCCAGTTCTGTAAGTCATAATGAGATACTTTCAAATAATAATGAATTAACATCTCATAATACTTTTATCTTCAATGTTATTTAATTATATTATACATATTACACAAGAATGAAAACAACCGTTTCGCAAAACGTGCCAAGTTTGCTGTGTTCTTGCATTTCCACGGCTTTGACCAACAGATGTCGCTAGCCTGCCATCTTTTTTATTCACCACCAAGTCATTACTATGATATGTTAAGTCCTTATTATTGCCTGAGGAAGTTCTGTTGACCAAAGCGTTGCGTATTAAAACCATTAGCATAAGTGATTAAAGTTCGAGTGGTGTGCGAGACTTTTTCATATTTTGGTTAACGTCGTGTCTTCTACAGATTCAGGTGTGCAAAGTAGATATTTCTACATTTTAAAGTCATCATTATTATGAGAGTTTATCATTATAATGAGATACTAAGTCATTGTTTTGATAAAGTATTTCATAATAAATGTGAAACCAAGTCATTATTACGAGAAAGCTTCTCATAATGAGATGAATTATTAGCCTATTATGAGATACAAAGTCATTATTACAAGAAACTCTCATTACGAGAAACCCATTTTTACAAGAAACCTCATTATTATGAAAAAATCTCATAATCAGATGTTAAGTCATTATTATTAGAATATTTCTCATTATTACGAGGTTTTACACGATATTAAGCCATTATTACGAGAAAGGTTCTCTTCTCATTATGAATGATATGTTAATACTAATTCATTAAAAAATTATTCATTTTCTATTTCTAATTCATTTTCTTCTAAATAAATACTATAACATTAACTTATGAGAGCATTTCTCATTATTATGAAATACTAAGTACACAGTTATGAGACAGTTTCTCAAATAATAACAGTAACGTTAATATTACTTTTCTCAATATAATGAAATACTAAATAATAATTATGAGAAAGTTTCTCACTATTATGCCAACAGAATCATATTTTACTCAGCTGTGGCGGAAACGGATTCCATAGTATAATGTATTTGCTTCATCCCTCTAAAAGTGTGTAAAGGTCTGCAACAACTTTTTTTGGATAGATCTGCTTATTAACCTGTCAATTTCCGCGCATGCGCACTGAGACCCATCCGTTCGATTTTTTTTCGTGTTTTCTGCAGTAAGTATATAGCGTGGCGCCCAATTTCAAAAAGTTTATTATTACTCAGTCGCTGCCCCAGTATTATATTCATCTGTCTGGGAATAATTTTAACACGTATGTTATTTCAGGCGTTAAAAATTGCCTGGAGGTCTTAAATTACACTGATCACCATAACCTTATAATTACGCTAACGGTTACTCACAACGTAGTCAACTTCAGACATTTAAAAAATATATCAATTAAGAAAAGCACTCTCGTCAGAAAATGTCTTGAGAAATAGTCTTGAATGTACTTACGAAGCTTTTTCCACATTGCATGATGACATGCGACGAAGCCCTTACGAATTGCGGCACAAACTTTCCGGTAATCCTTAGACCAAAAGCCCCGCTGCTTCTTGAGAAAATCCCAGAGGTGATCTCGAGCGAACAGCGCGGCTTCTCGCCCTCCGTGGCCGTCAAACACGGCGAAGAACGCGACCGATCTCCTGCTGTCCGCTGCCGCCGGTTGAGTCCCGAGCTCCTCGGTACCGTCGCTCTCATCGGTCGACAGGGTGTTTCTCCACGTTACCATGACGGGTAAAGGCTTGTTTGTGCAGTCCGGCGGGTCGCTTTCGGAGACGGGCTCTTGGTCCGGCTTTGGATCAGTGTGTCCGGCCTCTCGCAGCTCATCGTCGCTGGGTTCCAGCTCCACGATCACCTCAGTTAAATCCTCCATGTATTTCCTTCCTCCTTGTTCGGAGAAGACGCTCACTCGCAGCGATAGGTCTAAATTCATGGCCACTCGGACAGCCCTTGCTGATAGTTCAACCTAAAGACTGCACAAACGTGGTTAAAAGATTATGGTTAACCTCAAAAACATTTATTAATCTGAGCTCGTCTTTTGTTTATTTTCTAAGCTGCCAGTCTTCCTTCCTTCACAGGCACATAGTAATGCAGGCAGAAGTGTCATTAGCGCCACCTGTTGGACAGGATGATTGTGTACGATGCAGGGAAACATGGCAAGCCGTTTTAAGATTTAAACCTTAACGTACTGGCATCTATTTTCATGTTACTAATCCTTTTTTTAGCTTGGCCTACTAGTATCTAATAAGTACTAGCATGCATTTAATAGGTACGTGTATCAAATGAATAAGCACTAGTATCTAACAAATAAGAACTAGTATCTAATGAATAAATACTAGCATCTATTTAATAGGCATGATGAGTATCTATAAAATAAGAACTAATACTATACGGAATACAGAATCCCAACAACGCCGCCTGGAGGTATCTTTATGTATATAACTTCATTAACGCTTAGACAAGTCAAGACATGTCTGAACAAGTATAAGGGCGCAGTCAATGCCTGTGTCCCAATTCAAAGGCTGCATTCTTCCAAGGCCACGACTTCAAAAGCGAAGGTTGAACTGAGCATTGTTAAGTGGGATGTCTAGCCTACTGTTCTTGTCGCCTAGCAACTGTGACAGCTTCCATAGTTGACCAGCAGGTTATATTCAACTGCCTAAAAAAAAAACTGGGTTCACAAGCTGTTTAAATATGTTCACCTTGGTCCATTTATATAAAGAGTATAAACTATATAAAATTGCATCTTGGTAAGATATATTTTATATATATATATATATTTTTTTTTTTTACATTTGTATCATTAGATTCATTAGATTATTCGAGTAGGTAGAACCACATTTAAGAGTGTAATCCTGCAATTTATCTAAAAAAAAATCCTGTCGTCACCGGCACGCAATGAATTCTGGGGTATGTGAGGCCGCAAAGTAAAACTGCAAGCTAACCAACTCCGTCAAATGCTTGTTTGATACTGTTTAGTTGTGTATGTTCTGCAGTATAATTTAGAAATGTAAGCTGAATTTGCACACCTATTTATCAAAGTAATGTGAAGCTATGTTTTTTTTTTATTGTAAATTTTATATTGCATTTTGTTTTCTCTGTTCATTGTAGAACACAACCATAAGGGCAAATGTGTTTAATACCTCAAACATGCAGAAATAATCCAAAATAAACCCTTCAGCTGGGACACTCTCTCTCTCGCTCCAGTTTCTCTAACCTGAAACTCCGACCACCATTTCTACTAGTGCTTAACCAAACCCTCTGAGCGTCCCTTACGCTTGTACAAGTACCTAATGAAATAACTAATAATATATAATAAATACATAGTCACAAACTAGTCAGAACTGAATGGTTGATATCTGAATGACAGATCCCCATAGAAGTCAATGGGAAAAAATGTATGTGTGTTACTAGTAACAATACAATAATTGTTAGTCACTGTTAAAATAAGTACTAGTATCTAATGCATACGTGCTAGTTTTTAATGAACAAGTACTAGTATCTAATGAACATGTACTAGTATCCATTTAATAGGTAACTAGTATCTAATGAATATATACTTATTCTTTAGGTACTAGGACCTTTTTAAAGATACAAGTACTAGTAACTAATGCAATAGATAGTTGCTAAAAACAAGCAATATAAACATGAAAGTAGATAGTTTTAAGGATTAAATGTCAAACGGCTTGCCATAGGAGGAAATTGTCTGTTCTCAAAATGGAATACTAGCTTTACTGCATATTGTTTAGTAGACGATGTATTGCTGAATTTAGCCAAAGTCCCTTTCTATCTCAAGTCTTTGATTAAGCTTGTTTAAAAATTGACCTAAAATGAATTAACATTGAACTGATTTGAGATGAATAATTAGACTTTACATCTTATTATGATGGTAACAATATTCAGAAAAGTATACTTCTTATTTTACTAATGCTGCATAATTTAGATACATTGAATTGAAAATGCCAATGAACATTTTCATTTCCAAGATGATAACTAGACACCACTCACTGAATTAAACATGCAATGTTAGAGGACTCCAGTTATTGTCCAGTTATCAGAAATAAATATGGTTATTTAGCTTTTTTTTTTAAACAGGTTTGTGTAGAATTTCTAGCCTTTTGGCTGTCCGATCAAAGAATCATTCAAAAAAGAAATGTAGCTAATATTACCTTTAATTTATTTATCATACTGAAAATAAAAGGTATAGTCAGTTGTGAATTGCATTGAAAGATTCAGTACCATTGCATAATAGGTTCAGTATTCTCTGTTGTATACTGCACATTTTTGCAATGCATGCAGCCAGAAAGCTTTGTTACCAGCTCTGAGTTTCAGCCACTATGCCAAACCAGCCTGGATTACAATCAGGTTACGTCAGTTGTTTGAGTAAAGACAAAAACATCTGCAAAATGTACAGTTTGCAAATCAGGTTTATTGGCAAAAATTTACAAACGTTTAGCGGTTTGCAATGAACAAATCAAATAGAAGTAATTGAAATAGCTCAACACAAATGTTTCAAGTGGTTTCCACAAATTCAACTTTTAATGACTTCTGCAGTCTCAAAATTACTCAACCCCCTGAATAGAATCCCTCACAACAGCACAAATCTGCAAAACAGATGTTGTCTCAAGCACACCTGATGCAACTTATCAAGGACATCACCAGGTGTGCTTGAGCTAGAACACATTAACTATCTGAACTGGCTAAGCCTGTTGAGTGTCACGTTTGACTGCATGTTAAAAATAAGGCTAAGTCAAAAGAATGGTCCAAAAAGTTGAGAAAAGATATCATCACCCTTCACAAACAATGAACAGGATACAAAAAGATAGCGAAGACACTAAATGTTCCTAGAGACACCGTTGGAAGCATAGTTTGCAAGTTCAAAGTTAAAGGAACAGTAGTTACACTACCAGGACGGGGAATAAAAAGGAAGCCATCAACTGCTGCAACCAGATTTCTGAGAAGGCAGGTTCAGAAAAATCCTCGAGTGACTGCAAAAGACCTGCAGCAAAACGTGGTGGCAACAGGCACTGAGGTTTCAGCTTTCGCAGTAAGGCATGTACTAAACGCATGCGGTTTCCATGCCAGAACTCCAAGACGTACACCACTACTGACCCAAAAGCACAAGAAAAGTGCTCAAAATCATATAAATAAGCCACAGATGTCCTGGGATTCTTTTTTGTGGAGCAATGAAACAAAACTGGAACTTGTCGGCCCTATGGATCAGCGGTATGTCCGGAGGAAGAAGAATGAAGCTTACGCTGAACACTCTGTCTACAGTTCAGCATGGTGGTGTTCGGTGATGCTCGGAGGCTGCTTTGCATCCTCTGGCAATGGAAATCTGCAGCGTGTGAAAGGCAATATGGATTCATTGAAGTAACAGGAAATCCTAGAAAACGTCATGCCGTCAGTGAGGAAGCTGAAGCTTGGCTTGGACCTTCCAACAGGACAATGATCCCAAGCATACCTCAAAATTCCACCAAGGCTTGGTTGCAGAAGAAGTCCTGGAAGATCCTACAGTGGCCATCACTGTCACCTGACTTGAACCCCATAGAAAATCTCTGGTGGGATTTAAAGGCGGCGGTTGCAGCCCACAAACACAAGAATATTACTGAACTGGAGGCCATTGCTCATGAGGAATAGGCTAAAGATTCCTCAGAAACGCTGCCAGAAGCTGGTATCTGGTTATATATCTTGTTTGCAGCAGGTCATAACAGCAAAAGGATGTTCTATTAAGTACTAAAGATGCTTGCCATGAAGGGGTTGAATAATTTTGAGACTGCAGAAGTCATTAAAAGTTGGGGAAACCACTTGAAACATGCGTTTTGTTGAGCTATTTTAATGACTTTTGTTTGATTTGCAATGGGGGTTGAATAATTTTGATTACAACTGTAAATAAATCAAACTAATTAATTTAGGGAGTAAACAGATTCCCAGGCATTAATATTAAGATAGGTCAGATGTTGGAATTCACTGTGACTGTACCAGTACTGTAATACTAAAATATTTTATTTTTCCATCTTTGGCAAATGGGTATAATGGTCATTCTGAGCTATCTGATATAAGTCTTTTGTGAGGTGTATCTATATTAAGTATCTGGACAATTAAGACAAAACTTAATGCATGAACATTATAAAGTGTCTAAAAATGTTTGTTAATGCATTATAATGTATTACCAGAAAAAAACATTTAACAGTATAAGGCTTTTAATATATTTACATTGATTTAGTTCATCATGGATACAGCATTGTGTCAATAATTCTGTTTCTCTATTATTTTCATATAAATACTAAAAGGTATCAAATCTACATGATTTCTGAAAACAGGAACTTTTCAATTGTCATTAGTACAGGACATCTAAACCACATGATTTCTACAGTACGAAGAGTGTGATTGTAAAAAGGTTGTGCTAAAATTCTATTAAGGAATGTGGAAACCTTGAACATGAGTTAATATTGTACGGCACAAAACATATGTTGAAAAGATTATTTTAGTTGTACACTTATATAAATAATTTCTATTTGTATGCCCGGTACTGTAATGCAACCTTTAAATTATGTTTTATTAACAAAGTTCGGGAGGAGCACGTTCAGATAATTAACACAAGTGGAGAGCACTCAGCAATCAATGGTAAGAGGTATATATACATTCAGCAGTCTCACCTCAATCCATTGACAGTTTAGCAGCATCCCTCCACCACACTTCTAGTCCTAACCACTTACATACATATGGGGAGTACTCTGGGTTAGGGCCGAACTCCGAGCTCGGAGCCCTCCCCCCGGACAGCACGCCAAATACGCATTAAACTTTACCCCCTCTAATTGTATGCAAGTGTGAACTCGTGAAACAGTTTTCTGACAATGAACGTTTTTCTGAGAAGCACCTTATAAGTTGAGAATTTCATGACCGAGGGTCTTGAGTCTTCTATAGTGGTTCTTCACTGTTGTGGGATGGCATCTGCTACTGTTTGTTCAGTCCTCTCTGTCCCAGCAGAGCTCTTGCAGTTCTCCGGTTTACTTCCCAGCTGATGGCCATACTCAAACTTAATCCTCAGTTCTCCCACCTGTGAGTGCGGAAGGATGTCTGGAATCCATTCGATCACAAAGGGCACTGGCTCCGTCTGCTCAGCAGCACAGGTCCCTGAGGGACGATACCACAGCGTTTTAGTTATGCAGTAAAGCATAATACTTGGAGTGATAACTATCCCCAGGCCTGGCTCCTGTCAGGAGCTTGGCCCACCCTGGCCCCTCACCAAATAACAACCAATTTCACAATTGGTGTGATGTTCAGAGTCCTATCCTACTTTCGGATACCATACAGTTGAGTGATAAAAAAGTCATAAAAAAACAACAACACAGCAATACAACAACAGTAGACAAGTCCTTAGCGTTGAGCCCTGTTTACATAGAGCCCCATTGAAGACCTGCCTCTTTGTCTTTTGTTATAAAATTAATAAAGTTACTAAATCTGTTACGGGGGAAAAAGATTAAATAATGTTAAAACTTCGGGCCCACCAGGAATTTCACTAGGCCCACCTTATATCTCAAAGCTGGAGTCAGGCCGAATTATCCCCTGGTAGAAACACCTCCAAGTGCCTTAGTTACTCAGATACTAAATGGTGATAGTTCATGTCTTATTTCATGCCAGTGTTATGCTAACCCATCATAAAAATGAAAAAAAGAAGTCATCATGACATAATCAAAAGTCAAAATCATAAGTCTTATTTATGATTAGAAATGTACTCTTAGAAATTAAGAAATAATTATGAGATAAAGTCAAAATTATGAAATACTAAGTCATAGTCAAAATTGTCAAAATTGAGACAGTAAAAGTGAAAACAGACAAAACAATTATGACAGAAAGATTAAATTATGAGATTAATTAATTAATTATGAATCTGACATCATAGTTATTATTGATTATAAATATATTATGTTATAATTTGGACTTGTCATAGTTTCAACTTATGTCATAATTATGATTCACCAAAGCATGATTTTTTTCTTATGTGGCTGAAATGGGCTTCCACAGAATCAAGTATTCCAGAAAGTGGTGTAATAATATATCTGGATACTGTATTGAATATAATGTACAATCTTTCTGTTGTGGCACCTAAAACATTTCCGCTTTGAAAACTGAAAATCAATCTCATATTTTAAGAGAATTACTATGATATCTAACACGCAGAGCAAAAAATCTTGCTAACCTATGAATTATGAAGAAATGTTTGAAAATGTAAAATTACCATGGTTTGACCATTTGTTGCTTTGGTCATGTCATGTGATATATAATTAATAAGGCATATGATGCATTTTTATGCCAACAACAAGCAATATTGTAGAATGTTTGAACAGGAATCAAATGGAAAGTTCTTTTAGCCAATGGAATCACTTTGGGGTCCATTGGGGATATGAATTGAAAGGGGAATGTGATTTGGCACAATCCAAGAACCCATAAATCCAATTCTATACAAAGGGTATTTTTACATGACAACAATGTACAAAAACGGAAAAGTTTTTCCTTTGCGTTTTTTCACTTACAGACGACAACATTGTCAAAACGTTTCCCGTTCACATGAATCTATGAAAACGACTAAAAAAGCTGTATTATGCTGCCAGGCCAGTAGTTGGCAATGTCAATTTGTAAAGAAACAATACATGCCTATAGACTGAACACATAATACGCATGCGCATGACGTCAGTGTTTTCACAAATTTGCATTTTTGTAGTTTACACGGAGACGACAATGGTACAGTTTTCAAAACATGCACTTTGAAACCCATTTTTAAAACTTAGTTTTCAGGGCCCCAAAACGGCACTGTTGTGTAAATGAACGGCCAAAATGCATAAAAAGTTTTTTTTAGTTGAAAACTGTGTCATGTAAACAGCCCCTAATTGAACACATCCACTTACCCACTCTGAGGAAGGTGCGTAGCTCCAGTGGTCTGATGGCCAGAGGCTTATTGGTGCGTGAATGGTGGCTGGTGTCTGATCCAGCATCAGGTGGGGTCTCCCGACAGCGGTACAGTGAATAGGAGCCATCACTGTTCTTCACAAAACTCTGAGTGAGTTCCAAAGGTAACTGTTCAAACAGAGTGCCCTCATTTAGAGACTGCCCACAGATGCTATGGCCATTAGTGAGGATCTGAAAACGCAGAAAACGGGTACACACCTCTGGTGTATCAAAGATTCGTTTCACGTGCATCAGGTTGGTAATGTGCCAGGTGTATTTAGAGAAAGAGCCCAGAGGTAAAGCGTCATCACGCACAAATGCTAAAAACACAAATGACAGAATATTAAAACAAGGTATAACAAGATTTATAATCAGAATTAGATTGATAGCACATGATCAATGGCTACACATATACTTACTGGTGGTGTAGTTGGGGAGTCTTCTTTTTTTTGAGCCCAATGATAAACGCTGCTGTAGGGCATTGAAGAAAGACTGAGGGATGTGGAACACCAACGGCTCTGGCTTGCCTGTTCACATCAAACTTCAACTTCAGTGTTAACTCAACATTCTAATCTGAAAATCTGATACAAAAAGGTTGTTGTATGTGAAAATCCCAGTAGATCAGCAGTTTCTGAAATAGACCAGCCCGTCTCTTAAGTCACTTAAATCACCTTTCTTCCCCATTCTGATGCTCAGTTTGAACTTCAGCAGATCGTCTTGACCATGTCTACATGCCTAAATACATTGATTTGCTGCCATATGATTGGATGATTAGATATTTGTGAAAACGAGCAATTGAACATACATATTATTTTATATTTTATATATATATATATATATATATATATATATATATATATATATATATATATATATATATGAGAAAGTATACAATATATTGACATAAGAAAAACATTTATATTTATATATTTTGAATATTTTATGACCATTTAGATTTATTGTACTTTTTTAGTTTTAATTATTCTATTTTTACACTAATTTCAGTTTTAAAAAAGTATATTCTTGTATGACTTATTTTAAAAAATATATATATATAAATTAGTGCTGCGAAAAAATTAATCGCGATTAATCGCATCCAAAATAAAAGTTTGTGTTTGCATAATATATATGTGTGTACTGTGTATAATTATTTTGTATATATAAATACACACATATGCATGTATATATTTAAGATTTTTATTTATTTATATATAAATTATTTATATTTATATATAATATAAATTATGTATAAATGTATATACAGTATATACATGCAAATATTTCTTAAATAAATACATGCATGTGTGTGTATTTATATATACAAAATAATTATACACAGTACACACACATATATTATGCAAACACAAACTTTTATTTTGGATGCGATTAATCGCAATTAATTTTTTCCCAGCACTAATATAAATCATAGTAGTATTTGTTGTTCTGCCCTTTTCATTTAAAAACAAAACAAAATCACTGTAGGATGATTCTCATTATTGTGCTTAATTGTAATAAAAATATTGTCAAATATTGAAAAACTGCAAATATAGGATAAATCTTAATTGTCCTAATATATGCTGCATTCAAGTTCTCTTGGAATGTCTGTAATTACAACTCACGGGTGTTCAAATCACTTTGGTTGGAGCAAGATGGAAATGCACCTTTTTGACGAAAAGCACCTTTTTACCCTACTCTACAAAATGTTTAATTAAAATGTGAGGAAAAGCAAATTATCTTCTTTTTTTTTTATCTTGAAGTGAACTTGTTTAACAGGCTTTGTGAAAGTCGCCCTAATGTTTTCTTACCATCAAACTGGAAGTGCATCGTCTGATGGATCCTCTCTGTAACACTGGCTAACCACTGCTGGAAACCCAATGACACATGCGTCTCATCCACCGGCTGGCTGCTTCCTGTTTAATTCACCCGACGACATTACACACATCAAAAACTACAAATTATGATAATGAAAGCCATGTGTACGTCATTTATATTTTCAAACTTAAAGGGGTAATGTAATTATAAATCTCTCAACATCTGTAACAGTGCTAAAGAACAATGACAGCCAGAGTGCTAGAAAAGAAACAGAAATAAAGAAAAGCAAAATCATGTAAGAGGAAATATTTGGAGCACCTGGGTTCTTAATTCCAGTAGAACTGGAGTGTTTTCTGTGAGTGGGCTTGCGCTGGTTTAGGGGGGGAGCAGAAGTGTCTTTGACAGCCAGAGGAGAAGCAGAGGACACAGAGGAAGCTGTGTGAAACAGTGACAGGTCCAGAAAGCCAAAGAATAAAATAGGAATACAGATTACAGAGGAGGTGGTCAGTAACCACAGAACATAACAGCAGCATTTAGACATCAACAACAGATTTCAGTGGGTGGAAAAGAAGAGGCTCTAGGAAGGATTCATTATGAGCCCCACACAGAATTTGCATTAACAGAAAGCTCAAAATTCAAATATCCATCATTCACAAAATCCCCTGCTTCCTTATGTGTCTGTTTATCAAACATTCTGGTGAATTTTATGTAAATGTGTGTAGTTGCTGCAAGTATGTCACACATTTTTCCATTCCAGTTGAACACCCCTTTTTTTAAAAGCACCTAGCAACATAACTAGCGACTTTTTGGACAAACCATAGCTATTTTCCATAGAAAATATTTGGATTAATCATCACTGACTGAAAACAGAATATCCTTCTTGTGGTTTGTTACTCAGATGGTTGTTATGCACGGTGTGCGAGAAAAATTAAGAAAGACATTTTGTAATTTCTAACCTTCTCTATGAGTGATAATTTTATACGTAAATATAACCAAAATCACAGCATAGCCATTGTCTTTAACTTATGTCTGTGGTGATTTTATCAGATCAAAATAAATAAGGATTTTAGAATTTCATACTCAATTCGTTGTCAGAAAAATATGTAAATGAGAACAGCTTTATTCGTAATTCGTCTGTATTAAAATACAGTATGTGAGAACAGAGAGTAGGAGAGAAGTAAATAGATGTAAAGGGTTAAAGCAACACTAAGGAACTTTTCCTCTTCGGTCGCCCTACAGGTTGGAAGCGGAATTGTCCATTACCGCTGTCGTAAATAATGTTGCCGCCCGCAGCCTACTGTTGCACGCACGCTCGCTGTTTATCTAGCACCAGCTTTGGAATGAACGATGTCTATAGAAAAGGTAGAGTATGTTGCATGATTTCATGAAAGTATGATGTATTGCGACATCAGAAACGAAGAAAAACTAAATAATGACTATCTTAACACTTGACGTAAAGCAAGTCAAATTTATAGTTTTCTTATGTCTCATTCGAACTACAGAAACGCAACCCGGTTTGGCAAACTTGCAAAGTGTGGTTATAGCAGATATAGGGAAGCAAAGCGAATGCAGAAGTGCCTTTCACCGTTACGACTTGATGAACCACTGATACGATTTTGGAAACATTATTTTAAGGTAAAAAAACGTTCCTTAGTGTTGCTTAAACACTAGGCAGAATAAAAATACAATGCAATCACAGCATTAAAGGAGTAGTTCACTTATGAATTAAAATTTCTTGATAATTTACTCACCCCCATGTCATCCAAGATGTTCATATCTTTCTTTCTTCAGTCGAAAAGAAAGTAAGGTTTTTGATGAAAACATTTCAGGATTGTTTTCCATATATTGGACTTCAACGGGAACCAACAGGTTGAAGGTCCAAATTGCAGTTTCAATGCATCTTCAAAGGGCTCTACACGATCCCAGCCGAGGAATAAGGGTCTTATCTAGTGAAACGATCATTTTCACACAAAAAAATAAATAAATAAATTTATTTTTATATTTATATTTATATACACTTTTTAACCACAAATGCTCATCTTGCACGTCCACGACTTCATGCGTTACGCAATCACGTAGGGGTGTGCCGGTTTAAGAATTGGTGATGACGGTTATGACGTGACTCAAATGTGACGGTTTGTAACATAACCGTTGTCGTCGGGTTGCGACGTTCGTCTGTTATAGGACAACTTAGTTTGAATAAACGAGCAGACACTAATTAGCTACTTGATCGTCTAAATTAAGGTTATTATTTAATCCGCAACCGCATCACAAAACTCATCATCCGCACCAACGTTTTTTTTACCAAATTTCAAAGCCGCACCCGCCCGCCATCCGCTGATTGTTTTGCAGTCTATGGACGATGCAATGCTCTGCTGATGCGAGCCGCAAGAAAGCCCTTGTCTGTTCTAGAAAGGATGCAGCAAAGATATTTAATGTATGAGGCATAGGCCTACGCTGAGTTTCATTCATTTACGATGAAATGCGCTCTAGTTCACAATGCAATGCAAGTGAACGCGGCGCGCCGGCGCCTCAATGTCACGGTTATTATATTGTCTGCTATATTTGCTTTTTATTTATTAAATACATGCAATTGGTTGATGAAACATTTATTAAAATTAAGATACAATTTGTACAAAATGAAACTCGCTTTAAAGAAAGTCTTTCTACAAAGCAAAACTTAATGAAGTGGTAAAAATCATGTCTGACGATTTACAAAACTAATTTGTTTAATAAATCTCATAATGATGGCACATCACTATATCATAGTCATAGCTTTTATTTCTATCTCAAATGATTGGCGGTCGGTCAGGGGGTACTTGGCAAAGAATCAAATACAGTTGGAAATGACATAGACCATTAATAACACAGACTGTTAACAATTGTTTTTAATTAGTATTTAAACATTCTCTATGATAAAAAATGTTTTTAAAAAATACTTTAATAACACGGTTTTGGCGGTTATAGAGTTCTAATGACGGTGTTCAACTATAACCGTCGGTCTCACGGTTATATACTAACCGTCACACCCCTACAATCACGTTGGAAAGGTAACGCGTGACGTAGGTGGAAAATGTAGGGCGAAAAAGTCCATCTCATTTTCTCCTCAAACTTCAAAATTGTCCGACATCGTTGTTTTACCTTTTATTTATTTATTTTGTAAAGGCATTAGATTTAGTCTTTGCACGTTCGCTTTGTAAACACTAGGCCGGTACTTCCGCCTAAGACCCTTATTCCTCGGCTGGGATCGTGTAAAGCCCTTTGAAGCTGCATTGAAACTTCAATTTGGACCTTCAGCCCATTGATATCCATTGAAGTCCACTATATGGAGAAAATCCCAAAATTTTCCTCAAAAACCTTAATTTATTTTCGACTAAAGAAAGAAAGACATGAATATCTTGGATGACGTGGGGGTGAGTAAATTATCAAGAAATTTTATTCTGGAGTGAACTAATCCTTTAACATGCTAATTAGCATCATCGTCTAATCATCCAATGACATTTAGCCATTTCAAGCAGACTTTAGCTACATTCCACTGAAATTAGTTGGCAACAGTGGGCCCGAGACAATCTGTGGACGGCTGGTCAGAGAAACTTACCCATAGACGACTCCATAAATTTGAGTCTCTTGGAACGATGAGAGATGGAGGGCTCAATGTGCTGCTGAGATATACCGAATGCTGTGGCATCTGCCCTGTCCTGCAGTCCTGGACATACACAATAATAACAGATGACAGTCATCTCTGATGCATAGAAAAACACTCCAGGTACCACATATAGACCTGTACCAAACCTAACTACACACAAATGCTTGCAGGAATAGAAACAGAAACTCTCCTTTAAGATAGCTAATTCTTGCCAACACGTAAAGAAGCATCGCATGTATCCTTAATGGAGAAGGCAATTCCAGAATTGACTGCGATATTTCAGGAAATATTTCATATATTAATATGATTCATTCAGTACCAAGAAGTATCAGTAAAAAGTTCAGTCTTTTAAAATGTCTGACCAATTATTCATCTACTATATATTTGTGTATAGACCAACGCTACTTTTGCGTCATCGAAGGGTAACGCCCCTTTTTGGGGGAAAACAAACGGATTCCCCTGAGAACAGAACTCGCTCGCTCTAGACCTGCAAAGTTTCTTGATAGCAAAAATCGCACAAACATACACTCTCTTTGGACTATTCAGACATCTACCACTATCTCGTGGAATCACCAAGTAAGTAGCCTATTTTTTTTGTCATTAACACACTCCCAGTATGACAAACTAGACGATGAGGCCATGTCAAGAGGAGTCGCTGGTTTACTTGGATCATATTTCACTTGATTTAAGCTATTGACATAGTTTTGTTGTCGACTAGCTATAACTTACTAGTTAGAAAGACGAAGCTGCTAGCAGCTACGTGATTAACGTTAGCTCTCACTAGGCACGCTACCTTGGCTGTTAACTGATTTTACTGTTGAAATAGTGGCAGGCTAGGACTAAAGTGGACTTGGCTGGTTTCTGCTTGTGTCTAGAAAGTGCTAGGACTTTGAAAGTTGTAAAAAGGTTTACAGTGTACGGCAAAATATGTATGGGACCTATGTATGGGGCATGTTTTTCATTGTCTCTACCCCACTTAAGGTACGGACTATTTATGTTTTTAGCATCTGACATGATTGTTCTGATTACAGTGTTTGAGGGTTTCTTACTAGTATAGCTAGTCGACAACAAAACTGTCAATAGCTTAAATCAAGTGAAATATGATCCAAGTAAACCACCGACTCCTCTTGACATGGCCTCATCGTCTAGTTTGTCATACTGTGAGTGTGTTAATGACAAAAAAATAGGCTAACGTTACTTACTTGGTGATTCCACGAGATAGTGGTAGATGTCTGAATAGTCCATATTTGGCCACTGCGTGGGGTCATTAATCCAGTTTTCGACCATTTCAAAGGGACACCTCTGTAACTCCCTATCCAGTAGCTTCTTTAAATACCGCTCACGGTCCTCGGCCGGCAAAGAGAGTGTATGTTTGTGCCATTTTTGCTATCAAGAAACTTTGCAGGTCTAGAGCGAGCGAGTTCTGTTCTCAGGGGAATCCGTTTGTCTTCCCCCAAAAAGGGGCGTTACCCTTCGATGACGCAAAAGTAGCGTTGGTCTATACATAATTAGATAGCAGAGCATCATGGTAACATCAAAAATGATCAGAAACAATTCAGTCAAGTCTCCTGTGCACTTCACATAAGGAGCACTATTTTTGAACTGTACAAGTTGCTTCCATCACTGAACTTACTTAAGAGGAACTATGACATTTTTGCAGTACAGCCGAAACAAACTATAGAAATAAAGGTGACTTGACTTCCTATATGGAGCTTTTCCAAATCTGTCACTTTTGGAACCTGGGATAGGATGCAACCTTAGAGCAGGGGTAGCCAACCCTGGAAGACTACCTTCCTGCAGACTTCAGTTTCAAGCCTGCTACAACACACTTGAATGTTTTTCAAGTAATCCTGGTTTAGGTGTGCTAGACCAGGAGAAGTGTTGGCTAACTCTGGGCAACTCTGGCCCTCGATATCCACTTTCCTGCACAGTTTAGCTCCAACCCCAATCAAACACACCTGAACAAGCTAATCAAGGTCTTCAGAATTACTAGAAAGCTACAGGCAGGTGAGTTTTATCAGGGTTAGAGCTGAACTCTGCAGCAAAGTCAATCACAAGGCACAGAGGCCCTAGACAGAAAGGAGGTTCGCTAGGTCAGTGGTTCTCAATTCCAGTCCTGGCGACCCACCGCTCTGCACAGTTTGTATTTCTGTCTTATTTGTCACACTCAGTTCAGATCATGGAGATCTCTCCTAATGAGCTGATGATAAGTGATGGTAAAATGAAGCTTTGTGAAGCACCTCTCAAATGTATCGTAAAATGGTACATTACTCAAAGCTTTGGAACACGGTGCACATTAACGACATCTTGTGGTCAAAAGGTAGAAAAGCTGCCTTTACGTCCCAGAAGACCCAGCCATTTTTTTATGGTTTCATATAAAAAAATCAGTTTGTGCTACAAAAACCATATGTATATGGCAATAAGTCAATAAAAGTATGTAGTCTATATAAATAAATGTCTTTCACATGTCATGAAACTGTATGAATAAATGAGTCTGAAAAAAAAAAAAAGTGCTTATGAACTGGGGATTAATATAAATTGACGTGCACAAAACTACACTTGTAAATATTCGTATTATGATTTATTCTTATCAAAGTGAATGACTCTCGAAACCTGCACAAGGGGTTCCCAGTACAGTGCTTCACTGTGAGTTTTTTTTTAATTTTTTTTTTATACAAGCTTTGAAGCTGAACGTCACATCACTGTTGATGATCTAATGATTGGGTGTGTTAGAGATAAGAGTCTTGTGCAGAGTGGTGGGTCGCCAGGACCAGAATTAAGAACCACTGCACTATGTTTTTCAGAATAGAGCTTATGTGGATGGAGATGCAGACAACCTAAATCAGGGGTATCCAATCCTGCTCCTGGAGGGCCACCATCCATCCAGCAGAGTTGAGCTCAAATCCTACTCAAACACACCTGAATCAAGGAGTGCGTGTCAATCAGCTTCCTAGGTCGTGAATCAGTATATTGTGTACTCGAATTAGGTTATTGCCTGGCTCAATACACATTGGGCTCAATTTCAGGTGACATCAGGGAATTTCAGGGGGTCAGAGGTGTTGCACAGTATAACCATATACATGCATTACATTCTAATTCAGGTATCATGAAGTAATGAATAACTTCTCACATATTTGTCCACCATGGTTAGTGTTTTATGAATATGTTCTTGTCAAGAGTTAGATCATGTTAGTTCTTAATGATACACATAACTTTATTTTATTTAATACAAATTAATTGGACCAATGAGGATTCTGAAGTAAAAAGTGCTTATAGAAACTAATGCAATTTTCATGTACATCAAATTGACGCATAAACCGAGCGTTCTTATTTGGTTGTTGTTGTTAATGTTATTATTTCAGTCACCGACAGGGGTGGGTGTTGTGAGGTTTTCGCGTGCAGCCGTCATAGGCAGCTGTGCACGAGCGCAAAACCTCACAACACCCACCCCTGTCGGTGATTGGTTGGAACACTATTTATTTGGGTTTTGAGTGGTGGTGAAACCAATTGTTTTTGTGTGCAGATATCAGAGCCTAGGCTGCCTACAGAGATGCGTTTTTTTGACGGCATGCTTATGGGGCGGGCAGCTAGCGGATCGTTAGCATAAGATCATTTATGTTTGGGCCTGAAATCGCTGATACAACCTTTAAGTTCCAGAGCATTATAAGGATATTGCGATTGAAACAGCTCTTGAAATGGCCGACTCCCTGATCAGTGGCCGGAGTACTAGGAAACTGAGATGCACCTAAGGTCTTAGGGGCTGTTTACACGACCCTGCTTTCAACTAAAAACAGAAAACATTTTATGTGTTTTGGCCGTTCATTTACAAGACTACTGCGTTTCGTGGGCCAGAAAATGTAAACTTTTGAAAACGGGTTTCAAAGTGCAAGTTTTTGAAATTGATACCATTATTAACTCTGTGTTAAAGGGCCCCTATTATGGATTTTTGAAAATGACCTTTCATGTAGTGTGTAACATAATTCTAAGTGAATGAAAACATCCTGCAAAGTTTTAAATCTGAAAGTGCATCGTATATAAAGTTATTGTCTTTCAAAAGTAAGAGTCGACTCTGAGTCAATGAAATTAATTGTTTTCCAAACGAGTCATAAGCCGTTTCGTTGTGACGTCAAGATGAAACATTAGTATATTGCCCTCCCACTTATTGTGCGCTCAGACACCAGGGGAAACTTGAACCTCAAACTGGCAGCTGATTCCTGTGGATACTGGATAGCATCATGTCAAGAAGACGCTGTGCTCTATAATGTAAAGGTAAAGCCGTTTTGTTTACACTGCCCAAGGACGAGCATGTGAAGAATCAGTGGTATAATCAGCAGTATAATCCTAAACTTTTGCTGTGTTCCCTTTATTTCACTGACGACTGCAGGTTCAATGCAGGATTCGCAAACCGTTTGTTCTCAAAAGATGGTGTTCAAAACACTTAGTTTTGAGTTTTATATTGTGTAGGTCTCCTGCTAACTGGCTAATTCACGTTATCATGGTCTTACTTAAATACTTCTGCTAATCAGTTTGTGGGCCACTATTACCTATAACTGTGTATATTAATGCAGATTGTCTGTCACTCTCACTACTTTGAGGAAAGATTAAGCATGGAGCAAGATTTGTTTTACAAACGTTTTTATGTTACATCAGTCATTCACGCTAGAGCTCGGCTAATGTATACATTGCATACATGCACTGTTATTGATACAGTTTCCATGTGTTCACCGCAATATATTACAAAAATACTCAGTAAATAAATTAAAATAATCGGTTTGTTGATGGAGATGCACTTGTTAATGCTGATGGTGAGGAATTAAAGTTGCAACATCTCATAATGTACCTCAAACTGAGTAGTGTATCACTGAGAAACACTGAGTCCTGCTCGAGTCGTCCTTGCGATGGAGGTTCTGGTTGAATAACTAGTTCTTCCAGTGTTTCATCATCGGACTCGCGCTCGCATTGATATGGTAAAATCAACGTCATTGTTCGTTACTGTGTTTATTTTAAGGTGTAGGAAGCCTCAGGACACGCAATCACAACAGACTGAGCTGTCTGGCCAATCAGAGCAGAGTAGCTCGCGGAAAGGAGGGATTTAGAGAGATTGATTCATTTGACGAGTCGTTTGAGAATCATTGAAAAATGTGGTGATGTGCAAATGTATATTATGAGGAAATTAAACTGTTTTTTTTACCTTTTATGCATGTAAACCTGTTGTAGGAGACTCCAAAACAACATTAAGAAACTTTAAAATAGCATAATAGGGGCACTTTAACTACAAAAATGCAAATTTGTGAAAACAGTGACGTCAGTCTATAGGCATATAGTTTTTATTTACAAAGTCACCTCGCCAACTACTGGCCTGGCATGCATATACGTGTGAACAGGGATCGTTTTGACAACGTTGTCACCTGTACACAAAAAAAAGCGCAAAAGAAAAACTTCAGTTTTTAGTACATCATTGTTGTGTAAACGTACCCTTAGAATTACTAGAAATTTTCAGGCAAGTGTGTAGGAGCAGGTTGAAGCTAAACTCTTGCAGGATTGGAGACCCCTGAGCTAAATGGTTGACTTACCATTCATGTTGTAGTTGAGGAAAGCTGAAAACTCAGTGGCAAGCTTCTCATCACTCGTGAAGGCACAAACGCAGGCATAGAAGTGCAGGCAATGTTCAGGTAAGCTGTGCTCATGGGAATTTTCTCGTTCTTTGACATTAGCATGACCCCCACTTCTTGCCCCCAAATCCCCCTTGGCATTGGATGCGTAGCATGCACAGCGAAAGTGAGCAGTACCCTCAGTCTTCTCTTTAACACTAGATAAGCCTACCGTCAAATGCAGCAGTCCCAGAGGGTGGGCTTCACCTGGCTGGCACTTCACTATTAGGGTACCTTTGGAGACCCTCTGCACTAAGGGTCCCGGTGTCTCTGTAGCCAGCCTCCACAACTCTTCCTTGGCCTGGGAAGTGGCCACCAGGGCCTCCAGCACAGAGCTCTTGAGTGGCAGAGGAGTTGCTTGGGTCTGACACTCCATTGCTTGCTTCACATGGGTACAGGGACTTTTGGATGTTTGCTGATTGGGTCCTTCAACTGTTGACTCGCTTTCGTTCTGCTGGCAAGAGGGCATGTAACAGCGACCGAGGTTGACACGGGTCAGCAAGGTTCCATCTGCGGTAGTAATAGCTGTATCCGTGAGGACTAACTCAACAAAGCCTCGCTGTTCTGAGCCACGTCCCCGCTGACGCACAGAGAATACCTGAGGCCCTCCAGCTCTACCACCTTCGCTGTCCGTCACAACTCGAACCACTTCAGACACCCCTTTCTTCAAACGTCCCGTCTCATGTTCCCCATCCCTGAAGATTGTTCCACAGGCCTTGTTCTTGCAGCTGAGACCGCGAGTGCCGTTGTAAATACCACACTGAGGGCACTTGCGGATGCCTCTTAAGGTAGCCTTGCCCAAGTTGGACAAGAACGCAGGAGTCTTCCGCTTGTCCCGAACTTTCCCGCTTAAGTTACTGGAGGTTTGAGTGACAGGAGAAACCACCGTTTGTGTCGCCAGCGGAATTCCAGAATTTACCAGAGGACCATCCATTGTTATCACACACACTGAAACCGAGAGTGATACAGAGAACAATTTTATTTTTCATGATCGTTTTAAGTGGTTTTTCACCTCTAAAAAGTAACAGGATACTTTAAAAGACAGTAAACAAAAAGAGCGCTGAATAAGGTGAATGTTTACCCCCAATCTATTGTTGGAAACAAAATGTGCAAAATTTTGTCTTCTATAATTTGTCAGCAACGAAGCAGCACTTCATTCACATGCAACTTGTGAATGACTCTATACTGTAAGTAAAGACAATTCACATAATTTACATAACAGTATTTTTTTTTATATGTGGGGCGGGGTGGAGTGGGCAACAGTACTGATGAAAGGCTAAAAATGCTCCTGGTACTATGATAGTATCAAGTTGCCATGACACTGAATGGCTAATATTAAAATGCCATGGAATGTGCTTGCTACTTCAAAGAATACCATTGTAGGCTACATGTTCAAAAAACCCTGTTGGCAATCTTGGCATAGCACATACATTTAAAAAAAAAAAAAAAAAAAACATACTGTATTGCCACGGTGGTACTGTGGTAACGTTACCATGGTACTGTATTTGGCTAATCTAAGACAATAACTCTTTAAGTATGATGAATGAGGATTAATTAAAATGATTAAAACTGATTAAATGATCGACCATAACCCTCATCATAGGTCTTAGTTAAACAATGATTTACACACTTCATAAAGTAAATTTAAATAATAAATACAAAAAAAACATAAAACATTCATTAAGATGTTTCTTCAAATTCTTCCACAAATTCTTTGCACAAATCGCATGAAAATGTCAGACATGTTCCTGCAATTACACAGTAGTACAGTATAGATTGACAAAGCATTGAAATGACATCGACTTTAACCTTAGCTGTGTGACAGTGAATGAATGCAATGAAGTAAATGATGATGGGAGACGGGCCAACCTCTACAAGGGCGCTTTCCAGACGCTCAGTGGTCAGATCCCACGGAAGATTTCACTTCAGAGACTCAGCAACCGTCGCCATTCCTCCTTACATACAGACGCTCTGCTGCGGCTGTAACGAGCTTTCCGATTGGCCATTGGGTGACCAATCAAATGCATACTGGGAACTGAAGCCAGTAGCAACTCTAAACTCATTAACATTTTGGAAATATAATTATTTCTTAGTTTCGCGGACTCGTTCATTTTCTTTCTGCATTTTAAGATAAAAAGTAGTTACGTAAAATAATAATGTTTTTTTCTTTTTTTTTTTTTCTTTTTTAATATAATGAAACTTTTTACAATTCCTTTATTTTTGCTACTTCAGATACAATTATAAACAGATTTTCTTTTACCTTCATCCTAGATATTCCATATTAAACAAATCGGTAACACTTCACAATAAGGTTTATTAGTTAACATTAATTCATGTATTAACTAACAATGAGCAATACATTTGTTACTGTATTTGTTCATCTTTGTTAACGTTACTTAAAAAATACAGCTGTTCATTGATTGTTCATGTTAGTTCACACAGAGCATTAACTAATGTTAACAAGATTTTAATTATTAGTAAATGTTAAAATGAACATTAACAAAGATGAATAAATGCTGTATACGTGCAGTTGTTTATTAGTTCATGCTCACTCTTAACTAATTAACCTTACTGTAAACTGTTACCAACATATCTCTTACATTACTACATTTTAAAAAAATAGGTAAAAAAAATAGTGACAAATTGTATTTCTTGTGTGGTAATGATTTATCAATATTTAAGCAAATTAAAACTCATTTCCAACACAACCAATCATTTTGCCTAAACTAGTAACCCTAGTGTCTGAACAAGGTAATGAAAGACAATCCAGCTCAAAGACAACAGGGCAGGCAGAAATGTTTGTTTGCATCTGCATTTTAATGGGACAAAGCAAGAATACATAATTGTAAGATGAACATTATTTTTAAAAAAAATCCTCAAAACACAAGGTCTCGATTTATTCGTAGGCACTGCCTATGTTTAATGATCATCAGTTTCTTCAAATGAAATCAACTCAAATAAGGCAACACAATTGGTCTCGTGTATTAAAACTCCAATGGGCAACAGTGCAAAATTCCGATCCATTCAGGTTTCTCGTCTTGATACTAAATACTTCATTTAAAAAAAAAAAAAAAAAAAAAACAACGTTTCGATTTTATATACAGAATTAATCGCAATTCTAACAAAATGTCTGTTGCAGCACGAGTCAGCAACTTCTTCTCCAAGAGTTCTCTGGAAGAATCCTTAAACCGTATGGACCAGCATTTAACAGCGCCGCTAATGCCAAATAGTTGCAATGAAGCCCAAGCCCATTCCCCTCCCACCTATCCTCCCTCCCTCCATCCCACCTACAAAAAAAAGCAAGCAAGCAAGCATCCATAATCAACATCTGAATTATCTTTATATAGCGTCCCAACAGTTAAACACAGTTTGGTTATTTACATACAGAATGGTATACTGTACTTGTAAGCCCTCAAAAAAAGTGGAATGCAAAACAATTTAAAATACCTAAAATTTGCGTAACATCAAATTTTTGTGAAAACGTATTAATATTGTGCAATATTCACCTGCCTTCAAGGAAAAAAATGTGGCAGTCATCCCTGCAATTGGTTTAGTTTGAGAAATTGAATGTCTAATTAAAAAAATACAACAGTTGACATCCATTTTATTCATTTTATAAACAAACAAAAAAAAGTTGACATTTCACACGATTCGTTGGTGTCGTCGCTCCTCTCAACAAAACTATTTTGCTTTTAAAATGGCAAGTCCAAAAAAAAAGAAAAGGCAAAGCTTCATATATTACAAAATCAGCAGCTGAAATCGCTCTAAACAACCCCCAAAAAAAAGCAAAATGGAAAAGTTGCAGTTATTGTTGATTTTATTCATTTATAGTACTTTGAGTTAAAAATGGCATAGTCCTCTCCGAATAAGTCAGTCGGACACCAGGCCGAAGACTTGTGGATTTATGTGGGTGTGTGTTAATGTGTCTGAATATGCTTGTGTATCAGGGTGTGTGGTTTAATCCCAGTGTAGGGCAACTCGAGACCCCGCAATGACGAGCAAGATCTGCCTCAAAGTCTCAAACTCAAGGAAAATTACAAGTGGAGGGTGGGGAGGATCAGGGGAAAAAAAAAATGGCACACCCCCTCCCCATGCCAGGCATCTTGACGGGTGTTTGAGAATGGGATGGGGGTGGTGTGTAGATCCCTGCTGCGGCCGCAGTAGAGTGCTAGAGATGTTCATCGCCCCATCAGTGTGTGTGGTATCCTGCAGTGCCCATGCTGGACTGGTTGGCTAGCACGGTTCCATTGACTCCCTGCGCAGGCTCCACCACGCCTCCGTTACTCACAGCACTCACACCAGTCCACCCAGCGCCAGCCTGTAAGTGACTACAAGACAAAGTAGCTGATAGTTGGTGGAAGAGAAGAGAGCAATTATATATATTGTATATATTGGGTTTTTATACCAGAAACATTTTCATTCTAGGCTGGTGGCCCCTCATATTGATCATATTTGGGAGTTAAAAAGCCCTGCTTTAGACAACAATTGGTTCAACCTTTTTGACTCGAAGGCCCTACGTTTTCCAACACGAAATTCAAAGATAATTTGTGGTATTTCTGCTGTAACTGACAATGCTGCATGTCTTCAGACTTTATTAAACTGGGAGTATTGATATTAAATTAACCACACTTTATTTTGATTCCAAAAGTTTAAGAACTGCATGGGGGGAGGGGGTTCCAAAATAATTCAATTGAAATGCTAAAAAACATTTTAGTTGTAATAACCAAACAGAAACGGCTCTGTATAAACATAAATGTGATCTCCATTCGTTAGAAGCATAAGAGAACTTCAAACTTAAACGATTAGTTTACCCAAAATTTAAAATGATCCCATAAGTTACTCACCCTTCAAGTCATCCTATGTGTATCTGAATTTCTTCTTTCAGCCAAACACATTTCGAGTTATATTAAAAAAAACATTCCAAGCTTTATAATGGGAGTGAATGGTACCCTAAATTTACATTTTAATAAAGGCCTTCTGAAGCGAAGTGATGTGTTTTTGTAAGAAAAATATCCATATTTATAACTTTATAGACTATAATCAATGCCTTCCGGTAACGGCGGCCTCAAAATCTAAGGTCCAATTCACTCCCCATTATAAAGTTCGGAAGAGGATAATTTTTTAATTTTACTCCGATTGTGTTTGGCTGAAAGATAGATAGATTTTGGGGTGAACTAACCTTTTAAGCAATCAAAAGCAGCTGTTATAAACCTTAAATCTACATACTGTAAGGAGTTGGGGGGGGGGGGGGGGGGGGTTTAGCAACTTGAGTGGAAACCACAGTCTCTTCACACATTTTACACTAATTTATTTGGAGGAGCTTAGGAGCAAACTTTTTGCACACTGATCATAGTGTGGTAACACTGATTTCAGATTCACATGCCCCCAAACACCATGTGGAAAACAGCAATTGTAGATACAGCACACAGAGCAGTTTCTAGCAATTAAAACGCAATATTTGAGCTGAACAACTATGGAAAAATATGTATACATTTAGTGGTCGACCAATAAATGCCATTTTTTTAATCCGCATTGGCCACCAAGTGTCAGAAGCAGGAGTTCTATATTGACAGCGCCATGACTGACTTTGACAGCGCCAGCACTTAAGCAAAAGCTCCTGTTCCTCGATTTCATCATTTTTTTTTAAATCTTGTTTAACAGTTGTTTAAAATCATTTAACAAATGTTTGAAGCAAGTAAACAAAAGGTATATGAATTAGTATTATTAGTAATTGAAAGGCTACAGCAATAATACTTTCTCATTCTATTTTTCCCAGTCATCACTGGACACGCACGACCGACAATATTAAAATCTGATTGATTTCAAACTATGCTGCGCAATTTCCAGTTCACTGTGTACTGCATGTAAAATTAGCATTACCTGGTCTATATTTGAGAAAATATGATGTCCAGAGCAGACACTTACCAGGTAACCAAGCACACTGCTTATAATGGACTTAGTTTGTATCTTATACTCAAAAAGCAAGTAAATCTTAATCTTTTTTATTCACGCTTTTTACAAATGCTAAACGATTGCTAAAATGCAATCTTCTTCATTGCAAATGGAGGTATGAAGATCTGTAGACTTACTTGAAGCCCTGTTGGTTCCAAGCCTGTCCGTACACGCCGTAAGTAGGTACCTGCCAGCCGTTAGGGACATACTGACTAATTTGTTGTGCGTTGCCGTACCACTGTCCCCACTGGCCGTATGGCTGTGCGGCGAAACCAACTTTGTTCTGCTTTAAGATCAGAAAAATACAGAACATAAAATCACATGCCTATCATTTACATATGTTTATTCTCATTATGTTGGCAACAATACTTCACAAGCATGAATTCCACTATCACTTTTAATATTTTACTGTAACATTTCTTGAATAAATCAGGGGATGAGAACATACTACTGCTCACCTGGGGTACCTGCACCTGCTGCATGGGGGTCACCATGTCCGTAGTCTCTTTACCCCAGTAACATTTCACTAGGTGTCCTTCTAAGGATGTGCCATTAACAGACACTATCGCATGAGCTGCACTTTCATGAGAGTTGAACCTACAGAGATGAAGATTGTTATATCATCCTCTGCCGTTAGGATGTGTTACCACCACGTTTCACTTAAATAACAAACATACCTCACGAACGAGTATCCTTTGTCTGGGAACACTCTAATTTCCATTATTTGGCCAAAGGGGGAAAAGGTCTGTCTCATGAGTTGTTCTACAGCAAAAAGAGAAGAGGAGCTCATTACAAAAATCACTTTCCATTAGAATTAGCTTGCATTCAAAAGGGTTACACAGAGAAGTCCAAAAAACCCTCACCTGTAAGGCCTGTAGTGACTCCACCACAATAAACTGTGCAGTTGCTGGGGCTGGACTGGTTCACTACCTCATCGAACGACAAGTGCTTTGTGTTTGCTGTGAATTTGATTAAAGAAATACTGATTAACCTTTACAGGTCTCTGTACTTTTCAAGTTCATACACCCTTAAAAACAAAGATATGGTCCATCTATAATACCCTTGTATCAAACCACTGCAACAGGATCGACGTAATGGCAAACACGTTCTTGCAAGTCATTAACGTCACACATGGAGTGACATGTTTTGACATGCCATAATACAACTGAATGAGCTTTGACTTTGTGGATGACTTGGATTAAACAAATCCAAAAGTCCTGCGGACTACTTTAATACTGCTCGTCTCATTCTTGGAGCTCAGCGGCCCAAGCCACCATAATGAAAAAGCGCACTCTAGATGTTCATACAGGTTTGGAACAAAGGTTAAAGTAAATGACAATTTTCCTGTTTGGCAGAACTAACATTTTAGCATGAGTTAGGTAGGGGTTTCATGATGGTGGAGATATCTGGCAAATGCATATGAATACTCACTTTCATAGGTGGCTTTAGGCGCTGGGGGTTTTCTTGTAGCCCAGTTAGTCCTGATCTGCCTGCCGCCCAACCACTGACCTCCCATCTGCTGAATGGCATTCTCTGCATCCTGTAAACCAGTGCAAAAACATCAGCATTACAAAAGCTTCCAGGATTTCACACACCCTGGTTCTGCTAAGTTAAAAACCTGCATTTCCTGATGTTGGAATTGTGACTCACCCATTTGTTGAAGAATGAAACAAAACCATAGCCTTTTGACTTCCCCGTCGCCATGTCTTTCACTACACGTGCATCTCTGAGAAAAAAAAGAGCAAAAGTTGAAAGTTTTGAGAAAAGAGAGACCATTTAAATTACAATGAAATACTTGAGATAGAATGATTTTTAAACATCACTGAGGGTAAAGTCTTTAAATGTTATGATGTGCAAAACAAAACACTGCTGGCTATCGAAAAAATGCTTGTTACTAAATAAAACAATTTTAAGTGTTAATAAGACAAAAAGAAAAAACTGACAGTGCCAGAAAACCATTTCTATGAGTTTAAATCCTACACTATTTAACAAAGCAAATAATCAGATATCTGCATATTTAAAAAAAAAACTGAGTTATAAAACCAAACCGAAAGTGGGGTAATGTAGACGTTGACCGTATATGATCACATATGAGATATATATAAAGGCAAAACAGTCAAAGGCATTTGCATAATTGTACACTAAAGCCAGTATTGTGTAAGGTAATTTAAACAGACTCAATGACTCAAAGTAGTTGAATTCACCATTGGGTGTGGAAAAAGGGATTTTCTTTATTTAAAATGCATCGTGTCACTTACGATATCCTCCCAAAGGGTGCAAAGGCAGCTCTGATATCATCAGTGGTGATTTCTGGACTGAGGTCTCCAACAAAGACGTGGAAGTGATCTAAAAAGCACCAGACAAGAATTACTTGGATTGAAGAATTAATTTCTAATAATTCAGACATTCAGTGGGTATAAATTAGTGACAGTCTATTAATCAGATGATATCTGGCCTTCATTAGGCATTGAGGAACATGAAAAGCAACTCACTGCTTGTGTCTTTTTTCTGGCTGCTTGGTGATGTAGCCCAGTTCACCTTTACCTCCTAGGAGAAGGGTATAGGGAGGAAAAGATGGAAAGAAATGTTAGAAATGATAAAGACATGTTCAAGTCGCTGCTCTCTACTTATCTGACAATAAATCACTCTCCTTAACAAAATGGATGTTTGAATGTACAGCAGAGAGGAGGGAGACCTGACGATACTCAATTCACACTTAGCTGTCCTAGTGAGAACTTATTTGAACAAGCAAAACAATCTTGGTAGTAAAAAGGTCCAAATAACAAGGGACTTACAAAACAAGTGAAATTACCAACTTGTATTACTCCTCAAATGGTCCTTCATTACCTGTTGAGGATAAAATATTTTGTACTGAATAGGCATAAGACGCTTAATCTGCCTCTAATGTATAATCTATTGGAAAGAGACTTGTGGATTCAAATTCTAGATATCTGAAAGAATAATATCGAATACACACTACTGGTCGAAAGTTTGGAGTCAATAACTTTTTTGAAAGAAATTAATTCTTTATTCAGCAAGGATGCATTAAATTGATCAAAAGTGACACCAAAAAAAACTTTACTTTTACAAAAAGTTGCTTTTTTTCTTTGGAACTTTCTATTCAAAGAATACTGAAAAAAATGGATGGATACCACAAAAATATCTAATCGGCATATTGGAATGATTTCTGAAGGATCATGTGACACTGAAAACTGGAGTACCAATGCTGTAAATTCAGCTTTGCCATAACAGGAATAAATTACATTTTTAAATTTTATCAGTATAGTTTTATTTAATGCCATGTCAACTTCTGTGGCTATCTTCGTGGCAAAAACTGAATTACAAAAATACAAATTACATATATAAAATAAAAACCAAGCAAACAGAAAAAAAAAGCAAACATTACAAATTACTGTTTTTAGGCTGTTGTTGTTTTTAACAAAAGCAGAATTGGTAAGCATAAGATGTTTTCTGTCAAAAACATCAAAGTCTTACCAACTCCAAACTTTTGAATGGTAGTGTATATGACAAAACATCTTGAAGCATAAAATTAAAAAGCTATACAGGTGATATGACTAAGAATGTGTCTTGCGTACAATAAAAAAAAAAAAAGTGGTAATGGTTGGTGCGTTAAGTGAATTTGACTGGATTTCATGCCTGTGCTTAAGCATAAAATTCACATTTCAAGGAAGCAATTCATCAAACAATGAACATACAAAAGCATGGATCAACAAGGTCAGGCCACAGAGCTCAATCTTTTCATGAATGATGTAGCATTGTCACTAATCATTATTTTGGCAAATCTGAGTAAACGATAATGAGATTTATATGGCTTGATACATGAAAAAAAGTGAAAAACCTCTGGTCAACATGAAAAATGTCAAAATCTCTCTCTCAGTGCACATTGCACATCCAGTACACAGGCATTCTACTTCACAAAGTTTGCAGAAGATCTGAACTGTTCCACCCTCCCGTCCCAGCCCAACTCACCCTGTAGATACGATAGCTTACCTTACCCATTATTTTACGCCCATTCATGGCTGCGAGTGAGGCCGCTGCGTGCCTATGCTCGAAGAACTCCACAAAGCAGTATGGATCGTTACCTGCCGTCTGAAGGGAAATTTGTGCGATTAGACTACATTAACTTATTTAATGAAAGCCTTGACAATTTTTATGGCACATTTTGTCTTAAAAAAAAATAAGTATCAGATAAAAGCCCCTTGTCTTTTCTACTGGTTAAGTAACTGCTGCAAGAAACCTTGTAGTGTGTGTGTGTGTGTGTGTGTGTGTGTGTGTGTGTATATATATATATATAGCTATATATATATATATATATATATATATATATATATATATATATATATATATATATATATATACACACACACACAGACACAAGTTGCGTAATATAATATTTTTTATAAAGCATTGAGATGCTTGCGCTTGAATGGTGAGCTACACAGAATTATTTCAAAATATCTGTCTTGGCGAGTATTCACGTAAACAGTCGGTTACGTCTTAAGTGAATGCAAGCAGTCTTAGATCCATGTATTAGGTCTTAATTTAATTTAATAAACCTGCTGCTGTCTGTCATTAATGTTAATAAAACAACAAAATAAAAGATGGAATCACTCTCTGATCTTGACTGAATAACTTTTGTAGCTTTAATAATAATCAATTTAGTTGTAATTAACACTAAAAACTACAGACATAAATCTGAAAATTCAATTTCTATATTTCTTATTATTTAACTTGTGTTAGATATAAAATGAAAAATTTAAAGTGCTGCTCAATCCATTTTTTTCTTATATTGTATATACTTTGTTAATTGCATCTTTGTTCTAATTTTTAATAAAGATAAAATAACAAAAAAGACTATATTGTAGTTATTAATATAGTGATTATTATTAATAAATTGAAGGAAAAGATGCATAGCAATGCATAGAGAATAGTTTTAGAATTAAATCATTACCCTTGGAATCATAACCGAATCATGAGGCAAGTGAGGATTCACACCTCTACTAGTATCGAGATGCTTATGAAAAACAAGAAAAACAAGTTACTGGTGCAAGAAATAAAAAATATCAATGCTAAATATATATATATTAAAAAAAGATGCATTTCTCTAAATGCTGAAAGACGGCATTAGCACACAACTTGCTGTATACGCAAATTATATACTCACATCCACAATCATTTTACAGCTCTTACAGGGGCCAATTTGACCAAAGAGCTGCATAATAAGGGCCTCGGTCACATCCCGTGACAGGTTTCCAACATACCTGCAAAAAAAGAGGGATATGGACATGACAATGAGTGACGGGTTGAACAGAAGACATTTAAATTTATAAATGTATACAGTTATAACGGGGGGACCATGAGTGCAATCTTTGCCATCTTCAAGCACCTGAGTTACAATGATCCAACTAATCTACATTACAAAGGAATTAAGTAGGCATGAGGACCCACGGGCCGTTACTTAACCTTAAAAAACCTCATCCAGCAATGAGCTGCTTATCATGAATACAGGTTTGAAACAAAGAGATGACAAAACAGAAGCACGCACGAGCGCACAGGCAGCGCGCGACCAGCAACAAAAGCTCTTGCGCTGTCGGATACGAGGGACGAAAAGCCAGATATGACCAAAATATGCACAATTTGTACATTTTTATCCCGTATGTACACACTGGCGACGTGTCAATTGAATAAGCATGCTGCATTTACAGAAGTAACGTTAAAGCTTTACAAATACGTCAATGAATACACTAGACGGGTTCTTTGTCTAGCAATTCCCTAACGACAATGAGCTTTCAGTAAGTACAAGGCAACTTCACACACTCAAACACAGACAGCAGTGTGTGAGAGCGGCCCTGCTGTGGCCTCAACAGGCCTGCTGCAGTTATCTAAATTAACTCAATAACTAGCACATGGTGTATGAAATTCTTTGAAATCACACGACTGCCCTGTACTTAACAGTCTTGAGCGCTAGATATACGTTAAAGTCAATCACTTTTTCCAGCAATCAGAGCTTTTGTTTGGGACACAGAAAATGTACACGTCTGCTTTGTGGTTGCATTTCCCTTAGCATCACACTCGAGACTGTTAAGGGCTAGAAATGACTTAAGCAAAATGACAAAACGGAAAGTGCTTTTTAAAAAGCTATGGTATGAATGACTTGATCTGATATGAAGTTTTCTGTCTAACGTGTTGGCGTACAATGCCGATATACGTACAGGGTCTTGGGCTGCTCGTCGTCCATCATATTTTCCCGATCGAATTAAGACAACGAACCCTGAGAGAAAATCCTCTTGTGTATATTTGAGATGATCTCGAGTTCCAGTCTCGCTCTTTCCAGTGTTGTTACCCTCTCTGTTCTCCGCCAAACCTGTTATAATGAGAGTAAATGTGAAATGCCGCCTCGGCTGACTCCAGTTATGAACAATGGAAAGGCGACATAAGATGGCGGAGGAACCGGACCGGAAATGCAAGAGCGCATGCGCGTACGAACTACAAAGCGCACAAAAAAGCAAGCTTTGAAAATGCGTCTGACCACCGCACTGTACATTAAATAGAAATGTTTTTACAGTATGCACAGGGTTTAGAATGGTATAACAGTAATAGACTAGGAAAAGTCAGTGAAATATTTAGATTTACAGAGAAAAAATTTAATGCGCCGCCCGGGAATCGAACCCGGGTCGCAAGAATGGGAATCTTGCATGATACCACTACACCAGCGGCGCTGTGTATGCAACTGTACATATGTTGTATATAGGCAATTTCCGTCACAGTAAAAAAACATCAAGCTTTGATAAATCATAATTATGACATACATATGCATACATAAAAGGTCGATATTATGATATACTAATAAGTAATTATTGAAAAATAAAAAGTAAAATTACGGCATAAAAACTAAATAATGAAAAAAATCTACTTTTCCTGTCACAACGTTTTAACTCATCATTTACATTTATATTTAATTATGAATAATTCTGATAAATGTAATTAATAATTCCGAAATAAATAATTACTACTTATATGTCAAAATGTCATATTTCATAAATATGACTTAGTATGATGTTGACTTTTTGTCTAATAATTATGACTTTTATGTCATATGATTTACCAAAGCATTTTTATTAGGTGACAAAAATTGTGACGATTTGCTTTTGGTTTTATTACATCGCAATGAATTTGGCTCCTTCAAAATATGACACGCAAAATGTTGTTGTTAACAAGGTAGCCAAGGCAACACTGCAACCATGAAGAGGTAGCCTACGTCACTGCCACATGCAGTGTGTGTGGACTTTTTGCGTTGTGCGAGACTGTGCTGAACCTGAACGCATCAGTATGCCTATACTCAAAATTCCTGTCAAACATTATTTAGGAATAGTTTCTCAGTCTCAACAAAAGGATTTAAAAAAACGTTTCAGAAAAAGGGCCGAAGAAACTGATACTGCAAGAACCTCCAGTGTCAGAAGGTATTTATCGTTAAACAAATTAATCGCAAATGATTTATTGTTTGCTGCAGTACTGACGCCAAAATGAACTATTTTTATTATTAAACTGACATTGACTATGACATTTTCCTATTATAGGAACCCCTTTGAAACAACACAAGGCTTCGTTGAAAAATACAATCAGGCACAAGGCTCCAAGGAGCAGGAAAAGTATGAAAATCTCGCAGATGTGTTTCTTATTCGATGCAAGGTATTAAATGTTTTCTTTATGGTTTAAATGCCCTAATTTGGTCTAAATCAATTCAATGCATAAACTGCTTAGGCTACTCTTAAAATTAAGTCATCTACTTGTTATCTTCAAGTCTGTTCCTAACTTTTTAAAGTCAGTTACATAAAAAGGTAGATCGGTCTAATTTTAATTTAAAAGAATGAAGACTGATTAAGTTACCTCTTGACTAATTGCTAGTGTGCCGAATTAGTTCTTAAGAGAGAGTCTTAACATAGTGGCTAAGTTTGTGCAACTGGCCACAGAACCCTCGAAAAGGGCGCCTGACTAGTTGTAATGAAATTGGAGCATTACTCTCTCCAGCCACAAGGTAGAGACAAACCTCTATTGATGAAAACACTCGATTTTTTTGTCCTCAGCGTCGTGCTGGATTTATATCTGTTGGTGAAGGCAAACATGTTGATCTCCCCGGGGCCTGGACACAGCTTCTTCTGCTCAGCTTGTGCAATGGAAAAGTTAGAAATGGTGTGTCAATGACTTGCAACGACAAACAGTTGTTGTTTTTTACAAAAAAATCATGGTACAATGTTACAGAATTCATAGTGAGAACAATAGGTTACTATCGTACTATCGTACTATTATCTGAAACATCTAGTGGAGAGATCCACCTATAATGGGAAGGGCATCCGTACCTGACATCTGCAGAAGCATCCAATTGCACCAAGTCTGGCTAGACAGACAGAAGCGCACAGCCAATGCCAGGTAAGGCCCCACCGTCTTATCTGAGGGCATATAACGCCTGCAAGCGCTGCTTTTCTCCAGTAAGTATATTCGCTTCTCGTGCGGCAAGTGGGGCAAAGCTGGTGGATCTCTCCACTCAATGTTTCAGAGAACCGGGGTTACGATAGTAACCTATTGTTCTCTCTCATCATCTCGTGTTTGAGATCCACCTATGAGAGAGACATGGACAGCTCCCCGATTGCCCAATACACTCACAGTGAGGTTCTGTAAGCCAGAGAAGGACGGTCGCCCCAGGGAGGCTGACACGCCCCATAATCATGAACCTGCAATCCTGACGCACACACATAACTGCTGTGCACATGCAGGACATGAAACATGTATGTGGCACACACACGATAATAACCCCAGCATATATGTGTATATTTACACCCAGGAAGGAATGTAAATGCATGCTTGGTGACAGGAATGTGCATGGCCTGCCGGCCCATTCATCCTATTCTTTTACTTCCAATGGGGTTGCAGGGAGGGGCTAAGAAGGCTAAGAAGAACTGAGCATTGATATGATGTGAGACCACGCCCATCGCACCACCGTTCAAACACTTGCCACTTACAACCATATAAGGGCCGTGTACAAACGGCCCTTGCATTCTGTATAGTAGCAATCACACGCGGCGAAAGCCCCAGTGTGCTTAGGTTCGTCCTCTCACAGGCCAGGCCCAGAGAGCCACCCTGTCCGGGTGTGGGTGATGAATCTCCCCGTTCGCTTGGGATAATAGGTCTGTACGGAGGGGGAGGCGCCACGGCTCGGCATATAACAGAGGGATTATCTCCGCCAGCCATGGTGCTTTGGGCCACCTGGGTGCTATCAGAATGAGAGACAGACCCTGCTCTCTCACTCTGGTCAGTGTGGGAATTATCAGGCACAGGGGAGGAAAAGCATACAGCAGCACTTTGGGCCATGGGTGGGCCAGTGCATCTACCCCGAGGGGTGTGTCCTCGCCCTTTTGCAAGAAGAACATAGGACAATGGTAGTTTTCGCGTGAGGTGAATAGATCTACGGTTGCCTGTCTGAATCTCATCCATAACATGTCCACTATCTGAGGGTGAAGGCGCCAATCTCCGAAAATTGGGTTTCCCCTCGATAGAAGGTCTGCGACTCTTTTCAGAATGCCTGGAACATGAGTCGCGCGTAACAACAGGAAAACCCGTCTGCTCCACACCAAAAGCTTGTGAGCTAGAGCATGAAGTTTCGACGAGCGCACACCGTCCTGACGGTTGATGTAAGCCACTGCCGTGGTATTGTCGCAGTGTATGAGCACATGATGTCCCTGCAGGCGAAGCAGAAAATGATTCAAAGCTTTCCATATGGTCATAAGCTCTAAATAATTTATGTGCGCTGAGCGTAATCTGCTCGGCCACAAACCGTTCACCGTTCTGCCCTCCTGGGTGGCACCCCAGCCTGTTAAGGACGCATCTGTCATCACAACTTTCCACATCATAACCGTCCCCAGAGGGGTTCCCTGTGCGTAAAACTCTGCACTCTTCCAGTGGCGCAAAGCTGCCGAACAGGCGCGCGTTACTGTTACAGAGCGGCAAAGATCGCGTATCAGGCTGAAATGTAGTGACAAAACCCATTTCATGAACACTCTCATTCTCAGGAGTCCCAGTGGCAAAACCTGGATAGATGAAGCCATAAGACCCTGCAGTCTGAGGCATGTGCGATATTGTACTTTCGCCCCCTCTCTGAACTGCGACAGACAGTTCATTAGAGAGAGAACGTGCTCTTGAGAGAGACACGCTCGCATGGAGACTGAGTTCAGCTCCAATCCCAGGAAAATCACATTTTGACTGGGTGTAAAATTGCTCTTGTTCACATTCACCCTGAACCCGAGAGATGTGATGTGTGCGAGCACACGGCGGGTGTCCTGCAACACTTTTCTCCTTCGATTCGGCTATAATGAGCCAATCATCTATGTATGTCAAAATCCTCAGACCTGACATTCTCATGGGTGCTAAGCCCGTCTCTGCACACTGACAGAAACTCAGAGGGCTTAACGAGAACCCAAATGGCAGAACTGTGAATTCGTAACATGTGCCTTGGTAGGCGAAACGAAGAAACTTCCTGGGTAGCGGATAAAAGCTTATGTGGAAGAAAGCATCTTTCAGATCGACCGATGTGAACCAGTCGTTCCGTTTTATGGTGCAGGCGAGCAAGCCATGAGTTAACATTCTGAAATTGTATTTTTGAGTCGGTGGGGGTAGGGTTCGACAGTCTTCCTGCCGCGGCGGGAGTCGAGTTCCCCCAGTGTTTAGCAGGAGGTGGGTTATTCTGCCGTGGGTAGGGTTTGTTGCGGGGCCTTTCCTTGCCCTGATGGAAATTTGGGGCCTGGTGTGGGCCTGCCTTCCTAGGAAGGCATAACTTGAAGGCCTCATCCTCCTTCTTTTTGTCGTCACATCATTGCTGCATCAATGCGACGGCAGGGCCAAAGAGAGCCCGGCCGGGCTCTACCAAAGCGCCTGCGATGCACCTCTTCTCACTGTCAGGAAGGCCCGACAGGTTAAGCCAGAGCGTGCACTCTCCCACCACAGAAAGTGCCATAGAGCGCCCGCAGGCTTGGACGGCCTGACGAGCGTTACAGAGGACGAGGTCGTTAACCGTAAGGATCTCCTTCCACAAGGGTAGAGAAGGGGTTCCCTTTTCCAGCTGTTGCCCTAATTCGTCCAAGATCTGCACCTGGTAAGCAGAGAGGAGGGAAGAGACTTTCAGGGCCCTGACAGCCAAGGCCGAGGACTTGTAAGCGGCCTGGTGAACTGAGGCAGAAAAACGGTCCATCTTGTTGGGCAAGACTGGCTTAGGGGGAGCGAGCAGCCCGCCCTGGGCGGGGTTAAGGTGCCTGGCTTTGGAAGGCTCGATAGCGGGGGGGGTCACCCATATCCTTCACACCAAGGCCCGTGAGACCGTGCTTGAGATTGAGCGGGTCGCTCCAGTTGTGCCTCATTTGCTTCGCGCAAGCTGGAAGGACGGGGAAGAGTTGTTTCCTCAGACCGGGAGGGGGTCCCAGCACTTTCCCGTCGTAAATGTCCCTTTCCTGGTCGGTGGCGCTCTGTGGAGCCGGCCACTCAATGTTGAGGCGAGCGGCTGCTCGCTCACACACTTCCAGGAGGATGGACTGAGGCAAGGCCGTGGGGGTGTAGGCCTGGGGAACACCAGAGGGCGGGATGGTTGCTCCTTGCTGTACGCATTCACGTGTTTTGGAGGAGGCGTGGCTTTGCTCTGAAGGGAGGGTTTGATCTCTTTCAAAAGCTAACTGGCTATTGCTAGCCACTCCGAAAATTACCTACCCTACCTTTCAAGACTGAATAATTGCAATATTCTCATACCATGGTTACTATGATTACTATGGTACATACATTTCCAAGAAACATGATAATTTGGTTCATTTTGTTAGAGAAAAAAAAAAAAGAAAGGTGATGCCCATGATTTTTTATTTTATTTTTTTTTTCAGATTCACTGGATGTCCTGGTCGTGTCATTGGACCATGCACCCATCCATGCAGGTCAGATCCCTGTGCTGTTCCACCTGGCAGAGTCAATCCAGTATTTCCTGTGCTCTGACACAACTCTGTCGGAAACTCCAAGTTCTTATAAGACGAGGATGCTGCAGGTATATGCTACACATATAAATTATCATTAAACATGGGTCCTTTATTATTGTAGTTACAGAATTACCCATATATAAGTCTTTATTTATATGTCTCTTTTTATATATAGTTCTGCTGACTTTTTTTTTTTTTTTTACAGCTTGGTTATTTGGTCTCTCTGAGGCTGTTCATCTTTCAACTGACTGGTAATTTAAATGGACATCAGCTAAGCAGCATCTATCTTCACAGCTTAAAAGGTTTGAGCTTGTCTCAACTTAATCATTAGTGTAAAACAATAAAATGTTAAATTACATATTTTTGAGGGTTGTGACAAAATCATAAAATGAATCATGAATCAAAAAGTCTCTTGATCATAGCTGAAGCAAAGCAAAATAATGCTTTGCAAAAAAATAAAGCAAACATGACGAACAAATGAAAAGGAAGGAAGAACAAAAAATGAACATCCAGTGCACAAGACTATATACAAGCAAGAGTTCGGTGTCATTTGCCATCTCCACACAAATAATAGCCTAACACTCAAGCAGAAACAACGCAACCTCTGCATCTGTTTTCAGGGTCCGCTTTAGGGCGCTCCAGCGCTGGAAATTAATATTAACGCCATCCTTTTCTACAGTCTTTCTACAAATCTCCCTCTTGCTCACTCTCTCTCTTCCCCCCTCATGAGTGTAAACGCCCCCTACTGCTGAATGGCTACAGGTGTGTTGTGGTGCTCGGTCGGATCCACTTTCAACAGCGTTTTCTCAGAAATCGCTTAGCATCCTTTAACATAACATAGTATTATATAATATGTATACTATGGAAGCCTATTTTCGCAATATAAGGGAAAAAATCGTGCTTTGGTAAATCATAATGACATAAAAGTTCAAATGAGATACTAAGACATGAGATAAAACATTTAAATAAAAACTCAAATTTATGACTTAGTCCGTCAGAAATTGACAAAAATTATGAAATTATGAGATAAAATGTTGAAAAATAAATAACTCTTCAGTTGTCATTTTATCTAATTCATACTTAGTATTTCATAATTTTGACTGTCATAATTATGTTTAACAACCACTGATTTATATAGAATGGCATTATTATTATTTTTAGGTGGCAGAAATGGGCTTCCATAATTATGTTATTATGATATATTTATATTTTATTAAAATGATGGGTAACACTTTAGTTTACGATCCAGTTCTCACTATATTAACTAGTTGCTTATTAGCATGCATCTTACTAGTATATTAGCTGTTTATTAGTACTTATAAAGCACAAATTAATGCCTTATTCTGCATGACCATATTCTACATTCCTTAATCCCACTCAATACCTAAATTTAACTACCTTACTAACTATTAATAAGCTGTAATTAGGAGTTCTCTTACGAGAGGTCTCTCGTACTGCGTAAGTATCTTACGCTATGGGGAAATCTCTTTTCTGCGAGATACTGAAGCCAAAAATTATCCTTAATTTTGAAATTATGTAAAACGCGTTGCGGCAGCATGCAGGTATAGGCAAGACGGCTCGCGTGCCTATTAGCTGCCCTGCGGATCCAGATCCAATGGGGGCGCTTCGCGCACACTACGTCACGTCCCGCCGAAACTCACGTGGCGTGGGCCTAATAAATACGGCTTGATAGGCTGATACACTGATTTTCATCTCTTCAGCAAGCTTCACGCATCGCTGGATCCAGAGAAAAGAAGCCGCGCCGTTGAAAAAGCCTTCTGCGGGACGAACCCTTGCATCTGAAGCCGCTGGTCGACAACTCGCCGCCTTCAGTCGCCGTTCCTGCTACGCTATCCGGCGTACTATATCCTTTCTACTGCTCAGTGTGTGTTCGCCTCCACGACGCACACTCCCTTTCTAAAAGAGCGAGCGTCTTTATCAAGATGCCTCGTACCTTCTGTGGCTCGTGCCGAGCCCCACTCAGCGACGGGGACCGCCATGTCATCTGCGCTTCCTGCCTGGGTGAGGATCATGCAGCTCTCGCGCTCGCTGACGGCGGCTGCCCTCACTGCAAGCTTTTGCCCATGGTGACTCTGAGGACTCGCCTGGCATTATTCACCGAGTCTGCACCTCTGCCCGCTGCGACGCCGCGCCGCTCTCAGCGGGTCCCTGAACCTCCTACAGCCTGTGGAAGCTCGCCGGTTCGCCCGCTAGCTTCCCCGCCTGCTTCGCCTGAGTCTCTATCCGCCGGACAGCGGCCGCCGTCTGCCGCCGCTTCCGTTATGGATGACGACGAGGAAGCCGTGTCTGTGGGGGATGACAGCTGCTCTATCCTGGCGTCGGGCAGTGAGGATTGGTCGAGCTCTGTGGACCTCGCCCCCTCTGCTCGCGAATCGTCTGGGAAACGGGCCAGCATTGAGTCTGAGCTGACGCGTCTACTCACGCAGGCCGTGGCGAGCCTCGGCCTTGAGTGGGCGGCGCCCGCGGAACCCGCGCTCAACCGGCTGGATGGATGTTTCCTGCAAAGGGACCGCGTTTCACAGTCTTCTAGACCGTGCCTTTCTTCCTGAGCTTCATGAAGAAGTCGCAAAATCCTGGAACGCACCCTTCACAGCCAGAGTACGCACCTCTGTTTCAGCAGCATTCTCTGTGGTCGACGATGCTAAAAACAGAGGCTATCTCTCTCTTCCTCCAGTGGAAGAAGCTGTAGCAGCCCATCTTTGCCCGCCCTCTGCTGGACGGCGTGCTAAGACGGCGCTGCCTTCTAAAGCTTGCCGCACTACGTCAGCTATGCACAGTCACGCTTACACCGCCGCTGGACAGGCTGCATCTGCGTTGCATACAATGGCCGTTTTGCAAATCTTCCAGGCCGACCTTCTCCGTAAACTGGATGAGGAAGGACCGGAAGCTATCTGTGTGCCGGACCTGAGAAGCGCCTCGGATTTGGCTCTTCGCGCCACTAAGTCCGCTGCACAGGCCATAGGGCGAATCATGGCTTCTCTCACCGTGGCTGAGAGACACTTATGGCTAACGCTCTCTGAGATGCCGGACTCTGAGCACTCCTCGTTCCTCGACGCCCCCATCTCTTCTGCCGGCCTCTTCGGGTCTTCCGTCAAAGATTTCGCGGATAGATTCGCTGAGGTACAGAAAACATCACAGGCTATGAAGCACTTTTTACCAAAGCGCTCTAGCTCCGTAGCAGGTCGCTCTAAACAGCCGCCGTCTGCTCGCAGCACCCAGCCACAGCCTCAGCCCGCTGCCGCTTCGCAGCGCCGACAGGCCCGCAACACGGGGTTGCCACTAGCCGCCGCCCCCCGCCGCGTGGGCCCCGGCCTAAGACCGAGATAAAGCCCGAGGCCTCAAAGTCTTCCTAGCCAGCCTAGGAAAACGACGGTGTTCAAGTCCCGCTGCGGCCAGACTTCCACCAAAACTTCTCGCTCGTTCAGTTCCAGTAAATGCGACTGTTCCAGTGTATTCAGCAGTAAACAAATCGGTACCACAGCCTGTTTGCCTGCACACAAACGCCGTTTTTACGGCGACCCAGATAAATCCCATAAAGAGTGTATTTTCTGGTATTCCGGTCACGGCCGATGGTGTTATGAGTGTAGTAAAAATGCCCACAACCCAGTGTTCATTCCTACACACAAGCACAGCCCACCAAAATACAGGGCTCGCACACATAAATTCGACTCATGTCGATTGTGCATCAAACGTAGTGAATGTGCCCACGTCCCAGTGCCCACAAACACTACACACTGTTTCAGTAAAAACGGTGTGTTTCAGTAAAACACACGGTTTCAGTAAAAACGAAACTAACACACATACAGTCAGCTCACGCCGACGGTGTTTTCAGTGCAGTAAATGTGCCCACTGTCCCGCGCCCACATTCACTCACGGACACCCCCCGCTCGCTCTCCCTCGGCAACCCGCCGTAAGAGAGTCGAGCGCGGACAGGCTGCCCGCTGTGATCAGCGCGCCCCCCGCCTCGAACGCTACAAGCGCGATGTTTGTGTTTCAGCACACCGGAGCTCTCCGGTCGCCACCATATCGCGGCCAGAGCCCAGACTTCATTCAACCCCTAGCTATTCATGCAAGTGCGTGGGCTACGTCTGGCCCCGTTGCCCGCTCTATGCTTTTCCCCCAGTTGCGCTCCTGCCTCAGGTACTAGAGCGAATCAGGGAAAACGGATGCTCAGTGCTACTAGTGGCTCCGTTCTGGAAGAACCAGGCTTGGTTCCCAGTTCTGATGCAGCTGTCAAGCACTCCCCCATGGCCGATACCAGTGAGGAGGGACCTCCTCTCTCAGGCCAAGGGCTCGATCTGGCATCCTCGCCCGGAGCTGTGGTCCCTACATGTGTGGGCCATCAATGGGTACCCGCTAACCTCCCAGTGGGAGTGTTGAACACGATCACGCAGGCTAGGGCTCCGTCTACTAGACGGCTCTACTCCTCAAAATGGTCTGTGTTTTCTAGCTGGTGCACAGCTCGTGGTATATCACCCACAGACTGTGGAGTGACAGAGGTTCTCTCCTTCCTACAAGAGCTACTGGACAAGGGTAGAGCCCCTTCCATGCTCAAGGTGTATGTGGCGGCTATAGCGGCGTTTGCTAAACCAACGCTTGGCCAGTCACTGGGGAGAAACGATCTGGTCATCCGCTTCCTTAGAGGAGCTAGAAGGTTAAATCCTCCCAGACCCCCCTCAATGGGGCCCCCATTCGAGCCAATACAGTCAATAGAAGTCAAACACTTGTCTTTCAAGACAGCGTTTCTTCTGGCTCTCGCTTCTGTGAAGCGCGTAGGGGACTTGCAAGCGCTCTCAGTAAGCGCAACATGCATGGAATTTGGGCCAAATGACTCGAAGGTCTTACTCAAACCAAAGCACGGATATGTTCCTAAGTCCCTCAACACACCGTTCAGGGCTCAGGTGATTTCTCTGTCGGCTCTGCCGGTCTGTAATGAGGAGAAGGACGCCAGCTTCCTTTGCCCAGTCAGGGCATTTAGAGCTTATGTGTCACGCTCAACCGTCTTCAGACAGACGGAGCAGCTCTTCGTTTTGTTCAGCGGACGTTCTAAGGGACTAGCTGCACCGAAACAGACCCTATCCAGGTGGATAGTTGATGCTATAGCGCTGGCTTACACTTCTAAGGGCCTGCAGTGCCCATTAGGTGTCAAAGCGCACTCCACTAGAGGCATGGCCTCATCGTGGGCTTGGTATAGCGGGATTGGCTTGCAAGATATCTGTATGGCGGCAGGCTGGGCCTCCCCATCTACATTTATAAGGTTTTATAACCTAGAGGTTCCCGCTTTGCAGGCTAAGCTACTTTCGGTCCAATAAATCAGAACTACCTGCCCCGACGCTATCGGCTCAGAATTCTGAAACTGCTTGAGCAACGCTCGCAGATCGATCAAATATCTCTAATGGGCAGTTTTAAAGGGATACTTCAGGATTTAGCATTAAGCTTTGTATTAGTAGAAAACCTGTAGTATTTTCGAATTACCATGCTTTCCACCCTCATATCCCCCTGAGACAAGAGATTTATGTATTTTTTGTCTGGAAAAAATCCTCAGATGACGCAAAAATCGTCATTTTGCGTCATCAGAGGATTTTCTGGTCAGAGGCTAAAGACTACAGCCAGTAGAAGACGTTGTTCCGCATGTTTTCAGCCCGCCCATAGAGGGAGGGATCTCACTCACAGAATGTACACAGTGTCAGCCGTCTTTCTTTGGAAGCTAAGCTAGCAGGCTCTTGTTCTGTGGAGAAAGCTGAATAGTAGGAGAAAGCTGAGTAAGTAGGGGTTACCATCCTCCTTTTCCCGGACTTGTCCGGCGGGCGAGATCGTTCAAAATGTACGGGATTCAGCTTTTGCGTTCTGCGGTCGCCATTCATTGTTTACATGCACACCTCTTGTTTCAATCTAACTGAATTCATTCCGATTGGTGAATCTGAATGTAGTGTTTACATGAACGCTAAACACGTGATCGGTTGATGTGCGTTTTACCATTGCTAAGAAAATTCCTGCTCCTCCGTGAGAGATGCAAGACCCGGCGCGTCTCAGTAATGACGCCACCGGCCTCGCGCCGTTCTCCCGCGGCCGTCAGCCTCGTCCTGCTTGCCACAGTAAACATGATGAATGAATGGCGACTGTAGAACGCAAAAGACGAATCCCGGACATTTTGGGCGATCTCTAAATCCCTGGCAAACTCATCACGTAGGCTAGCCTTGTTGTTTTCAACTGCGCTGTCTTACCGGTAGGCGTGGCCTCCTAAGGCAGCGAAGCAAGTGCATTCTGGGAGCTGTTGTCTTTCATCCACATAAGCCAAAAATACATTTTCTGGCTTTTCTCAGTCTAGAAAGCTCCAAATTCAAAAATTTCTTCACATTTCTTCTACTTAAATGACCTATTTTAAATACACATTCATCTTCCCAGAGGTGAAGTATCCCTTTAAGACCCATTATATTCTTTTGTCCAGGCCGATTTCTCGCCCTAGCAGTGTGAAACAATATAAATGGCCCCTTATCAGGTGCTATTCATTCAGGGATGACGCTTTCAGCCCTCTTCCCATACTCTCTGTGAGTCCCTTGTGATTTTGCACTATATGAGCCCCGGGCACCTGCCCGTGGGACTTTGGTGTTGGATCTCAGCACGCACGGCGTTTTACACTGTGTTTCCCATAGCGTAAGATATTTACGCAGTACGAGAGACCTCTCGTAAGAGAACGTACTCGGTTACTAACGTAACCTCGGTTTTCTCTAGAAGAGGGAATGAGTACTGCGTATCTTTGCCGTGCATGCAACAAGCTCTGGTTCGCTTTGGCGATGAAAACCAGTGTATCAGCCTATCAAGCCGTATTTATTAGGCCCACGCCACGTGAGTTTCGGCGGGACGTGATGTAGTGGGCGCGAAGCGCCCCCATTGGATCTGACGTCACGGAGGCCTCTCTCGATAGGCTGCTGCAGTTGCCGCAGGGCAGCTAATAGGCACGCGAGCCGTCTTGCCTATACCTGCATGCTGCCGCAACGCGTTTTACATTATTTCAAAATTAAGGATAATTTGTGGCTTCAGTATCTCGCGGAAAAGAGATTTCCCCATAGCGTAAGATACTTGCGCAGTACTCGTTCCCTCTTCTAGAGAGAACCGAGGTTACGTTAGTAACCGAGTACGTTTTTTGAATGCAAAAGACACAGTTAATAGTAAGTCAAGAGTGAGAGCTGGACCCTAAACTAAAGTGTGACCAAGTGATGTATTGGGTTATAGAGTGAGGACATGTGATTCCACAGTTTAAAGGCGGGTGTACACGGTGCAAGTTCGGAGACTCGGGAGGTCGTGAGATATTGCACACGTTGCGAGTCAGTTTAACTGATAATCACGTCAAAGCAGCTGGTACACGGCACGACTGTCCTGCATGAATTTTATCCTGAGCCGGCAGCAATCACATGAGCTTTCGCGCTAAACACAGAGACTGTCAATGTTGCATGCAGGCAAAGCTTCAGATAGAAAAATGATTTGTTGAAAAGCAGAGAGTAGCCATTCCTTTCAACATAAAAACTTAAAAGAGAGAGAGAGAGAGAGAGAGAGAGAGGTGTGTGTGTGTGTGTGTGTGTGTGTGTGTGCATATGTGTGTGTGTGTGTGTGTGAGAGAGAGACAGTGTATGCGCACGCTGTATGGTTGCTGCCACTGAGGTATAGCCCCGACGTGGTTGTGTATGATTCGGCAATAGGGGACAGCTGGTGAAAATCGGGCTGACTCCCCGAATTTTTTAAAAATGATCGGGAGGTCGGGGAGGTGCTCATAACGTGCTCGGCTCGGCTCGTAATTCCTCTCACACGCTGTGAGCCGCGACCATGCGAGCATCACCGATTCCACTCGATTTCTCCCGAGTGAAAAAAATCATCTGCGAGCTCGTAAAAACAGCAAAAATCGCACCGTGTACGCCCGCCTTAAATGTTGCAAATGGCAGGTGAAATTGTGGGGCATGTTTTGTCCAATGTCGCAAGAATCAGTGGAATGCATGTAAAGTTTGCAGCTGTCTTTATCTGTTGACAGGGCTGTTGAAGTGTGAAACACGCTACCAAGAGTTCCCGAACATGTTATTTTCTGTTCACTTCATGATGCGTGTCGGGGAGGTTCTGTGTGGTCTCAAACTTACCGAGGACACTTCAGTGCAGGTTTGAATTATATCAGAAAAGAAGTGCTGAACTGAACGATTCACTGTATTGAAAACTCTATTTGATTGACAGGTCTCTGTGGAAGCACAGGAGCATGGTGTTAACCAGGTCCTAAGGCAGTGCCTTTTCAGCTATCACTGTGTGCAAAACAATGGCACTCAGCTCTCTCAAGTGATCAAACAGCTTATGTTGCTGAGAGATAAACCTCAACAAGACAACTGGTGCGTGAAGTGTGTTTGTGAGATACTTTCCACAGGTTTTTATGTGATATAAGCAGCTTATAGGTGGAACTGTAGGTTAAAATCCCAGAGTAACATCAATCTTTTTTACCTCCACTGTTCTCAGGGTCGACTGTGGGTTAGGACTGATGATTCTGGGAGAGGCTGCCAAATCTAGCATGCTGTGCCTTCAGACCCTTATGAGCCTTCACATGGTCCAAACACAAGAAAGCACTCAGGTGCTTAAGAAAGTACTTATGAACTTAAAGGAGTAGTTTAAAAAAAAGTGAGAATCAGAAAGTAATATGGGTTTAGAACATCAAGATGGTGGGTCACTGACAAAGAGTGTCCAACAAAGATAAAAATGCATAGATCAGCTGTTTCTATGGGCTGCTATAAATCAACACTTGAGAGCTAGTTGGCTGTGCATCTGCAACCGTAGTTAGACGCATGTATGAATATCTATATCTGCAATAGACTTCAGCAGATGATTTTGCTGAACTAACACAATACAACAAATCGAAGGTGTCAGTTAACAAGAAATTAAAAAGTTACCTGTAATAAAAAAAACTGTAATATTGAGTTAATACATAATAAAAACACCAAGCAACACGTTCTCACCTTTGAAAGTTTATTCCATTTCTTTAGGAATTTAAATCTCAGCGGTTTCACAACCAGAAGCTGATTATGCACTTATAGATGTATTTATGGATTTGCATTTTAATGTATTTTTGAATAAATAATAAGATTGGACTAAAAAATCTGCGTCATTGATGCTGGTGACAAATAAGATAACTGACAGAATCTGGACAGAACAGAAACGAAATGTTTTGTGTGAGATATTCCTTTAAATAAATCTGTGTGTCATACTCAAAAAGGTTCTGAATAAATCTTTAATCATTTGATTAATTAATACTCATTTTGTGAAAGTATTTTCATTTATTTATTTGTCTGTATTTTGTCTGTACAGAAAGCATCCTGGCCATGGCAGTTGGAGCACATATACTGCTCCATTTTGATTGACATTTGCCTGAACAGCTGCTGTGCTGAAATTAAGAAAACAGCCCTCATTGGGCTGTCAAACTCTTCTCCGTGCAGATGTTCTGGAGGACTTTTAACTTTGTTAAAACAATGTAAGTTCTTTAAACAGAAATATGCTTAAAGGCTGTGTCCGAAAGATTTAAAATGCTGCCTTTGGAAGATGCATTCCAAGGTTGGAAGGCATCAAGGCACATCCAAACCCAATGTTAGCTTCACTTCCTGTCTCCTAAGATATCTTCATCTAGTGGCTGGTGGTCAGTTTGTGTGTAAATGTACATTTTTGACCAACGTTTTCCCCTTTTTATAGCATTTCTTTGCTATTGTAAATTACTATTGTAGTAATGAAATATTTGCTTAGTTATAACCAAAGCTCTCTCTATTTTGTTCACTAAACCGTAGAACCGTTCACTAAACCGTTACGCCTCAGAAGTTTGAAATCAGTCTGTTGAGGTATCTTCATGCATAAACGCTGCAAAGTCATTGCCTGACAAGGCAGCGAGGCAATAAGTCAGCTGCCTAAGCTTTCGGACGCAGCCAATGTCTGCATTAAACTAGAATCATACTCTGAACTAGAGGTAGGACTAGTGGGTAATTACATAATACAAGTTTATGGGATAAAGTTTATATACAGTGGCTTCCAAAAAGTATTGTCACATAAAATTACGTTTCTTTATTACACCTGTGGTTACTTTGCACTGCAGGTCACCTGTGTTAACTTGAGGAGAACTGGCTTTCATAACATACATCCACTAAAAGTATTTGCAACCAAAAAAAACCTTTTCAAATACTTTTTGGGGCTACTAGTCATAATGTCTATTATAAAGACAAGTAAAGCAGGTATCTGTGTCTGTAGCGCATGAAGACAAATGGAGGCTGCGGTACAGTGTGGTTCAAGGTTTGGCACACATCAGCCGGAGGATCACGCTTTCAGAGAGTCTGAGGAACACTGCCTGGATAACACTTCAGAAACACCTGAACCAGGAGACAGACCCCCGCATAATCAATGCTGTGAGGATCATTGAGGTACTCCAGCTTCCTGCTGCTACAAAGTAAATTAGTCCAAATATTAACACACTACTCACAACTGAAGAAAAAAACAATTGCCCTTAAACTGGCCTGTCAATTACTCTTATTAACACTTAAGTCTCTTACTCTTATGTCTTTTCACCAGGCTTTTCTTGTTTAGAATATTTCCCTCTGCTTAAGAGGGATTTATGTTTCTGAAGTCAGCAAACATTAGTTACGAGCAGTGTTGGGAGTAATGCATTAAAAGTAACGCGAGTTACGTAATCAGATTCATTTTTTCAAGTAAATAGTATTGCATTACTTTTAAATTTACATCAAAATATCTGAGTTACTTTTCAAATAATAATTTATTGACTGACACCTCTCCTGTCCCCATGTTGAGAGAATTTGAGAGTAAAGGTGTTATGTGCGCTGCAATGATTAAATATGTAAAAAATTACAAAAGTATACTTTATGTATTTAATCTCACTTTATTAACCAATATCTTTGCTGCCAGTACATCTGTCAGCTGCGGTACCCTTAAGTACCAGCAGAAGGCAGCCTCGTCCCTCAATGTTTCCATAGACTCTTTTATTTCTGGACTTCATTTCTTAGTACCCTCTGCCCATTATTAGTTAACCTGTTTCAGCTGTGTCTTGTTTTCTTAGTTCATTACCCTGTCTATTTAAATGCCTTTTGCCCTGCATTCATTATGAAGTCTTGTTTGTTTTGGTTTGCATCTGCTGTCAGCATTTCGAGCAGGTCCTATGTTCCTTATGTTCATCTCTGCTTGAGTTTTGGATTCCTTGTTTCTGTTAGCCCTCCGTGAATTGTATGTGTGTTTGGACTGATTACATGCGCTTGACCCTCTGTCTGGTATGGACTATGACTTTAGATTACATTTATCATTAAACTGAATGCTGTCTTACCACCACCAAATCATAACAGCTGCTAACTCTTGATCAAATTCAACCATACCAAAAAGCTTAAATAACTTTAGATAAACATCACATTTAATTTTAGTTTTTGTTTTTATTGCTTAAGTAAAAGTGTTTACTTCAGCAATAAACTTTCTTCTTTCTTTTCCTGCGTCCTATTTGTAATCCAGAATGTCAGCACAGCTGAAAGGTTTGAGAGCTGTACAGGACATTTGCATTTCCTTCAGCCTGAGGCTGTTACAGATTGTGTTGCCAGAACATACATGAATATGAAGATGAAGGAATAAGGCGGTCTTTAATAAATCCACATAAAGAGAGTATCGTATCACACATCCAAACATAGACGAGACCCGACAACAATGAACAGAAACAAGGGAACTTAAATACACAGGCAAACAAGGATAATTAAATCACACACACGACACACCTGAACTGAATGACAAACCAAATGAGTGACCATGACAACAAACTAGGCAGGGAGAAACGTTGCAAAATTAACAAAGTCCAAACTGAGTGAAACTGTGAAATTACACCCCCTCCCAGACAGGTGGGACCTCGCGCCGGCAGATGAATGGAAGAGGCTCTGGTGGAGGACTAAAGTCCAGGAGAGGGATTGAACGGAAAGTCCAGGGTGGTGTGATCCAGGGAATGGCCTTGAACAGGGACAGGCAGGTGATGACCCAGGCCACAGCCAGAACTGTGATCCATGGCGGTGGCGCTGAAGGGAGGAGTCATTGAAGTAGGCATCCAGATAGCACCATGGGGATGACTGAGCCTTAGGGGTGGAGCCGGAGAGCAGCGGACGGCCTGCAGATTTGTGGCGAGAGTGGTGCAATGTCCGACACAGGTGGAGCCAACGGTCTGAGGGAGCCCGAATGCCTGATGCTCCTTGCTGGAGAAAGGAGCACAGGTCCAGGAGCCAGGGCAATGGGTCGAGGTGGATTGGAGAGTTCTGAGGCTGAAGGCGGAGCCACGGACTCCCCACAACCAGGAGGAGGTGGCTCACAGCAGGCACGAGGTATGGCCACACCACTGAGAGGAGGCTGGGGTGGTACTAAGGGGTTGATGGGAGACAGTGATGACTGGGTGGCAGGAGTGGCTGAGGCTTGGAGAGGAGATTGACGAGAAACACAGGGATTGACAATACACATATTAAGGCCAAGGTTGTAGTTTAGAGAGTAGGTGAGAGAAGGAGGTTGGGTGGGGCCAGTGGGTCTGATGATGAAGATTAAAATTTGGGCTGGATTAAAGGAGGCAGGGGATCCAACTCTCCAAAAACAAAACAAGAGTCTATTAAAGCCTCAAAGAAACTCTCACTCTCAGTGGAGGGAGCGTGGTCGGAGCTCACTTCCATACCCTTGTACTCCAAGAGGGACCCACAACAATGGATGGGCCAGCCAGCTCTTACACCTAGTCAGACTTGGCTAACTCAGGCATGTCCTGCTCGATCGCTCCACTTGGCGCGGGTATCACGGCGGAGGCAGACTTTTGGTCTGCGGTGGGCTCGTGCTGTCACTCCTCACAGCGGGATGGCCTCTGGCTGGGCACTGGGTTGGGAGTGGGACTAGCGTCATCGTCCTCGGTTCCGACGGTGAGCAGAGATCCACAAGATACCAGCACCCAGTCCACATAAGCAGCAAAGCTCCCTCGATGACCCTTCTTGGACAACTGTGCTTTCATGGCGATGTAAAACTGTTTCAAAGGTTGTAGTCATTTCTCTTTTGGTATGAAAGGGCCTTTACATTTGCCAAAAATAGAACAGAATAGATTTCTTTTTAAAAATGTTGGGCATCTGAAGTCTTCATAAGAGGCTGGATCCAAACTGGAGCTGACGTACTCTAGTTACTAGTTAGAGATGTGTCTTTAATCTCGATTAAAACTGGGAGAGTGTGTCTGAGCCCCGAACATTATCAAGAAGGCTATTCCAGAGTTTAGGAGCCAAATGCGAAAGCTTTCTGCCTCCTTTAGTGGAGTTAGAAATCCTAGGTACTGCCCGAAGCCCAGAGTTTTGTGACCTTAAAGAGCGTGATGGATTATTGGGCTATAGAAGATCTGTTAAACACACAGGAGCTAAACCGTTTAGGGCCTTATAAGTCAGTAGCAGTATTTTATAATTGATATGGAACCTAATAGATAAGCAGTGTAGAGATGATAAAATTGGTGTTATAAGATCTTATTTTCTTTACCTAGTGAGAACTAATTGTAGCTTGTTTATTAAGGATGCAGGACAACCAGCTAGTAATGCATTTCAGTAATCTAGTCTAATTTTTCAGAAACAGATAGCATGTTCCGTAGCTTAGCGATGTTTCTGAGGTGGAAAATGGCTGTTTTTGTATCATATGAAATATGATTTTCAAAAGACAAGTTGCTGTCTAATATTGGTTAACTCCCAGGTCTTTAACTGTAGAGGATGAAGTAACCGTGCATCCTACTAAATGCAAATTGAATTCTAAGAGATTCTGTGTACAGGTTTTTGGTCCAATAAGTAATACCTCAGTCTTATCTGAATTTAATAGAAGAAAATTACAGGTCATCCAGTATTTTTTATCTTTTACACACTCTGTCAACTTGGATAATTTAGAGATGTCATCTGGTCATGATGAAATATATAATGGAGTATCATCTGCATAGCAGTGGAAAATAATTCCATGTTTTTTTTTATAATATTACCAAGTGGCAGCATATATATTGAAAATAGCAGAGAGCCTAACACAGATCCTTGTTGCACTCCATAATTACTGATGTTATCTTAGATCTTTCCCTGTTTAAATAGACAAAATTGTAACGTCTGATAGGTACAATCTAATCCACCTTAATGCCTGTCCCTGAATACCAGTATCATTTTGTAGAAGAGTATTTTATGATATATAGTGTCAAACACTGCACTAAGATCAAGTAAAACTAGTATTGAGACTTGGTCAGAAGCTATAAGTAAATCATTTGTAATTTTAACAAGCACAGTGTCTGTGTTATGATAGGGCCTGAACATTTTCATAGATATAATTTTTTTGCAGGAAGGAGCACAATTGAGACACAAGTTTTTCTAGTATTTTAGACATAAATGGAAAATTTGAAATGAGTCTGTAATTTGCAAATTCATTTGGATCTAAATGTGGTTTCTTAATGAGAGGCTTAATAACTGCCAGCTTGAGGAGTCTTGGGAGACCTAGAGGCTCTTCTGCAACACGTAATAACTCTTTCAGTAGTTTAGTGGGTATTGGATTTAATAAACATATTGTTGGTTTAGATGCAATGATAAGTAGAGATGCACCGATACTAAATTTCTCAGCCGATACCGATATGATTCAGAGTGATATCGGCCGAAACCGATACGATAGTTTGGTGGTTCTGTCTTTTTAACATTAAGTGATTTGGCACCTGATGCAAAGAAGCCAGGGGCACACGTCGCTATGCTTTGTGGCACATCCGGTCTTCATTGGCATGTGCCAGTGAATAATGGCATGTGTCACTGACATTGTCGTGAAACACTGACACTGACACCAAATCGCGGAACATGTCACCGTATGCTGTGACACCTCCAGTAGTGACTGACAGATGAATTGTGCTATACTGATGTAAGTAAATAACCTCTGGTATTACAAAACATTCAGTGGCACATGTCACTCAAATACAGATGTGCCACAAATTGACAATATGTTTTAAAAATATATATATTACCTACTTTAATATGTTTATTGATATTAAAATTATTTTAAAATATCACTAAATGAGGTTATTTATTTAGTATTTTGTGTCACTATTACGTCAGTAATTGCACGGTCATCCCTTTTGGGGCAGTGAAAATGCTCCACTCCCACCTGGCTCTCTTCAGGGAGGATGGTAGCCAGGCTACCTCACCTCGGCTCGGGACTAGCCTAGACCTTCTGCAGTCATGGGGCTCGCAGATAGATCTAGCTGAGGAGCTTTGGATGAGTCTTTCCCTTTCCCAATCCTTTTCCAGTTCTACTTTTTTTATTATTATTTGTGATCAAACATTAACTAGCGGACCCCCTGCAGTATCACTGCGGACCCCTGGTTAAAGACCCTTGCATTATACTGTTACACATGCGTTTTCTTTCTCAACTGTTTACATTCACTTAAAACATAACTGTGTTTATGTGAATACTCACCAATACCAGCATTTTGAAATTATTTTGTGTATTTGACTGTTTAAGCGCAATCAGCAGCAAAAAAAAAAAAAAAAACTAAATTTAATGCTGAGAGGAGGCTTTATGTGTGCGCTCTTTGAGTGTGAGCACAAAATGTGGGAATGAGTAAAATTATGCACAATACACGCATTCCCACGCCGAAATTCAAGCCTTGTAACACCAACAATATTCATCCGGAGCAAATGAAACGAGTGTGTCAACTTGCTGTCGGAGAGATGACAGAGTGAGAAAGCTCAGCTAGTACTGTGTCTCTATTCTGTGGAAAATTAGTTTTGGAAGCGTTTTAGATATTTAAGGATCGATGTATCAAATAATCAATATTTTTGATTGCACATAGTTTATTATTTCAGATGCCTTTTTAAAAGACTACAACTGAAAAATGTATATATTATACACTCACCTAAAGGATTATTAGGAACACCTGTTCAATTTCTCATTAATGCAATTATCTAATCAACCAATCACATGGCAGTTGCTTCAATGCATTTAGGGGTGTGGTCCTGGTCAAGACAATCTCCTGAACTCCAAACTGAATGTCAGAATGGGAAAGAAAGGTGATTTAAGCAATTTTGAGCGTGGCATGGCTGTTGGTGCCAGACGGGCCGGTCTGAGTATTTCACAATCTGCTCAGTTACTGGGATTTTCACGCACAACCATTTCTAGGTTTTACAAAGAATGGTGTGAAAAGGGAAAAACATCCAGTATGCGGCAGTCCTGTGGGCGAAAATGCCTTGTTGATGCTAGAGGTCAGAGGAGAATGGGCCGACTGATTCAAGCTGATAGAAGAGCAACTTTGACTGAAATAACCACTCGTTACAACCGAGGTATGCAGCAAAGCATTTGTGAAGCCACAACACGCACAACCTTGAGGCGGATGGGCTACAACAGCAGAAGACCCCACCGGGTACCACTCATCTCCACTACAAATAGGAAAAAGAGGCTACAATTTGCACGAGCTCACCAAAATTAGACAGTTGAAGACTGGAAAAATCTTGCCTGGTCTGATGAGTCTCGATTTCTGTTGAGACATTCAGATGGTAGAGTCAGAATTTGGCGTAAACAGAATGAGAACATGGATCCATCATGCCTTGTTACCACTGTGCAGGCTGGTGGTGGTGGTGTAATGGTGTGGGGGATGTTTTCTTGGCACACTTTAGGCCCCTTAGTGCCAATTGGGCATCGTTTAAATGCCACGGCCTACCTGAGCATTGTTTCTGACCATGTCCATCCCTTTATGACCACCATGTACCCATCCTCTGATGGCTACTTCCAGCAGGATAATGCACCATGTCACAAAGCTCGAATCATTTCAAATTGGTTTCTTGAACAGTTCACTGTACTAAAATGGCCCCCACAGTCACCAGATCTCAACCCAATAGAGCATCTTTGGGATGTGGTGGAACGGGAGCTTCGTGCCCTGGATGTGCATCCCACAAATCTCCATCAACTGCAAGATGCTATCCTATCAATATGGGCCAACATTTCTAAAGAATGCTTTCAGCACCTTGTTGAATCAATGCCACGTAGAATTAAGGCAGTTCTGAAGGCGAAAGGGGGTCAAACACAGTATTAGTATGGTGTTCCTAATAATCCTTTAGGTGAGTGTATATAAAATTCAACCCCTTGTAGGAGTGACTGCGTTATATGTCACTGCTGAAACCCGCAATTTGCCGGGTTGGCGGGTGTTAATGTCCAGCCCTGATTGTATGGTTTGCTATTGCTGCTATCTCATATGAGTGCCAAAATGACAATAAAAAAAATTCTTCATGCCTTAAAATAGCTTGAATGTAACTACACCCTTGCCTCATTTAGTATATGCAGTTCTATGAATATGCAAATCAGCCCCACCTCCACTCACTCACAGCCAACCCCGACAAAAAGTTGCAAAACGTTTTTTAAACAGAAACGGTGGTGCGTTGAAGGCATTTGCCTCGCATTTCAGAATGAAAAGACAAAAATTTCAGGATGAAGGATAATCCACCTCTTACCTCCAAGACTGTTTTATGATCTATATGACCTTATTATTTTTATTATGAGTATTAGGCTTATCATTATTGCTGATCACTGTTGATATGCTATATTTTTACTAAATAACTCTTACGACAAACATGTATTCGAATATCTTCAATTGTTGCATATACCGAGCTGCAGCGGACACATTTGTAAAAGACTTTACTTGGACCTATTGTGCGAGCTGTCTCTTTAATACCGTGTGGTTTATATACATGTTGCTGCTGATTGGGCTGACATTTTTGACACATCCACCAAACAAGAGAAAACGTATCAAATGTTTATCCCAAAATAAACATTTGCTTCAAAAGGTAAAACACAACACCATAAATAGATTAATAAAGAAAAATCATATACAATATGTAAACTACCTTTTTTAATCTCTTAAAGGGGTGGTTGATTATGATTTTGAAACGACGATGAAACAACGCATTTTTACTGACCCTCATTTTAACATGCTGTAAAAAAATATCTGTGGGGTATTTTGAGCTAAAACTTCACATACCGGTACACACTCTGGGGACAACAGAGACTTATTTTACATATTGTAAAAAGGGGCATTATACCACCCCTTTAAGTACATTTTGCAATGTGCAATGTGATTCAGAACCTGAACGATCAACCAAAGGGGCAAAAATATTTCTGAATCCTGACTCTTGTAAACTTAGCAGCTTTAGAACAAACCTTTCCCATTCTTACAACGTATATCTCCTTCTAAGAATGTAAAGTATGACTGACCAAAAGCACAAATTTTTAGAGAGGAAAACTCTTGTTTGACTTTATCTGGCTTGAGAGTTGCCTTTGGCACATGACGATATTGCCACCAGTGATGAAGGCTTTTTCTGAGGGAGCACTTGTTGCTGGAATGCACAAGAACTTTCTAGCAAGTTGGCTAACTCTTGGAAAGTTTGCCACATGGACTTTCCACCATTTCTTTCTGTGAGTTGTGGACAAGTATCCCTCCAATTCCCCTTCTATTGCTTCTTTTAGAGATAAGGAAGCTGATCTTGCAGCTGCAGATGCACTTACAGCAGCTGAGGTTTTCAAAAAGCTGGCAAGTGATTTCTTTGCTTTCTTTTGTTCTGCATCAGGGCACTGTGATGTGGTGGCAGATGTAGGCGGCTCAACCGATGCTGCTGGATACTGTACGGTCAGCAAAGACTCCAGCTCAGATACAGCTCTGGCTTGTATTCCCTCTATCTTGTCGCTGTCAATGTACTGGGTTTTGAACCTGGAATCAACAAAAGAAGCCATATCCAGTAGGCCATCAATGGTGGGATCCTGATATTTGTCAGTGAGGATATTGAGAATGGTTGTCTTCATTGTTTTTGTTAGTTCAGTGTCATTATAATTCAGGCTCAAGATGTTGACTTTCAACAGGTAAAGCACTGGCTTTATGTAGGACTCACTCAGCGGAGAGTGCATCAGTAAAGTCTCTCAGTGGTCTCAGTGCCTTTTTCACAGACTCCATCACGTCAATGTCTTGCCATGATGGGACCAAATGCCTCGTCTTACGGTCTGCCTTCAGGACCTGCAAAATGGTCTTTTCCTGGTCAAGCACTTTCTCAATCATGTTGAGTCTGGAACCCCATCATGTTGGGGACTCGTGAGGAGTTTCTGTTGAAGTAGTTTCAGCTCAGTTTGAGCATTATTGAGAATGAACTGACGACTTTCTTGCAGATATATGTTATGCGTTCAACACGAGGGTCTTTGGCACTTTTTTCTAAAATAAAAAAGGATAAAATGTATTAATTAGATTTAATTGCATTTTAATCCACAAATGTTTTTATTTTTCAATTGTAATATTTTATTGAAACCAAACAGATTGTGCTACAATACCATTTTTTTCATATACAAAACATTTAAATATAATAATGCAATTTATATTGTAAACTAATCTCATAATTTTACTCTGTTCAGTGTTCCTAATGTAATTAGGACAAACAAACAAACTCCTAAATGCCAGTGACAATATTTTATTTTTTAGTTTCACTCACCTATAGATGAAGTCTGTGCCCAAAGCACAGCAGACGTGTCCAACTGTTGAGCTCCAAGGCCTTCACCATGTTAGCCCCACTGTCAGTAGTCATGCAGGTCATGTTCGCTTCTTTCAGTCCCCCAACATTCAAGTGCTTCCCTAAGGCCTTGTGCTATGAGCTCTCCCGTGTGGTCTTATGGGAAGTATGTTGTTTCTAGACACACACTGCACAACTTCCAGTCATCAATGAAATGAATGGTCAGACTTAAATAAAATGTAATGTTTTAAATTTTGTGTCTTGCTGCAGCATTCTTAATACAGCCATGGAATGGCCGTGGCGGAAAAATATTTGCGGCTGGGTATCTCCTAACGGAGATCTACGACTTTGAGCAGTCTTTTGAAGCCCTCATTTTCCACAGTTCAGTTCAGTATCCTTGACCAGGTGAAATGTCATTGCATCAGTTACATCTTTCCAGCGTTTACTTGTCCTGTCATATGGAGTTCCCTTCTCAAATGCCTCCTTCGTTAGAGTTGTTTGTTTAAGACTTGTAGCCTCTGTCTGCTGCATGGTTGTGCCCGATGCACTCACGCTGGGTCCCCTCCCAATTTGAGTGTCAGCATATTCTTTAGGGTGTTTTCTTTTGAGGTGGTTAAAAAGATTTGTCGTGTTGCCATCCGATATGCGAATCCTATCATTGCAACACATTACAAATAACTGTTGTTTGCGCCGTGTCTGTTATGGAAAATCCAAACCATTTCCATATTACCGGTGTTGAATTTTTTTTTTAGGGACCAACTGTTTTCATCCATCGTCACTGTGTTGCTAAATCTCACGTCACGAGTAATGTACTGTATATGATCCTGTTAACACGCCGACATCTAGCGCGACTTGCATTGCGACTTGTGACGTAGGTGAATGCCATAGAACTGCAATTGATAGAATGTGCACTGTATCATGATACAACGATATTTCCGAAAAAGTGAATCGTGGAGAAATTTTAATCGTTCACGATCAAATATTGTCATATCGCACACCCCTATTTAAGAGGATTTCATATTTAATTAGGCCTAATATTCGTAATGATTTTGGTTGATTGGTCATTCCTTTTTAAATACGATTTCCAGTGTAAAAGTCCCACTCCAGCACCACCTGGCTTTTGATGTAGATGTGACAAAATGAGAAAGAAAGGATAAGAAATGTAAAAAGAAAAGAGAATTTGGATGGTACTTTTTGGTCACAGAAGACCTAGTAAAAAAGTCCTCCTCCAAGCTCCAGCCTGCATTGAGTCCGACTGGAGTGTTGACGGCCTCCAAGTTCCAGTCCGCACTGAGTCCGACAGGAGTGGGAATACCCTCCAAGCTCCAGTTGGACTCAGTGTGGATGTTGCCCAAGCTCAAGTCCGAACTGAGTTCGACTGGTGTGTTGATGCCTTCCAAGCTCCAGTCTGCTCTGAGTCTGACTGGGGTCTTTACGCCCTCCAAACTTCAGTCCGCACTGAGTCCACCTGGAGTGTTAAAATCCTCCAAGCTCCAGTCTGCTCTGAGTCCGACTGGAGTATAAGCTCCAGTCCATAATGAGTCCGACTGGAGTGTGAACACCCTTCAAGCTCCAGCCCTCAATGTGTCCGACTGGAGTGTTAATGCCCTCAAAGCTCCAGTCCACACTGTGTCTGATTGAAGTGTTGATGCCCTCCAAGCTCTAGACCGCACTCTCTGTGACTGGAGTGTAAATGCGATCCAAGCTCCAGCCTGCAATGTGTCTGACTGGAGCGTCAATGCCCTAAAACATCCAGCCTGTAATGTATGTGGCTGGAGACTCGACGTCCTCCAAGCTCCATCCCTCAATGTGTCTGACTGGAGAGTGGACGTCCTCCAAGCTCCAGCCCGCTATGTGTTCGACTGGAGTGCCGATGCCTTCCAAGCTGCAGTTTTTTTTTTTTGGAGCGTCATGGAGGCAGAATCCACAGAGACATAAAAAAGGAAAACCTTTTAATCAACAAGAACACCCTATAAGTCAAACTGATTGACTTTGGCTGCAGCAGCCTCCTTCAAAGCTCAAACTATACTACATTCATGGGTAGGTATTGAAGCCATAGAATAGGAATCACTTAAATAGCACCTAATGATTTCTAGTATGCTAATAAACACCAAGACAAAATGCTGTGGTAATGCAATACCCACAATACAAAATCTCTTTCTTACAGGCACACGACTGTACTGCCCACCCGAATTCATATCAAATGGCCAGTATCACGGGGAGCCAGCAACAGTATATTCATTGGGGGTGCTCTTGTTATCACTAGTATGCGGGAAATTTACAGACTTCCACATCTTGAATTTTATCAATCTGAACCTTTGGTCCATAGCTGGCTTGTCACAAGGTGAGATCTTTATTACAACAAAGAAGGCCAATTCTAATTCTAAATCATACAAAAGAGAAATAGTTAATAAAACATGGCAGGGTAGATGATGCAGGATTTGTTCACATTTCTAACCTCCAGTCATGTCTTACAGTTTAGAAAAGAGAAGTTATGAAGGTAATAATGTCTCTCCTATCTTTCAGCACAGAGTTCTGCCAATTGATCTGCTCATGCCTGCAGCGTGAGCCAACACAGCGACTCAATTTGGGCAAGATTATTTTCCATGAATGGTTTAAGGTACTGAATTACAAATATTTTGAAGATATATTACCCAGAAAAAAGAAAAACTTATTTTAGTGTATGTCCTCTGAGGACACCTTGTGAAATGGGAGGAAGTTGTTGTTCAAAATAAATAATAAACTGACTAAATAATAAACCTGATTTTTGCTTTTGTTTCAGGTCACAGATGTGAGGAATACTTTGAAAATAGTTGCCATGGCATGCTCCCTGTCAGAGCCAGCCCAGTTCTTGTCATGGATCCAGCCAAAATCAGAGCCAAAATTGGCTGGGTCAGGTTTACCAGAGAAGCCTAACAGCTCCCTGTCTCAGTCCATCCGTGCAAACTCAAAAACTGCAATGCCCTTATTTTGTACCAACATGTTTTTACAATGTTCTTATATTTTATTACTTATTTATATGTATGTATATATGTATGTATGTATGTGTGTAAAAATAATAAATAAAACACAGTTGTTCTTTTAAGTCTGAATAACAAAAAAATGTATGTAGTCTGATATGTTTTCTGGTTTATTTAATATTTATTCTATGCAGTAGCACTAAAAAGAAGCCCTTTAATGTGATTTATTTTAAACAAAACCTCATTCAGAGATTTTTTTGACAAAATAGTCTTATTGATTTGTACTAATTATATTACAACAACAGTAGCTAGTTTAAATATTTTTAAATGTTACATTTATTTATTTATTTTCTCTTGATACAACCGAGCGTGTTTACATTAATGACCCGCCAATACACACCAGGCTGTGCATTAGCACAATGGACGACATCTTGTGGGGGGCATAAGTACTGAATGTTTTTTGTTTGGAATTAAAGTCACCATGAAATCAAAATGGACAATTTTTATTCTTTAAGGGATATTGCAAGGTTAATTATAAATGATTTATCCATGCACATTATTATTATTTTTTTAAATCACGTGTCAAACTTTAATCAAAATAACTTCCCCTCCCTCTTGCAGCGACATATCTTACTGGTATGAGGTAATAAAGCTCTGTCTGACCCGTTTAAGCTCTGCTGCTTTTAATTGTTTTTCTATGTAAGTATGGGCTAGACAGACGTCTGAACATTGTGCCACGTCTTGTGCTCGAGACCCTTCTTGTCCATTCTCCAGCTTCACGGATCTGCAGTTACTATTGCGTAATCTACTATAGTAACTGCAGTACTGTAGTAACTATTATGTGTCTCAGGTTTTTAAGAGCAAAAACATGTTCTCTGTGATCATCCCTTTTTGCTTGTCACTCAAAAGTAAAAAATTTACAATTTTACATTTTTTGCCAATTTTACAGTAATTTACCGAATTGTCAAAACATTGTACTGTTTTATGGTCTTTTCGTTTTTTTCACCTTGTTTCCCCATTTCCTTTATTCCCCATGTTCCCATTTTATGGTCTTTTAGTTTGTTTCACCTTGTTTTCCCATTTCCATTTCATGTCCCCACTCTTCATTTGTTTCCAGCTCCATCGCTAGCTCCATCGCTTGGACTGTGTATTTAAACCCTCATTTCAGTTCAGTTCTTTGTCTGGTGTTTTCAATGTAAAGGTAGGTTTGTGTTAGTCCTGTGTAGTGTTTCTGTTCCCTCTTATGCTAGAGTGTTTTGTTTAGCTTATTTAGTTTAATAAAGACTGCTGCAAAAGGATCTTCTATTCGCTCCATTGTGGAACCAACCCGTGACAGAACACCAGACCTTAATAATATGAATCTCACAGCAGCCCACATTTGCCCTGAGTACTAACTACTAAACCTCTGCCAGAATGGTTACCCCCTGGAGAGGTGCATGGAGGATTTTTTTGGATTTATACTATCGAATCCCCTTGAGCAGACACATGCTAAAAGCATGTTTTCGGGAGGTGCTGGATGACTATTTGTATGTCTTCCTCTTGCCAGGAAGGGACAGCACGATGTTAGCTCAGTACATCAGCTATGTTTTCTGGCTGGATGGTTCTGATTTTATTGTGGAGAAGCTGTATGAGGACCACGCCAGAGATGTTCCAGTCCTCCCCAGGCCAGCGCCCAGAGCCAATTCAACCACTTGCCATGCCCGCATTGGGCCAGAGCAACTGCCAGGGGCCAATTTCGTCCTGGCGCCTGACCAGGTGGGTGAGCTGGCACCAATGTCTGTCACTGAGGCATATTAGTAGAGTTCAAGGATATGGATTGGAGCCCCGTCTACTCTCCTGTTGCTGAGGCACGTTCACTAAGCTCAGTCCCCAATGTATAAGTAATTGGTGTTCTTGATTATGTCATGTTTCAAGGTCTCCAGTCTCAGCTGGTCCCGTCCTGTCTTTCTCCTTCATCGCCAGCTCCAAAGTCTCCTTCACCGCAGATGGTCCCGTCCAGCTTTCCTCTCACTTCTCCTCTGCCAAAGCCATGCAGTTCCTCGGCCCTGCCTCCACTGGCTCCCTTCAGCCCCTTGGCTGGAACTGCTGCTGACAGACGGTTTATTATCATGGAGCATGTAGATGGTACAGGATGGATTAAAGAGAGAATACAGCAATGAGAAATGTTTTCTCTGTGATTTTATCACCTCTCCTCAACGTGCTCAAAGCAGTCTCAACAAACATTACAATGATAATAACATGTCAAAAATACAATGGATGAAAACATGTCGCAAACATTAAGTGCAAAATGAACTGTCACAACAATTTATCTAAGCATACAATATAATCTCTTATAGCTACTTTTAAATCAATAATGAATTAGAAAAGAAACAAATGGATACAAAATGAATACATTGGAAAAATTAACAAATATAAACCATACCTGGAAGAATTAAAGAGAGAATACAGCAATAAGAAATGTTTTCTCTGTGATTTTATCACCTGCACAGATTAAAGGCAAGTTAATTAATCAGTTCAAATCACCACATTCTGTTGACGCACACACATATACTCAAACTGCTGTACCCCGTAAAATAAAACTATCAAATCCTATCCATCAATTCATAAAACACTTCCTAGGACATTTATTACAATAATAATAATAATATTACTGCATATTATGTACTTAATCAAACTTCTGAGAACTTTTATAGGCTTATAATTGAAAGAGCACCTCTAACTGCTTACCTCTCCTCAACGTGTTCAAAGCATAGACGGTAAAAGAAATGGACACAGCGACCCCATTGGATTCAACGGAGAAAAGTGAAGTCAATTAGAAGCACTCACTCCCTGATGGCTGAGCGTACTGCGCAGACTCAAACTGAGCTTGACGACGTAGATGTGACGTGAGCAGCCTGTCTGTCTTCTAGTAGCTGTGCCAAGAGAAATCTGAATCATTCCCTTCCGAAACTTGCAGAGACGGAGAGTGTGAGTAGGAGCTGTCCATGAGCTAGGAGCAGGAGAAACTTTTGCTAAGTATTCTGATTAATTATTTTGTCATTTTGCCTCCACGTCCCCCCGATTGCCAGCGAGCTTCTCCTCCTGTCCATACGGTAATTTCTCTACTCTGCGACAGAGAGTCGCGTGGTTATGACGCAATCGTTAGCCTATTTTTATAAAAACTGCTTCTACGGGGCCGTAACGTAAGATACAAGGTAATGGAGCCTTTTATACATTTTTGTGTTTCTTTAGAAATAAATAATGGACGAATGGAGTCTTCAAACGCCTCAGATGTAAAGTTATTCGCTGTCAAAGTGACGCCAAAATGAATGGGAGTCAATGGAATGCTAACAGCAGGTGACGGTCTGCTAATCAATGGCGGCGCCCGGGGAAGCTTCAGTGTTTTCTGAAACATTGGCCCCCTGGTTCAAAGCAGTCTGAGGACGCAGCGTGAGCTGGACGGTAATGACGTCACAACGTCAGTACAAATACATCATAAAACTCCTTTTCCAAATTGACACTAATGATGTTTAAAACAAAATTATAGCGTCTTTTCTTAGACAAATTAGTATAAAGTAAATAAATAAAAATCGACAGGAAGGATCATTAGTGAAATACATTCATTCACATTGTAAATATGAATATTAACATCTGTCACACGGGCTGCCTTGTCCCTCTGGCTCCACCTTGGTCAATCTTTGCTCTGGCTCCGCTTCTGGGACCCCAGCTTCGCCTTGACCCTCCACCCCTCTGGCTCTGCTGGGCTCCTTCCCTCTGTTCCGCCTTCCGTAGGGGAATTTACTGTCATGGTCATGCTCTGTTTTATGGACGTCTAGTTTGTCCTATTTCCTTTGTTCCCGCTCTTTATTTGTTTTCATAGCAACCCATTGTGTTCATCTGCGTCTAGTTTAGTGTCATTGTTTGGTCTGTGTATTTAAACCCTCTATTCAGTTCAGTTCTTTGTCTGGTGTCTTCAAGGTTACGGTTGGTTTTCGTTACTCGTGTGTAGTTCTTCCATGCCTTCTTATGCCAGAATGTTTTGTTGATTTAGTTTAATAAAAACTGCTGCAAAAGGATCCTCTATTCACCTCAATGTGGAACCAACTTGTAACACTATTGTCTTTATAATTTTTGTTTTGATCAATTTAATGCATCCTTGCTGAATTAAAGTATTAATCCCCACCCCCCACCCCCACAGTAGTGCATACTATATACACTGTAACAATTTTAAAAGTAGTATGTTATCTTGGCGTAAACTAAAAGCAAGATTTATTTTATTTTTTTGTCACACTCCAACTTTGTTTCAGTAGGAAATGCATCAGTGCGTTTGTCAGACCATTTCCTGAGGTCTTTACAGTGCTATCTCCAAACAGACGAAATAAAGCAGTTGTGTTTTGTGTTAAATTTCACTCCAATCCAGCTGAATAATGCATAAAGCTTTTGTACATTCAGTACACATTTTAAAGTTATATTGTGCCAACACTGAGATGACATTATAATACAGAGTTCATGAGGCTAAGTAAATCTGAATATAAACATAATGCTAAAGCACATTGTTGGCTTTAAACATGCATCTGGTGCGATACTGCATTAAACTCTGACTCAATGAAATCAGATGAGTCAAGAAGAGAATCTTAATTCAAGCCTCTACATGATCAATAGACCCTGCAGTTTCTCCCTGTTATTACCTCCTTTCCAGGGTGATAAAAGGCTCCTGGAGAACCACAGAGAGAGGATGAGAAGTTCACACATAGTTTATGTGTGTGTATGTGCACAGAGCGAGTGGATCACTAGGCGGCTGGCACACACTCTTTCCAAGATCTGGCCTCCAGTTAAGCTCACTACTCATTCTGCAAACCACCGACACAGAATACAAACCACCAAACCCAGGAAAGAGGCAGTTTCCACCGCCAGGACTGGAGAAGGATGCCCTGAACCACCTCAGACTATTACTAAAGGCGCTCACAAGACACCAAGGTTATTGGCCTCTCTTCTGAAAATTGCAGCTGGTACACTTAACATTAAAGTACTGTATTTATTTATTTTGACATGGTACCAAGGTAATACCATGTTTTTGGACACATACCATGGGTTATCAGTTTTTTTGGGGACAATTTAACTGTAATTATTGTGGTTAGACAATATATTGACAGATTTATTCATTTGTAAAATATTTCTAAAAATATATACATTACCGTTCAAAGTTTCGGATCAGAAAGATTTTAGTTGTTGTAAAACAATACTTTTATTCAGTGACAGTAAAGGCAATCTTACAAAAGTTCTTTTGAACTTTTTATTCATCAAAAAATCCTGAAAAAATAGATGTTTTAAACATTAATAATGATAAGAAATGTTTCTTGAGAAGCAAATCATTCATATTAGAATGATTTCTGAAGGATCATGTGACACTGAAGGCCTTGGGTAATGATGCTGAAAATTCAGACTTGCCATCACAGGGGAAAAAAAGTCATTTTAAAATAGAAAACATTTTAAATTGTAATGATATTTCATAATATTACTGTTTTTACTGTATTTTTGATCAAATAAATTCACCCTTGGTGAGCATAAGAGACTTCATAAAAATCTTGCAGATCCCAAAATTTGCTTTCGTTAAATTGCATTATGTATCATTATACCAGCCATTGGCCACTCCGCTCTCAATACCGTGTATTATTTTTACATTGGCCATTGAAAAACTTGCATGACCATGTTTCAGTTCCATGGTATATATCAAAATACCACAATATTACCATATAATACCATCACTGTGCCATGGTACCATACAATACTTAATTTCATCTCTTTCATTTCAAATATGTGCCAAATTTGATCAGACAGGGCAGACATGGACCTTCCCATCTGGACCTGAGAACCAGGACTGATATTGATCTGATGAAAGTTGTGGAAGATCAAGTGAGTATTGCATTCCCTTTGATTCAGTCAGAACGCTAGGCTTTCCTAACCAAGTTTAGATTAGTATTTAGATAACAAGAGGTACAGTAGTTGTTTGTTAATGGGACCCAATGAGAATAATCTATTCTAACACTTTCCAAAACTTTCAGTGGCAAAAGGAATTGAAAATAGTGATGGAAAGAGAGGAAGAAATTGAAAAGACAGTGCTGGAAAAAAGAAAGCAAGAGGACGAGGAGACGATCATGAAGAAACGCATGGAAAAGGTCAAAAAGAACACAAAACCTTACGAGTTACCATGAACCAATATATGATTTTACCTTCAAGTCTATAAATCACTGAGAAATAGTGACAAACACATCCTTAAAATTCAAACAAATAAAAGATTGAACAATTTTTATTTTTCTGTAACATTCCTTTCAAATGACAGACGGACAGATATTCGTTGCCTAAAATTGTAATTGGCAACGCTGGTAAAAAGACATTCTCTACAGATAGTCACCACACTTTTCGAGATAAAAAAATTGAGGAATATTCTCACAGGGTCAGAAAGCATTTGGCCTGCTTTCATTATCCTGATTCACTAGTCACAGACCAATTTGGTCATAAAGGTGTGAATTAAGCAGCTAGTTGGAATACAGTGATCACAGCACTTCTGACTGACCAGTCGAAATTTTCATAAAAGGAAATAGAAAAAACATGCTGAATCAACTCTAACATTTGAAAAAAGAAAAAGAAAAAAAAATCACAGTAGCAAGTCAACAAATGATCATCGTTCACACTCAAGACAAGCAGCCTAAAAAAAAAGACACCCAGAGTATAAGACAGATAATGGACTCCCTTCCAGAATAAACGTCACAGAATGAAGGCCAATTCATTTGAGAAAAACATTCATGGATATCGTAATGTAATCAGAAATAATTTTGCCAGGTAAAATTGGGATCTCTTGGAGAATTACTGCCAGGCAATGTCTGACTAGAGGAAGTCTGTGATTTAAGGTCTAAAAAAATAGATCGTTGCATAAGACAAAAATGTACATTTGCATAGTTTGATTGTATAATAAATCTAGCTTTTTTTCCATTCATAAACTTCAGCACAATCACGTTTATAATCTATAATAACCATGACACCATTTCATGATCAAGCACTCCTTCCAACTCAACCATTGTGAGAATTTATATTTCTATTGATATAAATCTATGCATGTTTATAATCATATACACTGTAAATTGCTGCCTTAAATTTTTTAAGTATAATCAACTTGGATGTTTCAGTCATTTCAACTTAAATTACATTAAAATGAGTTGAATCTTGTCTAACTTATTTTGATGAGTTAAAGCAGTGTAAAAACATACGGTGTCGTAATTTATTGATCATATGTTTTACAGTGTAGCCTAATATATTAAATAAAACATTTCATTTCTTCTTTGATAATTATCATCTCTGGGAACAATGGAATTAAATCTTCAATACACATTCTTTAGTTCAAGACACCCACCAACCTTTGGTCAATTTATGTTGCTACTGAACCTATTTACAATCCTTCAGACTGAATAAAATAGACAAAAGTGAAAGAAAAAAAAAGCGACCAATATATACTATCTATATATTTTGAAAAAACAGATAATGACAAAAATCACTTAAGAAAGATAGAAACAAAATCTGAGGCTTCATCATCTAAATTTCAAGTCACGTTAAATGGTCCATTTCAATGAATGTGATAAACACACATAACTTGCAGTCATTTGCATTGTTAGAAACGATCAAGGGACATTTAAAGAAATAAAGATAGCAAAATTAAAAACGTCTGTTGTTAGTGTTTTCTATGTTGTAATTAACAGTGAATGATAAAAATGATGTGTTCAATTTTAAAATTGCTTATTTTATCACATCCATTAAGAAAGACACCACCATGTGAGACTAAGGCACAATTCAGATAAAACATGTTTGGGATGAAAATCAAATAATAAAACAAAAGTTTCAAATAAAAATAAAATAAAAAATCAAATTCAGGTAAATCCAATCAATTTTCCAATCCATATATTAACTTTAATCTGGGAATTGAGGATAAATAAAAGCGTTTCTTGCACCGTTCCCACTGCATCAACACTTTAAAACCGTACAACAACTTGTACGATCCCAGCTAAGAAAAACGTCAACTCTCAGCACAGTGAATCACACATAAGAAGCTTCACGTTATGTTAAAATAACCTGAGAGAGCTGGTTGGGAATTCTTGTAGATTTCATATTGCACTTTGCAGTGAAGCATAAGGTTTATATTGACGTTCATTGAAGGAGTCCTCGGCTGAAGGCTCTCGAGTGCGTGAGCCGGTGTGACTGCGGCTCAGCTCAGCCCAGCTGCAGGCGGTAAGTCCTGATCTCCATGGGTTTAAGGCTGATCTCCTGCGGGTCGGCTTCACTGTTGTATGTGTGCATCAGAGACAGCGAAACAGGAGTGATGCTTTTCACCTTCAGATCTGTCAGGAGCTTCTCTAAATTAATCTACACACACAGCAAACAGTATGTTGATTAGAGCATTTCCAACACAACAAGTTCAAGCAAGCATGCATTGAGTCACGGCCTTAGACTTTGATTTTTCACTTGTAAAACATAAGATGGTTAGCGTATCTGACAGTTCACAGGCTTAGCTTGTAAACCTTTCAGACTAAGTGTTTACTATTTACTTATTTAAAAAGTTTTGATTTTAAAGGTCCTGTATTATGCCCCTTTACACAAGATGTAAAATAAGTCTCTGATGTCCCCAGAGTGTGTATGTGAAGTTTCAGCTCAAAATACCCAACAGATCATTTTTTACAGCATGTTTAAATTGTCATTTTTGGGGGCTCAGAAAAACGCGCTGTTTTAGTGTGTGCCCTTTAAATGCAAATAAGCTGCTGCTGCACGGCACAGGGGGCGGAGCTTCTTGAGCTCGCGCTCAGTCTGTCAGGACAATTTCATCTCACGGAATGATGATAATATCAGAAACTCTCAGTAACGGTGTTCATTTCGAGTCGGACAATAATGCCTACAGAGTCAGAGTGCTGTATAGAGATGAAACAGGTATAGTTTAGTAGTTTAATTACGGTTATAACGTATTTGTCATCTGCTTGTATGTATCCATTATTAATAGCCTACAAGTCTGCTGTTTCGGACCAGGTCCGAATGATGATCAAACATATACTGATGAGTTTAATAAAGTTTATTGTACATCACACAAAAGATGAAGCGTCAGTTTTACTTCAGAAAATCACCGTAAGAGCTGAGTAAACACAGTAAGTTATAAGAAGTGCACAAGTACATAAACGAATTTCAGTAGAGTTGAGGGAGCATTCCTGTGGGCGGAGGTTAGCCAAAAAACGGTTCTAGTGACGTCATTAAAGAAGGAAGTAGAGGGATGTAGTCCAGACGGGCCGTTCGATGTAGGCGACTTCTGTTAAATAAAATATCTCGCTTGGCATTGAACTTTGAGCTTTATAATTTTACAGATATTATTTATACTCTAACAACAACATTACATACTAACTAAAGTTTGAAACATGGGATCACGAAGAACGGGACCTTTAAAACACTTTCTCCTTTCCTATCTTAATATGTTTCTACGTAAGCCTATGTTGATTTCCATGTAGAGTGTAAAGGCCAATTCACACCAAGGACAATAACTAAAAAGATAAAGATTATAGTTCTAAAAATCATTCTAAATATATATATATATATATATATATATAAAAAGAGTCCACACCACAACTATAACAACAATGGCACAGAGAAATGACATCAATGATATCATATATCACTCTCGGAACAATTTTTCCAGCTGATGAACAATATAAACACTGACAGCTAATCAGAATCAATCCTGCTTTAAAGACCTCGAGCATTTAAAGCGACAGGCGACATAACTGGAGTGCGTCTGCTGGTGTGGACGTTAATATAGTTATCGTTCTTGGTGTTAACAGGCCTTAACTGTGACTCTATGGCCCTATCAAAACATTGCTCTGTTTATTTGAGCATCTGAGCATCATATATCTGCTTTGGCGATATATCAGTAGATCACTAATTTCAATAGCAGCAGTTCTCAGGTTAAAACTCACTGAAGGTGAAGATTTTCAATAACTTTGAAGTAGGTTTGTTTCTCCATAAATTACTGCATGACTTCAAAAAACTTCAAAAGACTATCACCTTTATGGTGATTTTTTGTGCCCTTATTGAAATTTGAATGCTCTAATAACATTTCATAATTGGATGGTAAAAAATGACCACTAAAGTTCTCCCTTTTGTGTTCTATGGAATATGTGTTTTATGTTTAAAACTGATTTTCATTTTTGAAGTAACTATCCCTTTGGGAACAAATAGAATTCTCAAGTTCTTTCAAAAGTCAGGCCAAAATTAAGTAGCAGTGATGAGACTCTCTTTGAATTTGTGATGTGTCTGTGTGTGGGAAGCCGCGTGATCTGCTGCTTTACCTTGCCACGTGTGGTGTCACACAGTAGGCCAGTGTTCCGATTGGAGAAGCCACAGTCAAAGCCTTTTCTGTGCAGTATCAAAGCAGCTTGCTCGGATGGACCTCCCCCTTCCTCCTGCGAGAGAAACGAGATGGAGCCTCAGGCCGCATAAACACAACACTGTTTCTTCTGACTGAGCCAATAATGGAGCAGTGCTTTGCGCTCATCAGCTGCAGCTCAGCACCACAGCATCACAACTCGATGGAAAGAGCCTCTCCTTGAGACAGCGGAAAGCAAAGGAACTTGAAGCAATCGTCCTGGTTAAAAATAACTTTGGCTTGTAAACGAATCAAAGATTGCATTTACAGTAATGCACTTACAATGGATTTATGGGGCAAGGCATTGTGGGGGTTCAAAAGCAGAAATTAATTTTCACGTATTCTTTATGAAGCACACATATTTGATCTGAAATTTGTATTATTTGAGCTGTACAAAGCTGGATTTCCATAAAGCTGTTTAAAAAAATGATGCGTTACTGATGGTAACCTTTTATTTTTTTAAAGGGGTCATGATATGAGAAATCAAATTTGCCTTGATCTTTTGACATATAAGGGTACGTTTACACGACAACGTTATGCTTAAAACGGAGAAGTTTTTCCTTTGAGTCTTCCTCGTATAGACGACACCATTGTTAAAACGAAACACCATAGACTGAACACGTGTGCATGACGTTATTGTCTTCAGAGATTCACGTTTTTGTTGTTTACACGGAGACCGTTTTCAAAAGCTTCCACTTTGAAACCCGTTTTCAAAAGTTTGCGTTTTCAGGCACCCAAAACGCTGTCGTCGTGTAAACGAACGGCCAAAACGCATAATTTTTTTTACGTTTTTAGTTGAAAACGGTGTTGTGTAAACAGCCCCTTCAAGGTCTTTGTACCATTAAAACACCCCTAACCCAAGTTTCATAGCTTACAATATCCTCCTCATTATAAACAAAGCATTTATTTAATTAAGCTCGTTTTGATATCGAGTGACATGTAGTCACGCTTTGAGTTTGTTTTTTCTCTGTTTTTCCTGTTCTGTTCATGTCTTTGTCTAGGTCAGCTTTCTAGTAATTGGTTCAGTTCTTCTCCATTCCCTGCCTGATTGTTTCTATGGTTACAGATTGATTTGAGTCCTCAGTTCAGGTGTTTCATTAATTATCTCATTAGCTCCATTGTTTGCCCTTCAACTTAAGCCCTCACTTTCTGTTAGTTCCTTGTATTGCAATGTTTGATGTCAGTGTGTTCGTGGTTGTGTTTCAGTTATTCTTTTGTTTATCGTTTTGATTCTAGGATTAAAGATTTATTTTGAGCATCTCCTTCATCGTGCACTTCATTACAGCCACCGACTGTGACACCTGTGACGTCACATGGGCAAATTAATTTGCATATAACTGCGTCCAGAGCAAGACATCGACGAATAGTTATACATCATCGCACAATAGGCCCCAATTAAATAAATAAAAAACTAAAATAATTACTTTATTCAACAATTTCTTCGCTTCCATGTCAGTCTTTTGACACTGCTCACGTTGTAAACACTGCAGCGCTTTGTTCTACGTCAGAACGCCGGCTCATTATTGGCCCGCACAGTGATTGGCTGGCTCTTGCTTCAACATCACACACATGAAAAATATCTTAATTTGTGTTCCGAAGATGAAAGAAGAAGGTCTTAAGGGTTTGGAATGATGTGAGGGTGAGTAAATAATGACAGAATTTTAATTTTTTGGAGAACTTACTCTTTAAATGATAGTATTATTACTGCTGTTGTTATTATTAGTAGTAATTCAGGCAATTTCATGACACAACTGATCATGTGAGGTCAAAACTGCAGCTCCCATAAAGGGGCAAACCACTTCATGTAGAATAAAACAGTTTTTTTCTAGAAGACTGACATATCACATGTGTGTTAGAGCTGCACAATATATTGTTTTAGCATCGATATCGCAATGTGCGCATCCGCGATAGTCACATCACAGGATGTGCAATGTGAAGTATAGGGATTGTAGTTTATCCGTACAGACCAGACACCAGAAATTGTTTTCATATCGCACTATACAGTATATCGCAGAAAAACTAAATATCACAGTGCCAGTTTTTTCCAATATTGTGCAGGCCTAATGTGTGTGCATCATTTTATTAATATTTCTAAAAAATCACTATTAATCTCATGAAAAAAAAGAAAAGAAAAAAAAACAACATTTTAATTAGCAAGAAATTATGCACTTTTGGATCTTGTGGCTATACTTTCAAAACCATGTGTTTTAATATTTTCCCCATTACAGAGTCTTTCCCCATAAATGTCCATTGCAGGTGCATTTTTCTTTTTCAAACTGAAATGAGTGGACATTCTTTTCTATGGTAGCACTTGTATTGAACCCGGAACATTCCATTAACTTTTTCTGCCGTTATCCACAATAAAATTTGCACTCGAATCTGTACTTGCCCCTTCATGACATAATGAAAACATTTATACAGACATCTCTGCCCAGCAGAATCTCTCATCACTGTAAACCTGGAGCACTAGATTAACAACAGACACAGTAAATCACTCTGCACAGTCGATAAAGCTCTCACAACTGAGATGAATTTTTTGTTGTGCAAAAATAAATAAATAATGAAATGTAATCAATGTCTTCCATGCTTGAAAAACACTTTTCTTTTCCATTTGCATAGAGGGTGTCCTTGAGTGGATATTGCCATGACACATAACAAAGGAACTTTTCAAGCATTATTTAGCATAGACTTTTAGACTTTTAGACACCAAAAGCTTGTGCAGCCAACTGTCCTATTAATAATTTTAATTAATATTTACATACTGAGAGTGAATTCAGCCTCTCAAATCAGCAGTTAAGGCTTTCTGATGATCTGTCAATCATAATTCAAGCAAGAGACTCTAACTTTGATGATGTCATTGATCAGTCAAACAAAAGGATAGAGGTCAGATACCTGTGACTTAGCGGCTGTTTACACGACACCGTTTTCAACTAAAAACGTTTTATGCGTTTTGGCCGTTCGTTTACACGAAAACGGCGTTTTGGGTGCCTGAAAATGCAAACTTTTGAAAACAAGTATCAAAGTGCAAGTTTTTGAAAACGGTCTCCGTGTAAACAACAAAAACGCGAATCTCTGAAGACGATGACGTCATGCACATGCGTATTACGTGTTCAGCCTATAGTGTTTCATCGCCATCTAATGGCCTGGCAGAAGAATACTGCGTTTTTAGTCGTTTTCGAGGATCCGTGTCAATGGGGATCGTTTTGACAATGTACACAAAAAATTTAAAGGAAAAACTTCTCCATTTTAAGCATATCTTTGTCGTGTAGATGAATGAATTCTGTCACGCTCTAATGGTGACACCCAAATGAAAAATGGCCATGAATGCAGTCAATAAGTATGGTAGAAACAAAGGCCCAAGGTTTAACGGCTCCGTTCCAAACCTTTGAGAGCTGCCTACCTAGGCAGCATTTTTAGACTTCAGATCTTCTATAAGGCAAGGCAGCAATATAATTGTCACGTGTATGTTCTGTTTTTGATTCAGTTTTCATTGTGTTATGTTTCATTTTGCTAATTAGTTTTGTCATCCTAGTCCCCAGCCAGTTTGTTTCTATGGTTACACATTGATTTGAGTATTCTGTCCAGGTGTGCCCTCACTTGCATTGATGTTGTTAGTTTATATGTCAGGTTGTATGTTGTTGTTACTTTCTCCTGTATATTGCTGTGAGTTTCTGATTAAATACTGTTCCGAGGATTCCTTGTCTTCGTGAGCTATCTACAACAGCAACCCATGACAATAATGCTGTTGTATAATATTATTTTGGCCCAGTTCTAAAGCAGCAAAGGATTTACACTTTAGCATACTTTTAAAGAGTAGTTATAACAGAAATTATACCGTATATGTCAGTGATTCAGTATATTTCAGTGAATATACTTCAGTGCAAACTAAATGTAATGTTCTCGGACACTTAACGGCTTGTTAATTGCAATTAAATAAAAATGTATTATAAAAATAATTTAAATTAATATTAAATGCAATTAGCGTTTTGACCCACTGAAGTAGAACTTAAGTACATCTTTATATGTAATTTCATAATTACTTCTTTTGACTTTGAAATATGGTTAAAGTGCGCAGATGAATTTCCTGATATAAATTTGAAAATACTTTTATTTGAAGTACACTACAGGTGCACTTCTCAGTTAATATGCTACCTTAAAATGTAGCTGCCTATGTAGACAGAGAGGCAGCTTACTAGAGTCTGGAGAATCCCTGTTATAGAGCAATGCTGTTTGTGAAATATCCATTAATAGGTAATATCATTTCCTTTTATTATACATTTTTCCTGTGGGTCTCAATTTAGTCACAATTTGTTTTTTGCAGCTGTGCCTTTAAGACTCTGCTCTTTGCTCTGCAACCCTTCAATAGCATCCATGCTAAGCCTATAATATATGATAGATTCATCAGACAATCCAAGCTGAAATGTGCCACATAAACTGTTAATCAAGGATATTGTTCAAAATAAATGTCAGTCTTTCTAACATTGGGATTCTTCAGAAGAGTACTGTAGGGTGACAGTATTTCTTCTGGAGTTAATAACTATCCATATCCATTTATGACTGCTAAATAAGCATTTGACATGTTAATGTTGGCAGTCATATGCTTATATGTAATTTAAATAAACAGTCTCTTTGAAGGAAGTACTGAGTTCTTAAAATTACAGTATGTTTTGACAGTACAATGAAATCTTTTATCTCAAAAGACCAAGCAAAATGGGATTTTTCATGATAAGGCCCCTTTAAGCTTTTAAGCCAGCATGAATCACATCCTCTATTAAATCTTTCCCATGAGCCCCCTTCTGAGAATTTCTACCTTTATCCTGTCATGTTTTAAAATATTATCATTCAGCCCTGAGAAATGGGACTATGATATATCAATTTGAAGGTCAATACACTTTATGGCCCTCTTAGGAGCTGAGTCAGCAGTCCTATACTCCCCAATTACAACCAAAACAGCTTTCAGCTTCCTCTTTCAAATCCTCTAGAAGATACAAACACATTTGAGCCATACCTTAGACTGGATAGCGCGCAGGTTGACCAGATGCACGTCGCAGGGGAAGGAGGCGCTCAGAGGGCTGTAGGGAATCAAGGATGAAGCGTCTGAGTTCTGACTAACTGGCATTGAGATGAGGGGATGGTTGAGGTACATGTACGACATGTGACTCAGTATAGATGGATAACTATCCGGTGCGGTCTCCTCATTCTGGCCCTAAGAAAGAAAAGTGGTGTATTAGAGAACATTAAAGACTCGAAAGGACCTATTATGCTTTTTTACATTTTTAGTGTGTAATGTTGCAGTTTTGCAATGTTAAAGTTTCTTTCCGGGAACGTACGCGTCACAATATTTCCTCATTTTAAAAATTCCCGCCAAAGGCATACACAAAAAATGGGCGAAGCCTGGTTGAGTTGCGTTGGTAGTGTTGAAACTCGTGATAACGGTAAGGGGCGTAACATTTCCGAAACTCGCTCAAAGTGGAACTCGCTCAAACACAACACAATGGTCCAGCCGACCAATCAGAGCACATTGTGCTTTTTAGAAGGAGGGGCTTGATAGAGACAAGAACTAAACAGAGAGTTACTGACAGACTGGGAAGAGAGGTGCTGCAACAATGTCAAATATGTGAAAAATATGTTTTTTGAACTTTCAAGCATGAAAACCTTTTTGTAAAAGGGCACAATATGGCCTCTTTAATTCATTTGTTTATGTTCGAACAATGCAAGTCCATGTATGCAAACACTTCTGCATTAGAGCAAAATTGTCTTTTCTATTACTGTCATGGTGTAGCAGCATTTCAAAGAAAATTTAGCCAAGCAAATTAAAGGGCCCTTTTTTAACGATCTAAGCGCATGGCTTGCGCACGGCGCAAGCACACTTAGGGCGTGTCCGAATCCACTTTTGCTAGTTTAACGACGGGAAAAATGGTCGGCGCGCCCAGCGCATGGTTTAAAAGGGTTGTCTCTATTCTCTTAACGAGTAATGGGTGTGTTTTGGGCGTAACGTGCAATAAACCAATCAGAGTCTCATTTCCTATTCCCTTTAAAAGCCATTTGCGGTCGCGCCACGGCGGATTCACTATTTACATGGTGCAAGCGGAAAAACTGAACGCATGTCTCCAGAGAGGAAACGGATCTGCTCGTGCATGAGGTTAAAGCATGTGAGCAGACCATCTATGGGACAAAGTGTACAACAGTTGTGGACCCGCTTATAGACGCACATTACTAACTCGCTCTTTAAATAACAAAAAAAAAAATTGCCCCATTGACTTTAGACCAGGTTTCAGTTGGTCAATGGCGCAGTCTATTTCAGTTATCTCAAAATAGCAACGCTGTATATATAGCTCAAAATAGCAACGCAATGTGCCCGAACACACCTCGTTTTCAGACTAGCACGCCCATGGGCGCACAAATGGGTGCAAATGCATTTGCTATTTAAACAACGTTGGTGCAGGACATGAAAAATGATAACTGCGTCGGGCGGAAACTAAAAAAAAACACTCGGGTCACGCCTGGCGCTGCATTGCACCTGGTGTATGATAGGGCCTAAAGTTATTTAAACTGCCAACATGTTTACAGCTTAGTTAGATTATAACAATTACAAAACTACTGTGGTATTTTACAGTCACAATAATGCAAGAAAGCACAGTAAGCACAAGTTACTGTCTACTGCTCTAAGTACAATAAATAAATAAATAAAATAATAAAGGTAGACATTTACATTTAAGCATTAGGCATTACAGCATTATGATATGAAAAATGGTTATACATTTTTTTTAGATTGTTATTAAATTATTAGTGATTTTAAAGGTTATCTTTAAATGAGTGTTAGATGACGGCAAAGGAAAACAACATTTTTAAATAGGGGATATGAGCATGTGCAATTAAATATCCAATATCAACAGATGCTGAGAGTAAATGGTCAGACTGTTGTCATTAATAGATGCATGTTTTTCTTCTTTAGCTCATTACCTCCTCCGCAGAGCTCCTCTTCTCCAGCAGTAGGCGGAAGGAGTTGGCAGTGATCTTATTGTCCAGAACTCCCTGACCCAAACCTCGATTATCATCCTGATTGAGCCTGCGGTCCATTATCACCTCCAGCTGACCTGTGGAATCCACACCAATGAGCTTCATTAGTATGTCACACATACTTCACCAGAACATTCACTGATGCCTTCAATGGACATGCATAAATCATGTGTGCCAAAGTCAATGAGACCATTGAGCCGTGTTTGAGCACCAAACAAATAAATCTATTTTTATAAAACAACCTGACAAAACCACACTTGACAGATTGAATTATGGACAAAAGCACTTTACGTTCAATTGTGGAGTGTTTTCACCACCAATACACCTACGCTTGTACACCTGCCAGTGTTTTATTTATTTAATAGGTCAATAGGTTTAATAGATCTATTCAAGCAAAGATCCAAGGATGACGGTCCTGATGTTCATGATGTGTCTGAATGGTAGGCTGTCAAATCATTTGCTTATGGTTTTGTAATTGTTGCAGCATTATGTTGCCATTTATAATAAACTGAGAAAGACAGTCTCATTGTAAAGATCATTTCATTGAATAAAATATTATATGTCCTTGACCAGATGATGTCAGCCCATTTTCCACAAGAGAAAGACTGTATATTTTAAGTGTATCTGCTAACTTTGTGTTATGACTACAATCGCATACAAAGCAAGGTCAAAATGTCTAAACCACTCCACAGAAAAAGCTTCTATTTTATATGATCAGCATAACAACTTGAGTGAAACTTAAAATAATTTTTTCAGAATGTCAAGCCCTGAAACGCAACTTAAAAAAAGTCGTAGCATTTCGAGATTATAGTCGAAACATTACGAGAATAAAGTCATAATATTTTGAGAATAAAGTCAAAATCACAAGAATACCGTAGAAGTATTCCGTAGAATACCATCTTCCGTAGAAGTTCTTTTTATTCAAGTTTTTTTAGTAAAGAAATGCGTTTGTGAAGTCGAACTGCCTCGGACATGGATCTAAACATAACAGTAGCTTTTTACTTTTATCTGGGCTTTCAGCAAAAGGAAATTCTACAGGTGCAGAAAGGATTTACGGTGAAGAAGGAGACAGTACGGTTACTGTTAAGTGTTCTCGACCCAGATTGCGTGCCTATAGATGAGCACCACAATCCTGGTCCAAACTTTATGTAGTACGTTGACTCGTAGCCTAGGCAACGCCATCTGGGTCGAGAACACTTAACAGTAACGGTACTGTCTCCCTCTTTACCGTAAATCCTTTCTGGATACATTTTAAGTGCATCATTCTGTCTCCAATCATTTAACCGGATCCCGTGATTTTCTCAGATATAAAGCTGGCTACCTCCATCCAGTCTGAAAAGCGTTTTCCCCTGTAAAGTCTATTCCGGCGCAGTATATTTCGTAACGTCCTAAGACGTAGAAATTTTTTTTCGATGAAATTGTGTCGATTTTTAATATACAAAATAAAAGGGCGACTACGGATGCCCTGAACCGCAACTTTATTCATGACTAGAATAAAGTCAAAATATTTTAAGATTGAAGTTCTCGTAAAGTTACGTATTTATTTTTTACGTTGTGGTTCAGGGGCTTCCGTAGTCGCTCTTTCATTTTATATAGGGCGGCAGTGGCTCAGTGGTTTATGTAGGTTGTCTACAAACTGAAAGGTTGGTGGTTCAATCCCCGGTTTCACTTGACCAAGTGTCTAGGTGTCCATGAGCAAGACACCTAACCACAGCTGCTCCCGACGAGCTGGATGGCGCCTTGCATGGCTGACACCGCCGTCGGTGTATGAATGAGTGAGTGAATGGGTGAATGTGAGGCAATGTAAAGCGCTTTGGTGGCCATAGGTCTGTGAAAGCGCTATATAAATGCAGTCCATTTACCATTTATATATTAAATATCTATTCAATTTCATCTCAAATAAAAAAAAAATAAAGCACACTAAACACTAAAATCAATAGTTTTGTCAATGTCAAATCAATGTTGTGATGTTTAAGTGAATTTAGGCATGACATCATTATAATATACACTACGGCTCAAAAGTCTGGGGACTTTTAGCTTTTTTGGAGTCTGGAATTTTTAATTCTTTTTTGAAATAAGTCTCTTATGCTTTAATATTTTGAAATATTATTAAAATTCGAAATAACAGTTTTCTATTTGAATATATTTTAAAATGTAATTTGAACCCCAGTGTAAATAGCATCTAACAGACATGGGGTAAAGCCAAAAAGCTTCAATAGTGATTTTATGAGGCTTTAAGAAGAAAAGAAAATGCAAAGCACTCGGAAGGAAGCGAGTTAAAACTCTGACCGCTCTTGAGGCTGGCCGCTCCGAGTGACTGTGCCGTGAGTAGAGAGAGTCTGGCGCTGGAGTCCTGCAGATAGACCATGCTGGTCATGGGGTAGAAGTTTGCCTGCAGGGGGAGCTTAGCCATGGCTTTCCTCGGCTGCACCTGTAAAAACAGCCCAAGGCATTTTTAGCAATGCAGAGAGAAAAAACTCCAGATTCCCCCTGTTTAGAGACCTGAAAACAATGAGCTCAGGCATGTGGAGACACTTACTGAAGGAAAAACACTGTCAATTGGTGAGCTTCGATATGTGTTAATGTGACTTGGAGGAAAAATTGATTGGATATTCCACTGTTTTTATTCATGAGCCGTTTTTTTATGAAGTCAGTTAATTAATTTGGACCGAACAGAAGCCCTTAATCCCGGCCAATGCCAGAGAGACATCATCAGCTAATTAAATGCCACGCTAATACTCCAACATGTCAAGACAACTTGACAGAGTGATTTAAATTGACACTTGTTTGTTTTGGTCAGCCATACAGCACACTCTAATCTGTTTTGATTAATTATTTGTCAGGAGAAATGAAAAATAAACTGACATTTTCATTATGCCTTCCAAAAACAACAATATTGCATTTTGACACTATCAACCAAAATCAAACAAGACTGTCAAAACAACCACTTCATGCAAATTAACTAACTTCTAATGACTTTTGTTGATTAGTTTTACTTGTCAGTAAACAGAATTAGGCGAGCTTGCTGTCTGTATCCACACATTCAGATCATGTATTTAAATTGAACTTGTGTTACTTTCAGCAGTGTAATCTTTATTCAGAGACTAATGAAAAGTTGGCTCCATCAAATGACCAGGCCATAAGAGAAGCTTCTGTTGATATTAATGTGGTTTTGGGGATAACATTTTATAATTATTTTAAGATATCTGTTAACTGTAACCTTTTTTGTTTAGTCTTATATCTATATATATGAGCATACAATACCTAAAAGTTTGAGGTCGGTCATTATTTTAAATATCCGTAAGTCTTCTTCTTTGCTCTTGAGACTATGGCAGCTCATAGAATCATATGGTAAAAAATTGTGAAATTTGGCACACAGATAGAAGACAGTCTGAACATTAACCACAGCCATTTTGGAGCCTCTAACTCAATCCCTCTAGCGCCACCAACTGTCCAAAGTTGCACTCACACTTATGCTAATAACTTTACCCGTAAGGGCTAGAAACAAAATAATTTTTTCCTACTGATTCCTTGGCACAAGACGATTGCATTCTATGACATAATTTTCCGTCATCAAAATGTTTCCGCCATTTTGAATTTTCAGAAGAAAAAAAAACTTTTTCTAGACCACTCATCCGATGTTTACGATAAATGTCTTTACTCATCTTCAGACCACGCCGACAAAAAACCATGGAGCTCAAGTTGATTCGTCAAACCGCCAAACTAATTTGACGTAGACTACACCAAAATGGATGTAAGGTTGTATCTCTGCATCACTTTAGCATATTCAGAACAAACTTGATACGTGTAATCACAAGCATGATTTGAAGGTACATGCAATGTTTCGCCACTGTGCCACCTAGTGGTCAGAAAAATTTAAAATTAATAATTTTGCCTATAACTGATCAGTTTGACCAAAAATCCTGAGACTTGTCTCTTCAGATTAGGGGAGGCATGCCAAGTCGAATGATATACAATTTTCCCATGTTGGCCATTTTGGGCATCGTCCATTTAGAATTTTGTTGTAAAATGCTGTATTTGCTATTAACTTCTGAACCGTTAGACCGAAAATCACAAGACTGGTCTCTTTAGATTCGGTGCAGCACTGCAGCATACCTATTACAATGAAATTGTCTTAATAGATTCCTTGGGTCATGCCGAGAACATAAATACCAATTTTGCCATAGTCACTCCTCTTTTTTTCCAACTTTCCTCCCACACAGTAGCACTATTTCATTCTGATAAATGCGCATTCTTTTGCAGTGCATAAACAAAATTTTGTTCCAGTTTAATTCAAGCACTTTCAAAGACCTATGTTTGTTTTCACAGACTTTCCAGGCCTTGAATTCATGTGTCTGAAATCCAAGTATTTTCAAGAAGCGTGGGAACCATTTCACTTTATATTTATATATATTACTTTGTATTTATATGGGCTTTCAACGATTTTGCTTAAAATCGTCACTTAATGGCTGCTTGCAGCTATATTTTTTATGTATTTGATCAAAAACACAGAAAAAGTAATAATATTGTGTCTTCAGTGTCACATGGTCGTTTAGAAATTATTCAAATATGCTGATTTGGAGCTCAAATAACATTTCTTATTATTGTCGATGTTGAAAACAGTTGTGCTGCTTAATATTTTTGTGGGAACCATGGTACATTTTGAATAGAAAATGCTTTTGTAATATTAAGTGTCTTTATTGTCACTTTATCACTGTCATTTTTGATCTATTTATGAAATCTATTTATAATTTAATGCATCCTTGATTAAAAAAAGTATCAATGTCTTTTTTTAATAATGGAACTGAAGGTGTTAACTACATTTTTTTATACTGAAATTAAATATTTAAATAAATATTAATTATGAAATTAAATGATTAAATATTTAAACTATTAATTATTAATACTTTATTAGACTGACTGCTCTATTTTTAATAACTTCTGACAATAACATCAAAACATGAATTTAGTAACAGTAATATGGAGTTACCAATTACAAAAGATTGCACATTAAAAAAATTGCAAAAATTAAAATAAAAAAAAAACTGATAACAAAACACTTTATAGTGCAAGTAAATCGTTTTCTTTGTGCAGTTTTCATCACGCACGCACAAATTTGCTCCCTGTTCTGCTGTCATTGTTTGCAAGTCAAAATTGTTTGCTTGCGATTAAAAAAGTTTTGAATTCAAGTGAAGCTGCATTTCAGTGGGCACCATAATGTAAGACCTGTTTCAATTGGTCACTCTCGTTCGGCACAATAATTCGGCCGCGCCCACTACCCGGTCCCAGTCTGACTCTGACATCTAGCATTGCAGTGTGCGTTAGATATATTTGCAATCTTTTATTTTGTAATTACAATTTAGATATTATTACTCTCAAAACCTGTTTTTTTTTTTTTTTTTTTATTGCATAAAAAAGACATAAAGGTAATTCCATATAGTTACACTGTTGTTCGGCTCAGTATAAAGTCAGTGGAAATATGGGCTGGTTCAGAGAGATATCCGCAGATCGCCCACCAAGCCCCGGCCCACCACACTTACATATAAACTGTGTGAACTTTAATGTGTATGTGGGTGTCAGGAAAGAGAATATAAATAATGTACTGTTGTCCTACCTGGTAGCCATTGAGGTCAGTAAAGAATCGATCCTTGCTGTTCAGATCCGAGGTTATCCTCATTGCAATTTCACGGTTGATTTCGCCTCTTATATCTACAGTGTTACAGATCTCAACAGACTGACCCTCTACACCTATGAGAAAGAGAAAGAGAGGGGGGGTCAAAATGACTGACAGAGCACAGGCAATAGTAAAGGGATTGGACATCTGTTTCCTCCACTTCCAAATGACAGTTTCTCATTATTAAAGGAACAGTTCACCCAAAGTATCATTCTCATGTTGTTTCAAGCCCACATACTGTTATTGTATCTGTGGAACACAGATTGTTTTAGGAAATTTGTATTGTATACTGAAGACCACTTCCTTACAGACCAAGAAGTATCATTAGGTTAACAATGGACAAAACAACTGCTCATTTACTGTTTTGCATTAAACGTGCGTAATCACATTCAAACTATCAAAATACTACAAATCGTACATTTTCCAGAGGCAAATGACTGCTTTCCCTTTTTTAACTTTAATAACTTGGTGGTCTCTACGGTGTTCCTGGCTTAAGCCGGATGACAATATGAGCAATTAGATTTACCAAGTACAATGAAAATAAGTGAACACTCCTAAAAGTACATTTTGAATTAGACTAATTAAGCCTTTGGGAATAAAACAGTGCAAGAAACAAATATGTTAATTTTCCTTTAATTAAAATAAGGTACCCTTAAAGGTAGAAGAACATGCTTTATATAGCAGCACAACCACGAAAACAAGGTTGTTTGTTAGGTTATGGCGTACGATAGCTCAGAATATCTTCAACATGAGTGTGTCCTCATTAGCATATTGGGAGATGGTAACACAACACTTTTAGTGAGCAGCCCTCACTGGGCAATATTGCTTATATTGAGAGATACTGATTGGAATGCATATGTAGTAAATGTATCTTAAACAGTGTGGCTTGCTGAGGAGGTGTGTGCTATTGATTTTCTGATTTAGGATGTTCAGCTGGTGGAAAAATCCTAGAAGGGATCCAAACTATCTCTAGAGATTAGAGTATCATAGAGACCAGGACAACACAGCGAGAATAAAGCCTTGTTCAGATTGTCATTCCAAATCCGGTTTTGTGCATATCCGATTGAAATCCGAACAGATTTAGAAAGGGTAAACAGCAACAACAACAAAAAATCGGTTTTGAGCCACGTGTGTGGTTTGAAATCCCATTCATTTCTGGAAATCCGTTTCAGTCTGATCACTCCGATTGGTTTTCGCGTGGTTTATGTGACTTTCTCACGTCAAGGAAAATGTAAACGTCAGACGTTGTTATAGGATACATGCTGAAAGTCTCTGCAGAAACAAGGTTGTGTTTGGACGAGCAGAAGACAGTGTAACTGACATGTTTTGAAACCGGCGGAGACGACAGCACGATATAAAGCCGGCCTCCTATGGTTCTGCCGCTGCCTCATAAGACGCAGTGGACCAGTGTGGTGGCTACGTATTGTCATGCTGTAAATAAGACAAAATGGGTATTGGGTATTGCAAACCCCTGTTTTTTTATCCGTATATCTACCAATGCAACATCTTTGCCATAGAAACCAATTCAGATATTACAGAAAACGAAAGAGCGGCATGGGACAAACAAATCGGATCTGAACAGCTGCGATACACTAAAGCAGGGGTCGGCAAGTAACTTTGGCCGCGGGCCAATATTTTTTTTAGCCAGTAGATGGCGGGCCAGCTACACAGAGTAGGCCTATGGATACAAATTAAATACTCTTATATAGGCCTATAATCGTGGAATATGATGGGTCCGTCACCGTCCGTGGATCATTCGTTCAATCGTTTTTTCAAATTAAAACCAAAAATAAAAATATGAAAAACGACTTGTTTTTCCATTATTTATTTCCTGAACTAAAATGAAAAAACGAATAACGATGGGTTTTCTGATTTTCTGATTGTGCTCAGATCAAAAATAGAAAAAAATAATTACTGGATTAGACTAATTTTAATTTTGGTTTTTTAATTTAACACCTTAGGCATATATCAAGGAAATCATTTTAAACAGATCAAGTACTATTGTGGTAACAGATTACAGCCATTTTAATAAAGGTGTGAATAGCAATCATACCTCAGTCGCTTACAGTCCGACTTTTGAACTTTATTCCTTTTTTTTTAATTATTATTTATTCGGGACACACACATACACACCTAAGGTTTAAGGAGGTCTGTGCGGGACTGTTTTTTTTCCGTCCCGCTCCCACAAGGTTCTATTCAGCAACCGCTTAAAATACACTCGGTGTTCACCCGCTTTATTTCCCGACCTGACGGGTCCGCAAAATTTAGATCTCGTTTCCATAATCTCACATTCAAATGTCTCTAACGGAAAGAATGAGATTAAGTAGCCTATAATAAATGCTATACAAAAATTGTGTTCGTGTCAATATAAATATTAGGCTATTTTAACATTGTACTGTCAGCAGAGAAAAAAAATAAAATTCAAATTATGAAATATAAATAGCCTAACATAAATTAAATAGGACAAAGCCTATCACTCAAATTTCTAAGCAACATAAATGAAAATCATATTGGCCTACTGACAAATGAAGTAGGCTATTTTCTGCCGAACTATTTCAAACATCCTTGCAAAAAAAGAATGTTGTTGACTGACAATGGTTTCAGTAACAAACAGCTCCTCAGAGGTGTACAGGTGGTCAGAATTAAGTGCGGATACGCTGTCAAAAGATGTCGGGAGTGGGCTATTGTCAGTCAGACCGCCCGCTACCGTCTTTTGACGCGCGAATGGACACAAAGTGGTCAAGCGTATAACTAGACGCGGCAGGCGCGAATTTGACGCGCTATTCGCGTCCGGTGTGAACGCACAGTTATACTTTAAAATGTAATCCCGAGAGCATGATTCCCTATGTGCGTTTCACACAGTATGCGGCGGTGAAATCGCCGCACGACTACGGCTTTTCTCAAGTAGTGGAAGAGTTTTGTGCAGGATTTAGGACTTCCAAAATAATCCGGCGGACCAGAAAATATTGCTGGCGGGCCAGTTTTGGCCCGCGGGCCGCCAGTCGTCGTTCCCTGCACTAAAGCCTCGTTCAGACTGTCAGTCCAAATCTGATTTCTGTGCATATCCGATTGGAATCCGGTCATATTCAGCAAGTGTGAAGGCACAAAAAAAAAAAAAAAAAAAGATGAAAATGAAATGCGATTTTTACAAATCTACTTTGAACTAACTACATTCATATGTGGTTTAAAATCTGATTCAATTCCATTTCTGGAAATCGGTTTCATTCTGCTTTGATGGGATTAAAACGTAAACATGTCAGATGTTGATATAGGAAGCATGCTGAAAGTCGCTGAAGAAACAAGGTTGTGTTGCTGCAAATTGCCGGTCGAGCAGAAAATGACATGTTGAATTTTAAGACCGGTGGAGACGACAGCAACAGAATAAGCCACGCATACCAGCCTCCTACATTTCTGTCGCTGCCTCATAAGATACAGTAGACCAGCACGGTGGCTACACATGTTGTAAATAAGACAACATCTGTATTGTAAACTCCTCCATGTTGTTGTTTTTGCCTACCAAAGCAATGTCATTGCCCTAGAGACCAATGCAGATATCCAGGAAAACGAAAGAGCGCCATGAGACACACAAATCTGATCAGAACAGATGCAATACACAGCGTGGACAGTCAATAACTTTGGTCAGATTCCAATCAGACACACAAATAATCGGATTTGGACTGACAGTGTGAACGTAGCCTAAATAGGAGAGGAAATGATGAGGTTAATTAGGGACAGAAGGTGGGACAAATATACCAATAATAAGGTAACAAGAAGAATGGTGGCCTTAAGGGTGGGCACATAGAAACAAACATGACAAAAACAAGAGCACATGGCCAGTGAACACAATCACAAGCCATGTGCTCAAACAATAAATTAAGATAAAAGGTATTTTAAATTGCAATAATATTTCACAATAGTACAGTTTTTACTGTATTTGTTGTGCAAAAAATGACAAAAAAACAGCATTAAAGTTCAACAATAGTAGTCCATGCGACTTCATGAATGGATCATTCTCTTGTGTTGGATCTATTAAATGAATCAGTTGACCCGGTTCATAAAACCAGTCTGGGGTGCGTTTCCCGCACAATGCTGCTCGCTGTTTAACTACCATAGTTATCGTTGAAAAAACAACTAGCTCGTCACGACAGTTTCCCGAAACCGCATTGTCACAAAGTGGTTGTTCAACCATGTTGGTTAAGGATGTCATGCACGTGGTGGAGTGAAAACTTCTTTTAATGAATCTGTTTGAGATTGAATTAACGCTAGATGTTTTGCTCTAAATTACGGACATGGCATCTGAGGACTATTTCTCATTTTTCTCAGTTATTTAGCGTTATTTTCAGATTCATTCAAAGGCTCGTTCTTACGTAATAGAGCACGTACGCACATGCGCACTCTTCAAAAACAGTGCTTTAAATCTCTTGACAAACTAAAAGACGTAAATGACATTTGTATGTATTCTAAATAAAAGACACAGATTGTACTGAATGTCAGCTTGCTTATTTTGCTCAAGATAAGGATTTATTAAGTCCACATGTCATGCAAACAAGACACTATGCTTCTAACCAAAGGTCGAGAGCTATCGTTCCAACCACAAAACTTTGCGATGCTGTTTGCGAATGTTCGTTAGAACGATGGATTCGGGAAACACTGATTCGTTGAACTACGCTGATAACGACGGAACTTGCGACCATAGTTGGCTAACGATGCTTTTGGGAAACACACCCCTGAATGATTGATTCACAAATCTAACTGATCGGGTTCTCAATGAGCTGGTTATCAGTCCACAGGAAGGGAAGATTACCAGTGAATAACAGATTAAATAAAGCTATCGTATGAACACTTGAATTATAAGTGAACAAGGTGGATGGACCACTTATATCTTTGAGTCCTATTTGAAGCTTAATAGCTTCATCCTATTTGTTGTAACTGCATGGAAAAGAGCGGCCAGTATATTCTTCAAAATGTCGTCTGTTGTGTATTTTAGAATTATGACAGAATTATATTTTTTTATGAGCTATTCCTTCAAAATCACAAAAGAGGGACAGCTATTTTCTGTGTGAGAAAAGGTTCCTCTTCTAAAACTTTGCAATTTAAATTCAGTTTTAACTCAAGGGAATAACCCACGAGAGGTTTCATTCTTTTCTTTTTTTGGACAAAAACAAACACCACTGGGGGGAAAGGTCCCTAGGGCTACGGTGCAATGGCTCATGTGACTGCCCCGCTCTTTCAAAAACACTCAGATACATTATCTCACCCACCCAGAGGGGGTCACAAACCGACCGCCCTGGTGCTCTTGATAAGAAAAGCATGAAAACTGAATGCGTTTCTTTCTTATACGAAATGATTCCACTTTCAGCACACCATTAAACTTTTGCTGGACTGTCTTTTGTCCGGTATCAAATGTCCTTGTCTGATGCTGATTAAATATTTGTTGCTTGTTGGTGTAATGCACTGCCTCTTTTGGCATTGCCGATTACACAGTTCAAATTGTTTGTTAAAGTTTGAGGAACGTTCAAAAGCTTACCTTCAAACTTCAAAGGTAAATATTGCAAAAACTGCGCTAGAAAAAGCTTTGTACTGCATCCAATAAAATAAAATAAAAGACAAAAACAAGCTGCTATAGGACTGTAAGTAAAAGGCTCTCTTAACAAAGATTACTTGGAAAAGAAAAGGATGTCATCCAGCAGCACTTCAAGGATTTCGAAATTCACTATTTTTTCTATCCCAGGGTTCAATCAACTTTCTGAGGTTACATTGCTGCCCTCCCACCACTGACTTCCGGCATAAACAAAAAAACAGAAACCTGCTTAATTATACAGGAACTCATCAAGACGACTAGTCAAACTAGAAATGTCGTTTTGCAAATTCCTGGTGTAAATATTTGATTTACATACTGTAAATAGTGGTGACTATTTGAATAAGTGAAAGTGAGAAGAGCAGGTGTTGTTGAGTGATTGCCGTTCTCTCTTACCCTGCATGTTGTAGAGCCGGAGAGTGTGTTTAATGTGTGTGAAGGTAGTGGTGACTTCAGAAAACAGCGGCCCTTTAGTGACTCGAACCACCGGCGGTTGCGAGGGAGAGTAAATCTGTGTGTGAGAGAAAGAAAATCAATGTGAATCAAATCACACTCATAAAAATCCCCTCAAAGCAGAGCTACAAAAAACACTGCATGACAAAAATGTCCTGATGAAAGAATGAGGTTTCCCAGTGTTCTCTGTGAGCAGTGACCAAACTGCCATTATGTTTATAACTCTAATCAGCTGAATGACACACAAGTTTCAATGAAACTTTACCAAATAATTCAGTGCTTCAGCAAACTCTCAGCAATCATTTGTTTGCCACAAATTAACTGCAAGCCTGCTGCAAATAAACAGTTTTTATAGGAGTGGGCAATCTATAACCCAGTTTTTCCTGCAGCACTATTCAGTGGAACCACGGCTAGATAAATTATACATGTTTAAGGAAGAAAGGTGCAATGTAATACGATTTAGTTTTAATCAATAAATACATATGTGACCCTGGACCACAAAACCAGTCACATGGGTCCATTTTTTTTAAATTGAGATGTATACATCATCTGAAAGCTGAATAAATAAGCTTTCATAAATAAATAAATTCTGAAAGCTGAATAAATAAATAAATGGTTTGTTAGGATAGGACAATATTTGGCCGAGATACAACTATTTGAAAATCTGAGGGTACAATAAAATCGAAACATTGAGAAAATCACTTTTAAAGTTGTCCATTTATGTTCGCGATTGTGCTGCATTCACTCACAAAAATTAATGTTTTATATATTTATGGTAGGACATTTACACAGTATCTTCATGGAACATGATCTTTACTTCCTATACTAATGATTTTCGGCATAAAAGAAAAATTGATCATTTTGACCCTTACAATGTATTGTTGGCTATTGACACAAATATACCCGTGCGACATGTGACTGGTTTTGTGTTCCAGTGCCACATATATACAATAATAAAAGTTGTTGTTGTTATTAAAGGAATAGTAACACAAAATGAAAATATTCTAATTATTTATTTACAAAGTGAATGAAAATGTGACCTAGTATTTCCTGCATTTCTATATTTAGTCGTAGCAAATTATATTTATGTAAGAAAGGTGCAATGGAAATAAATTATTAGAATAAAATGAATACAATAATAATGTCACATCAAAGTTTCTGTTTACTTTTCCAAACACTTCTAGTTTGTAAGTTCCTGTTTCCTGTTTTCCTATTGTTTCGTTTGTTCCCTTGGTTACCACCCAGCTAGCAATCTTGCGTTTAAAAGACGTCTAATAGCTGTCCAACACAGCCCTGACGTCTAGGCTAAAACCCGTTTAACCATAACCCAAGAATAGAAGCACAGGCTACGTATAGAACATGTCAAAGAAATGAAACCAATCACTGTTGACTTTGCTTACATGATGGAATAGCATATATCCCGCAAGTAATTTTGGCAAAAATGACATGTAACCAGATTAAAGGTTATTTTGGCTAGAAGTGGGTTACTCATAGCCAGACTAAATCGGGTCTATAGTTAACCTAGATGGTGAAATGAAGGCTATTGCTTGCAGGGCGATTGTGTTCACCTATGTCTTGTTTAGTTTCTCGCTATCCTGTGTGCATTTCAGCCCTCTGTTGGCTTCAGTTCATTGTCCTGTATTAACTTTGCTGTTATGCTTACTGTAACATTTTCTCTTGCACCAGAGCCGGCGCCAGTGCACAATAACCACATTTATATTTCTAGAAAGGGGTTAATGTTGGTTCAACCTTGCATTTGTAGTGGAAAGCAACCAACCCGGGTGCATGCATTTCACGCGTTTGTAATCACTTTCGAAAGCCGGTATTTTCTGCACCACTATTCAGTGTCTGAATAAAAAAAGCATTGTAGTTTCCAGGGTTTGGGTTTGGGCCTAATCATGATTGTAACCCAATCTCCCCTATCTTGATTTCCTGTCTCACTCACCTACTACATCTATAAATAAAATGTAGAAAAAAGCAACCCAACAAAAATGTAATACTGTTGGGCAAGATATAGAATAACCGATTAATCGAAGAAATAATAAAAAGCGTATAGTACTAACTGTTGCTTCTTTGTCAGGCATGAACAGGTAGGCACCACTCTTGTCTTTATTGCTGGTGGTGCCATACCAAGCAAACTCCACTTTGACCTGGTGCTCTGAGTCATCGTCCTTCAACCCCATTTTCTGCAAACAAGAGATGTTTTCTGAACGTTACACAGAGTCATTCCTAAACACATCCACTTATGACAAATCCACAAAGCAGTCGAACCTCTAAAAGACCTGTAGCTGTAGAGATGGAGAGTTTGAGGTGAGGATTTTCAATGTGCACAGGAGCTCCATCGTTTTGGTAGAACTGTTGGAAATGCTCCAGTTTATTGACTGAAATGCGACCGCCATCCTGAAGAAACATGTACTTAGCAGCTTCTGTGCTTGGCTCCATTCCTTCCATCAGCTGGTACACGCTCAGACCCAGAGGAGCAGCGCGAGCCACGAAAGACAACTGCCGAGGAGCAAACAAACACATTTAAAGAGCATTTAGATGACCTCAAACTAACCGACATGGAGATCTACTATCTTCACCCTGATCTTTTCCATTCAATACACCCCTAATGCTGTGATGGCATGCATCGATGTAGCAGACCTCACCTGGAAGACGTCGGTAGCAGCGTGAGTGGCATCATTCCACACTGCACTGACTTGAGCGTGGACCACATGACCAAGAGCATTAAGCACGCGCACGTTAGCAGTGTTCACGTACACTGTAACCATGGATGCCCTGGCCTGCTCTGTGGGGTTGGAAACTACCAGCAACCTGAGAAAAGGGAACGTCATTTTTATGTAGCATTTTCTGCCACACAAATTCTGCTGCCTCTCGTCAACTAACACATGTACAATGAAGCCATTCTCAGGAACTCAACGTCAGTCTGCTATAAAGCACTACAAAAACATTGATTTAGCTTTGTTTTTGCATTACCTTGGTTTTCCACTAACTTCAAGAACAGTTTTGCGAGGTAAGGCGTCTTGGGATGGCTGAACGTCATCCTATAATACAGAACCAGCAAAAATGTGACATTCAGATGGCAATTTCCAAATTTAGGAGTGATGTCAGCATGTTGCGGATATGCAGTATGAACACTCACCATCTGAAGAAATGGATTTGAAGGATCATGGTAGTATGTTTGTTTGTCCTTGAGCATCAACCAATGAGCCGAGCTCACAATCACTCGCTTCAGGTTCAGAATAGAGTGAAACAACCTTCAAAATAAGAAAGATCATCATGTTTCTACAGCACGGATATATATATATATATATGTGCCAGAATTCCTGGGTAAATTAAACTGTTAACAAGCAGTAATGTAATTCAGTATGGATGTTTGCAATAACAGCAACCATAATGGCTAATATTTTTTATTATTATTCTGGTCTTTTTTTGCCTGATAATATCAGATAAAAAGAATCAGATTTTTTTTTTAAACCATTCATATTTTCAAGTGTTAGACAAAGTTCATATAAACTAATATTTTGGAAATTGTGTGGCATAATGGTTAATCTGGCCTGTCAACCAAAAGGTTCTAAATTACTGTTCAAATTTTTGGGGTCAGTGAGTTTTTTATTTAGTTTTTTTGTGGGGGAAAAATTATATTCAGCAAGAATGCATTAAATTGATAAAAAGTGTCAGTAAAGACTCAAATTCTTACAATATTTCTATTTCACATAAATGTTCTTTTTAACTTCTATTCATCAAAGAATCCTGGAAAAACTGCATCAAGGTTTCCACAAAAATGTTAAGCAGCACAACTGTTTTCAACATTGATGATAAGAAATGTTTTTGAGCACCAAATCAGTATATTAGAATTATTTCTGAAGGATCATGTGACACTGAAGACTGGAGTAATGATGCTGAAAACTCAGTTTTGCCATTACAGGAATAAATAACAGTGTAAAATATATTTTAAAAAATTGTAATAATATCTCACAATATTACTGTTTTTCCTGTATTTTTGATCAAATACATGTTGTTGTTTAAAAACATTAAAAAACCCAAACTTTTAAACTTTTAAAAGATAAATAAATATCTAATTTGCTGTAAATAAATGATATTACATATCATTAAATCAGCCATTGGGCACTCTATATATTAATATTATATAGGCCACTGAAAAACCCATATGACAGTTTAACAATTAAGTACCATGGTATATATTAAATATCAATATTTTTCCACTAAATGTTATTCTTTAAACACTATTTCTTTAAAATGGGCAGTTATGAATAATTACGTCCAAAATAATTGTTGAACAATTATTAAAGAATCATTTAGGTTGATTAGCCCTAGAAAACGTTTTGTTTTTCTTGTAAAACATATTGGCAGTCTTTTGTTCTGTATGGATATATTTATAAATTCATTATTCGTATAATTTTATCATGATTTATATCATGATATCATGATATAATTTTATGTGTGACTCCCACTTTGGGGCAAAATGTGACATTTAAACATAAATATTGGAGACACTTAACCCCAGTTTGTTCCAGGGGAACAGTGACTGGAGCGAGTTGGTTGGATAAGAGAATTTTTCTCACATCCTCACATCTCACTTCTATGTTTCAAGAAAGATGTGCTACCTGGTTCCATAGTCCACAACCACCCAGTCTTTGCCTGTGCCTGTGATGGCATCATGGTGTTGGAAGAGACCGAGATTGCGTCTGGCTTCTGTCAGTAACTTGTAATTATCCACTGCAGGGTATTCACTGGGCCGGCCGTACTTCTGAATGTTGGCCAAGGTCAGAGAGTAGAGGACCTCAGCTGCCCTACGGAAAAAAACATGAAGTGACATATGAAACTCCCTCCCTCGCAAGATCAAAAGTTCCCTCAAATCCGCACTGTTACAGGAATCCATCTAGCATGAAAATACATCCAGTATCAGGCTAATGTTCACATTACAGGAAAAGCGAGACAACAGTCTGGTTTGGACCCTGTTGTGTTGGGAGTGTCGGAACGCTCCCACAATGGAGAAGAACAATAAAACCAGAATCTCTCCACATTATGGTAACAATACAGGATACAAGAATGACCTTCTCAAATGTTTTACAAGACATGGAAATCTATAGCTGGGCGAACCTCACAAAACCTGTTGGAAATGAGTCATATTTCACATCGGGATGAAAGAAAAGAAATTATATTTTCCTTTAAGGCAGTGGTTCTCAACCAGGAGCCCAGGGCCCACTAGGTGGCCTCGGCAAATTTCAAAAGATGACTTAAAAGTATTGGTAATCAAATTAAAATCGAAAAACACATCAGCTATAACTATTCCATCAATAACTACACAGCAATAACTATAGTGTTTTATTTATACATTCGATTCTTGAAACATCTGGAATCACAAAATGAATCATCGTTCAGTTATTTGATACAAAACTCTCAGTTTTAGAAGTTTGAAAACATGCAGAAATACTGAAAATATTGTGTTGGACAGCGGGGAGTCTTCGTGTCAAAAAGGTTGAGAGCCACTGCTTTAAGGATTTTTTTTTTTTTTTTCATTGTCACATTTTTTGCATAAATATGTCTAAAAAGTCTAATTCTCAGTAGTATCATGTAATATGTATGTGTGTGTATACATATATAATTTAAGAAATACATTTTCATTTAAATATCAAGCATAGCGTTAGTTCTGGCAGGTCACGTTAGTCAAGCTCACATCAGCTGACCCTCAGCTGATCCACATCTACCTATAGGAATACGACGCCGATCACCGTATACATATATAAGCTCCTTCAGTATTATCAGCAGCTATCGCGTTTCTCCGGAGCTAATTACCCTTCTCCATCCCCAGCTCCTCCTCTCGCCCAGTCAGGACTTGGCATTCTGATTCCCCTTGAATCAGAATAAATTCTCGATTATGCTGTACTTTAAAATCTTGAATTAAATATATTTGCAAACTTTCATGTTGGTTCTGTTCTGTTTACCCCAAGGGGGGGTTAGTGCTGCTCTCCCTGCTCTTATCCATGCTAGGCTGCATGGATGCGCAGGGAGTTCTCGCCCAGTTGTTGTACTGGCTTCATTTTATGCTGATTTAAATAAAAATTGTATTACAGTAATGATAATCTAATAAGGATGATTAGTGAAAATAATTATATTACTAATTTACAAAATGATAAAAAAAATGCAAGAAAAATGCAGTAAAATGAGGGTAACAGGCTTAATTTTCTTTATGGAAAAATAGTTTTCTTATTACATATATATATATATATATATATATATATATATATATATATATACATATATACATATATATATATATATATATATATATATATATATTTTTTTTTTTTTATGTTAGGGTTAAATGTGACATGGACATGTTTTCTTGAGATTCACTCAAAAAGTGGCAGTTGTCTAAAAGGTTTTAGTGACATTTTATTGGAAACCAACACCTTCACGAAAACTACGAACTCTCACCAGAGTACATTTGCAAACTGGAGTGACATTTCACAAAAATCCATAGTTAAAATGTATTTTTTTCAAATAGACCTTTGAAGTGAGATGAGCCTAAGTAGTTTCAGCAGATCAAAAATGTCTTTATATGGCTCACAAACAGTAGTTATAAGATGAAAACGCAGTACATGCGACCTACATACCTCACATCAAACATACATCTGCTTTCTGCACCCGCAAGAACATTTTAATAATTAATTAAACATGAAATGACCTTGGACTGAATATCTCTAATCAATCTTCTGTGTGTCTGTGTGTGTGAAACTGAGCAGAGCTGAACAAAGTCCTATTTGCTGTGTGAAAGAAGCCATCGTGTAGAACGGGGGATAATTTAACAACTGCATACTGATGAAAACTGTCTCCTGCCTACATTTAGACGCCCATCAAAATGCAAATACTGTGTTAAATAGAGTTCTCCGCATCCGCAAGCTGAAGGTGTACCCAATCTATTCACTTGTGTGATCAAGTACAGCCGCCTTTGAGAGGACGGGGTATACAGATATGCAGTACAGTCAGTAAATGAGGATAAATTCATATCCTTAGCACGATCTTGCACTAAACAATGAAATGCAGGGCAGCCACTGACACACACACACACACACACACACACACACACACACACTAGGATACTATGGGACTTACCCTAAAAACATGAGACATGCTACCATAAAAAAAATAAAAAAATAAAAAAAAAGGTATATCAACAAAGATTGACAACTCCATAGTACATTTTCACAACAAAAAAAACCATGGAAGTTCCATAGTATGTTTTGTGGTTAGGGGGTTTAAATGTAGAGCTCTATTGCGGTGTTATTTTACCATTATTTATATACTATTATAATATTTATCAATATTTAGATTTTTGAATCACACTTTTAGCTGTAGTAATTTATTTCAGTTAATAGCCTGTTTTTCTAATTTAAGCATATCATCTAATATTTGGATTGTATTTCATTTCAGTTTTATTTAACTGAATCAGCTCTACTGATTTGTGTAAAAAACAACAAAAAAAAACACATCTGTGAAGGAGAATGTAGGGAAAAATCAATGTAGAAAATCAATATGTACCACTGTAATGTCTCATTATCTAGAACCGGGCCAATTAATGAGACCTGCAAAGACGTTTTAACAATTTCCTGCTATAAAAATAAATAAAGGAAGAGCTATTTCTTTCAAATGCCACATATTAGCGATAATTTAACTTTATAAAGGGTTTTTACTAAATAAGACCAATTTTAATGTTTCCAGGGCCAATATCATGTTAGAAAGGTGTCAAAGAGTAAAATTAGTAAAGCCCCCACACAAGATAAGGTGCCACAGTCAAATAAATACTGAAGCCATTGAGCAGCTGGCTCAAAACCGGCTGCTTTAGTTTGCTGTGACCTTGTCACGGGGCTTCAGTCTTATCGTCACAACACAGACATGTGACCTTCAGCTTTGTGTGTAAGTTAGCAGCATAAAGCCCATGAAGAAAGAGATGTTAACGTCTGTTATCACAGAGCTCCTTTACCTATAGAAAGACTGTACTAGCACAGTGACCATGATCAGTTCGAGACTGTTTGAGTATGAGTTTGAAAGTTCGAAAAAAATCGAAAGTTCGAAAAGTCATGATATGCCATTAAAGACCTCAAGAAATCATATTAGAGTTATGGGGTTTTTAGAACATGTGTGTTCTAAAAGTTGACAAAACAAAAACCATAAAAACAAAAAAAAAATTAGGTGAATATTTAAAAAAGAAAGTGATTAGACTTTGAATAAGCTGAATTTCCAGGTAATGTCATTCGTTTATACAATATGAATTGCAAATTTTTTTGTGCATATTAGTAAGCATTCTAAATGGTTCAAAATTCATTTTTAATGTTCATTTTGAACTCATGGTCTCAAAGGCAAATTAAGCCCAGCCATATGGAAATGGTTTCAGTTTTTGGACATTTAGACTCTGGCCAGAAATATTTATGCAGTGCACTTATGCAGATTTATGCAGTGCATTTGGGTTGTGTTCTTCATATCTTCACTTTGGTGCAATGAATTATTTTGTGCTACATAGAGTATTATTAAAAGAAAAAACTTTTACTAATCATTTTACAATGTTTGTCACTGATCTTTTCTCTCGTGGACTGATTCGGCAGTGAGAGTCTGACTTTAGTTCAGTTTTACACCAGTTTTATGTACTCGCTGAAGCCAAGTTTTTCCAGCATTTGGCACATGGCGAGTGTTAATGTAATGTGATTGTAGAGATTCATGCAGTGCATTTGGATTCAGTAAAGCGTACCGAAGATGTGATTCCAGTATTCTGTCCAAGCGTTTATAGAACGGCCGTGAGGTGAAGTATCCGCTCCAGTAGTGGTCGTCTCGATCCGCATACGTGAAAAAGTCTCCGCTTACCACAGGCAACGCCAACTTGCCAACGTTCATGCCGTCCGGATCCATGCCAGTGCTTTTACGCAAGGCCTCGAAATAATCTGAAATGGTTCCAAACTGGGCCTGCAAAGAGAAACAAAAGAGGTATATAGCTAAATGTATATACAATGAATGTCTGAAAATATAAAAAGAGCTCAAAATGTGGCCAATTTAGAGTGACTTAAGCAAACAACAGAAGCAAGACCTTGACGTGGAGCTCAGGGTGAGAATTCATGTAATCAAAGAGTTTCTGGTAGTTATCAAACTGTTGGTCCCATTCGACAGCTTCAGTGTAGCGGAAATCATCTCCAAGTGGTGCTAGCAGCACCTTGGTCCGAAAAAGCTTGGATTTCTTCCTGTACTGGTCCAACAGCGTCTGAACTCTAAACATGGAGAGACTAAACTAAGTGGAGGGAAATCTAAGTCTGATCTGATTCGAGGGAACACTAATCCACAAACAATGACATGGAAAAAGGGACAAAAATTGTTATTCATTGAATCAGACTTTTTTCAAGACGATCATTGTTATTTCTAGGTCGTCATAAGTAAATAAGGTAGCTCCTAATGTCTGTGACTGGTGTGTATAGGTGTACCTCTCCTGTACGTTGTTGTTGGTGATGGCCTGAGGAGGAACTCTCCACGGACAGCTGATTCTTCCTCCTGGCAGTCTTTTAAAGTCAAACTGGCAGCAGATCTTTGGGTCAGGACCACATGTATGGGGAACATCGTAGCTGTAGAATGGCATCATGTGACACAAAATGTCTGTACTTGAGTCCTGATCTGTTGGAATAAAAAACAAACACAATTTTAAATCGACCAGTCTAAAGGTATGGCCACATTGGCAAAATTTCACCAAAATTCCATTAACAAGTCCATTATCCACTGTTTGCTACCAACCAAAGTGACTTGAACACACCTGACATGGTAATTACGACTTCCCAAAAATACGAACTTCCCAGGAGGACTTGAACACACATCAAATAGAAATTTAAAGCTAATAGTCTAAGGCTGCGTGTCCACCTAAGCGTTTTTAGTCAACTGAAAACGCCTAGCTGTGAGCGCTTGAGAGCGTTCTGGCAGAACCCTTCTCCACTGTGATTGGACGGTTGAGCAAAAAGTGACAGAGGTGAGTGCTGCATTTTACCCAAAGTTGAACATTCTTCAACTCTCGGCGACTGGTATAAAACGCTGAGCGTTCAGCGCTTCAGCGTGAAATAGACTCTCAGCGCCACATTACACTCCTGGCGTTTGAAAAACGACGCGCTCCAATTGAAAACAATTGGAAAAATACACTAGCCGCAGCCACAGTCGCTTTAGTGGAAACACGGCCTAACGGTGCAGCCACATTGGCAAACAAAAAAGATCCACTGTCAATAGTGTAGCAATGTAGGAAGCACAGATCACACAGAAGTCACTTTCAAACCAAGCAGCTTTCTGTTGGTCAACATGGCAAATTTGCATGATCAACTTGAACCCTTTGCGAAATCCGAATAAGAAAACCTTGCGCTTACGTGAAATCCCCAATCGAGAATCCCAATTCCTATTGAAATGTCTGGATTTCGCCCAGTAAAATTCACAGAACAACAGTATATTTGACAACAACTAAACACTAATACACTGCCCGTGCCCAAAAAAATGTTGTGATGTTATTTCCATCAAGAGGTGCATCAATTTTTGGTCAAGATCTTGTATTGACAATGCAAGAATCCAGCACTCTGTAAAGTCTCCTCCAGCACATCCCAAAGACTTTCAATGAATTTAAGGTTTGGACTCAGAGGAGCCCATTCATGTGTGAAAATGATTCTTCACGCTCGCTCCCAACCATTCTTTCACAATTTGAGCCTGATAAATCTTGACATTGTCATCCTGAAATAAGGCCATGATGTGTCTTCCTGCATGGTTGTTTAAGATATGAAAAGCTACACACTCCATCAATTAGGGTTAGAAGAGCTGTAGCCAAACCTATAACATGTTATAATTATAACAATCATATCCTCTTAAGCATTTGACTTCTTTTCTTTTTTTGTCAGGGCAGTGTTTTTAAATGTTACATACAAAATAAATATGTAAAATAAAACAACTTGGTCCACCTCTGAAATGACTTCCGTTTTCTGCTGATGTTCCCCTCTCACTTTCGGGTCTTTACCAAAAAATAAGTACGTAACACCCACTTACTTAAGATTCAACCAACTGCTGAAGCACAGAATCAAGACCCAATTTTTTTATTACACACTGAAAATGTTTTGTTTACACATAATTCAGAGTGCGAATATGACCAACAACAAGAGTCCATCCATTTTCAGGGCAGCAAATTACGAACTGATCCACTAATGTCAAAATCCAATCATATTTAATTTGCAATAAAAATATTCAATTACCCATTCAGCACAGCATGTGCTCCAGAGTGACCTTCATAAAAGCTGTGTGAATTAATAATGCAAGATTTCCCTTTAAACAAGGGACCAGATGTGAAGCACAGAGTAGTCTGGCTGTCTGTTAAATGGTGATATATGGGATTACACTGAGTAGAAACTAATTCAGCCTGGCATAGAGTGCACACTGTTGCAGCCAAATGAACTGTAATCATATTTGTTCAGCAGCGGCTACTGTCAGAGATCTAAGTTAGGAGTCCATTTTTCCAGGGGTTTTTTAACACTAGCTCTGGGAAAAAAACATCGTATCCCAAACAGATGCATGGCACTGAACAGACAGACAACGGAAAACAATAGAAGCGATGTGGGAGGATATTTCCCCTGACTTCTCTTTTGTTTGATGTTCTGAGAAAAACTGGCTCCAATTCAGCCCTTGTATCGTTTTACTCATTTCCCTCAGCTCTTATTTTATATTCAAATCACTAGAGAACAAGTGCCAGTGGAGCAACAAACAGCAGCTCCAAAACAATATGAGAACACTTAAATACTTGAGTGTGAATGTCATTGCATGAGATAACAAAATCTCAAACCTAACAAATGCTGCTAAGATGATTTTTAGTGAATGTATGAAGTCAGTTCTCTGCAAGTTTACACAAGAAACTTTTCCCTACATAGTGAGAGATTAGTTGAAGGTTGTAGAGCTTACACTTAACATGAATTATTTACACCTGATGTTGTCTCACTAATAAGCACTCTCATAATGCAAACTAAAACAAATGTTTTAAAATGCTTAGACTTTTTCAAGAAATTTAGGATACTTCATGTTTTAAATATTTTTTATTTAATATTTAATATATAGCATATTTAGTTGAATTCATAACATTGAAAAAAGTTAGGTTGGTACTTCAGCAGTGTGGAAATAAACAAATGTACTGTGTTCAATTATTAAATAATTGAAACGTCATTAGGTAAGCTTTTGTAATACACGTTTGTTTCTTTTATCTCCTTCATCAGAATAACAGAGCAAACTAATTTACATTATAATAACACCAAAAATAGCCAGTTACAAAAAGTCTTTGAAGTTTTAACCCTTAAATCCTTTGTTTTCATAACCGGTATGTATAATTTACACTATTTTTATGAAACCACAGACAACATACTTGTGTCATTTACAGACTTTACAGTCTGGACTGTTCGCTTGCTCAAATCTGTTCATAATCTTAACATACAACTTTTGGTTTTAATAATGTATTAGTAAATGTTGAAATTAACATTAAAATTAATAAATGCTTTAGAAGTATTTTTCATTGTTATAAGTAATGTAGTTAACTAATATTAACTAATGGAATTAGTTGTGGTTCCTTGGTTTGAAATGTGAAGAGTGGCACAACTGTATCTCAGCAAGGTTGAGAAATTAGAGATATTTTTCTCTTTCATGATACAACATTTGACATGAGGTGTTCGAGTGAACTTGAACACTATCCACATGTATCTACACTCAGGATGTTATCAAACAATAATTATCCGGCCATAAATGATGAAATGCAGAAGGAGGAGTCCAGGGTGTGATGCACGGTCACTGCTCCATTATTATCATTCATTTAACCTGGCTTCCTGTGTGATAAGAGCTTTCTGAGCTCCAGGCTTTTCTCTTTGATGAACTCAACCAACCTGAAAGTTGGGCTCAGTAGTGAGCAGAAAGTTTTCACGCATACAAATACTCAATCAGGAGAGCATCGACTGGACAAGCGATATCAACTCATCGCAGACCCACACAACACAACATCATACGATAGCTTCAAGCATGAGGTAAATCATTACGGCTCCTGTCAACATCTCAGTTTGTGGTTATCTTTCAGGGCGAGGGGCTGAATGACCTCCAGTGATGGAGATGTTTCCGGAACGAGAGTGAGCTTCCACTAGGCACAGACGGGGTTGGGTCCGTTACCAACTGCTTCAGGGCCAGCAGCTGTAGATGCTTCACAGAAAACTGGATTTATCTCACTTCGACCTCTATTTCTAAATCATGAGGCTAAATGTAACGAGCACCCCCTCCTACCCAGGTTTTAATCAACGTAATTGCTAAATAAAAGATGGATTCAATCAATGGGAAGTGTGAATGGCACCACAGAGCAGCTCATATGATTAGAGCAGGCTCCTACAGAGATTTCCAATCAAACATGTGAGGCCACTCTGACACACACTGAGACTTAAAGGGACAGTTCGTCCAAAAATTAAATTGATGCCAACAATAAAAATTTGGTTAATTATAGTGACAGTGAATGAAGAACTCACTATTTGTATATAGCCTTTTAATATATTAACAATGTAGAGACTGCAATATATTAACTATGAATAAACTATAAACTAAAAGTTTGCAAATGATTTGTAAGTACTTTATTACTGTATACTTTATTAAGTGTTACCCATCCTATTTGCTATTTTACAGTTATACAGAAAAACATCACGAATATTAAAGCACTGCATAAATGGACTTAAAACACTTCGTATAACGTCATTCTCTATTTCCTACATTAAGATCAGTTGCTCACCCCAGTTCTGTCTCCAGAAGAACTCTAGGGTCTTCTGGGAGGAGAAGTGTTTCTTCACTGTGTAGTGCACTCTCTGGATCAGCATGTTGGACAGACCGGCCTGTCTGAGCAGGTATGTCTGGGTAGGACTGTGACCGAATGGATCCACAGCCCAGCCAGTCTTGGGTTTCACTCCTAACAAAAAGAGGAGGATTACAATTTTAGGTTAAATGAACAAATGTATATAATTCAATATATTGCCTATTTCTGAACATTATTTTTTTCTACTTACTCTAAAGCATTACTGGTGCATATAAATGAAAATTAATCAATAATATTTTTCCTTGTGCTCATTTAATGAGAAACAGAACATAGAACATGATTATTTAACTAGATTTAAACTGTGTTTTACTTGATTGTATTTTACTGCTCTGATTGAAAGCCATCCGAACAAGTATAGATATATTAATATACACTACCATTCAAATGTTTGGGATCAGGGTTTTTTTTGTTGTTGAAAGAATTAATATTTTTATTTAGCAAGGATGAATGGGATTTAAGGATTTATAATGTTACAGAATTTCAATTTCTGTTCCATTGAACTTTCCATTCATCAAAAAATCCTAAATAAATAATAATAATAAAAAAAGTATCACGGTTTACACAAAAATATTAAGCGGGACAACTGATTTCATTGATACTAATAATAAATGTTTTTTGAGCACCAAATCAGCATATTAAAATGATTTCTGAAGGATCATGTGACACTCAAGACTGGAAAAATCACCACTGAAAATTCAGCTTTCCATCACAGGAATAAATTACATTTTAAAATATATTAAAATAGAAAACAGTTATTTTAAATTTAAATAATATTTCACAAAATTACTGTTTCTACTGTATTTTATTACATAAATACAGCTTTAGTGACCAAAATAGAATTCTTTCAAACACACACATACACACTCACAAAAAATCAAACTGAACCCAAACTTCTGAACGGTAGTGTACATAGCGTACATCGTTTTTTAGCTATATCTAGCTATATATATATAGCTATATTTAGAAACAGCTAATACAATCATACACTTAAGTTAAAACTTGGTTAGGGTCCATTTTTAGTGTGTCTAAAAAAAAAAATCAGTGAATGTGATTCAGTAGAGCATTTACAACAGCTCTGAATGTAAGGTGAGGCGATTCTCAGATAGGACTCAAGGAACAGAGTAAAACCCAGGAGATTCAGGTAATCTTGAAAGGCATGTGTACCCTGAAGAGACCTGTGTTTATATTCATGAGCACATGAGAATGAGCAAACCTTAACTCAGCAGCTTAAAGTTCTCCTGAGTGTAATACTGGGAGCATGGCATCATCAGCTAAACAAGTGTTGTTTGAAATCCAAAGACTCATTGTAGAATCTGTCTCTACAATCAATCTATATTTGAGAAACCGGTCTACTGACAGCTGAGATATCAGGAGAGCAGATGGTAGAGTGGATGTGTAGTAATGAGAGCCAGGGCTATGCTCCATGTTTTAATACACTAATAATGAACATTGAAAACAAAAATCTCCCAGAGGTCTTTGAGCCAATATGGGAAGCATACATATGTAGAGGAGCTAAAATTCCTTATAGTATTGCAGTTAAGAGGTTTAGCATTCTGGGTTTCACAACCCACATCTTGAGCTGAGGTTGATTCAGAATTTAAATAGGTCTGAAACAAGATATTGATACCCAATTCAACCTAGGACCGCCCACAGTCCCTTCGAACCGGAAAACTGGAAAGTTCTTTCTTGATACAAGAGGTTATAATCTATTTGGCTGACTTTACATAACTTCTGGGTGTAAAAGTACACAGCATGTATCATCAATCCATATGTTATGCAGCTATGAGGTAAACTCTTAGATTTGATGTGGAGTTGTCAACCAAAGTAAAAAAGCAATAAAATTTACATACCCAAATTTTTATCCAGCCACTGGTGGCCTTCAACTAACTGATCTATCAATGCAAAGTAGTGAGTGTTGGCTTCATCAGGCATCACCCAGCCTCCTGTAGCCAACTCCAGCTGACCGCTCTCTACAAGCCTGTAATCAGAGAAAGAGAGTGAACGAAAGAGAAGGAGAGAAAAATCTTCTTAGCCAACATGAAACTGCATTCACAAACGCATTGTACTTCTGTAAGGATCAGATGCATCAGGAATTGATTCGACCAGAGGGTGTTTTCACACTAGCACTTTTGGTGCATGTCCTAGGTGTGTGTATGTGCGTACGCATGTGAGTGTGTTCTGCATTGGGGTATGGTCTCATGCCTTCATTAGTGTGTGTGTTTCTTCTGGATTGTGCCAGATTTTTTATATTGTTTTGACAAATAAAATAAAAAAAATCCCAATTTTCCATTTAATCTTATGGGAGTCAATTTGACCCGCGAAGGATGGAGGTGTTACTATTTTTATTACAACCATAAACTCCTCAAATCCAGTAAATTTTTCAAGTGTGACAAAAGTCCAAAGGTCTTGGATCACTCTGAGGAACACTAAATTTGCAAAAAGAAATGAAAGAAAATACATTTTGGGTCAAAATGACCATAAGCGCTAGTTTTAGTCAAGACCACTTTGTACTAATTCGCTCCCTCGTTTTAGTAAAATCGTGGCCCTGTTGTACTAATTCATTCCCTAGTTTTAGTCCAATCATGGCCACCTTTTACTAATTCACTCCCTCATTTTAGTTAATGTACTATTAATACATTTCAATATTTGATTTAAAAAAAAACAATTGTAATATATTTTATTTAAAATTTTTACATTGTGTACCAACCTAGGAATACAAAGAAAACCAAACAATACGACCATAACAACCCTAAGGGCTGCCATATAGTTTGGAATTGGAAATGAGATTTGGACTCCAAGGAACGTATCCTCTCCAGTTGTATGACATGAAACAATTCACCCAACCAAGCTTTGAAACATGGAGAGTCTGAACATTTACAGTTTAAAAGTATAGTTTTTTTCACAAGAGTCAAGCACATCAATATGTCACGGTCACTACATTTCCCATCATCCTCCCTGGCCCTCACCTGCATGCTCTAGCCACTCCTTCATTAGTTAATTTGGTTCAGCTGTATCTTGTTAGTTACTATGGTTACTGTCATTGAGTTAATTTGCCCCAGCTGTGTCTCGTTTCCCTGATCTGTTCTCCGTGTATTTAAGCCCTCTTTAAGTTTTTGTTGATGTTTGGTTGTTTCCTGGTCTAATTTCTTAATTAAAGTCTCCTATTGAATCTCCTTCGTAGTGCGCTTGATCTTAACCACTTCATCCGTAACACAATAAAGGTCGTTTCTGAGAGTTTGGAAGAGTGTTTAATGTCTCAGAAGATCCGAGAATTACAAGACCATGGTCTGGTTTAAACTCCTTTTGAAAAACTTTTGGAAAAAAATCTAACATGGCACTCCAAAAATTAAACAGTTTGGGACAAAACCAAAACATATGTGACAAAGAACCCTCCTCTGTTTTACGTCTGTCGCAGACTGGATAAATAGAATTGTATATTTTACTCAATTTAGTTTTGGATTAATACAGTCTATGTACCACTTTAAACTGAATCAACTTGTGCCTCACATTTATTGAGCAGTCTTGCATCTTATTGAGACTTTCATTCCAGGTTTCATAGGACACTTCTTCATTAAAGTCCTTAGCCCAGGCTTCTTTTATATCGTTTGTGTTTACAGGCAGTTGGAAAGCATTTACACAGAGTGAAACCAAATGTCTAGAGCTAGGATTTACCAAAAAGCATTGCTCAAATTTGTTAGACTTTGGTTTGTCAATAAATTGTGGAATAACCATTTGAACACAATGTCTCCCTTTATAGATACCGAAAAAAGTTGGAACCTGGGAGATTAAATGCAGATTACAATTGATTTAAATATGCAAATGTACCATCTATATAAAGATCCCCAATAGACATCAGGCCTTTGCTTTTCCATTCAATAAAACCTCGGTCTAGCTGAGAGGGTTTAAATATGTGATTGTTGGCAAAGGGTGTAAGGACAGAGATGTCAGGTGACTTAAGATGTTTCCTTATTTGATTGAATATTCGTATTGAATTTTTAATTATTAAATTGGTCCCAATTAGTTTTGATGAGGGAGACACTTTGGAAAAAAGTAAAACTTGGAGACAAGATGTTGTTAGAGACAATGTCTCTACCCTAAGCCATAGAGGATCAGCCACAGAGAAAGTTTCACCAGGAATACCCCTCTGCCAATAAAATAAAGCCCTGGCATATGCTGCCAAATAGTAAAATTTGAACACTGGGAGACCTAGGCCTCCCATCTGGGTGGGTTTCTGTAAGTGCGTTTTTGCTATTTGGGGGTCTTGTAATTCCAAATAAACGGTACGATAATTGAATAAACAAGCTTGAAAAAGATACAGGCATATAAATCGGCATATTTTGAAAAAGGTAGAGGAATTGTGGTAAAGTGACCATTTTATTTGCATTCATTTTGTCAATCACAGATAGCAGAAGGAGCCTCCACCGCTCTCTGTTATCTTTTAATTTGTCAATCCTAGCTAAAAAAAATTATTTAAATATTTGCTTAGGGATCTTTGGAACCACATGCCAAGGTATGTAAAGTCATCTTTGAATATTTTGAAAGGCAAGGGACCAACCTGGCTGGGATTTGTGTGTCTAGCAAGTGACATAAACTCGCTTTTGGACCAGTTAATAGTATACCTGGAGATTTTACCAAAGGCTTTAATATAATCAAGTAAATGGGGAACTGATTTGGCTGGATCAGAAAGACATATTAAAAGATCATCAGCATATAGACTAACCAAAGCTTTCTCGTTTCCAATCTTTATTCCATGTATATGTGGGTGACTTCTGACCCCTATTGCTAGCGGTTCCAAAGTAATATCAAAAAGAAGAGGAGAAAGAAGATCTCCTTGCCTAACTCCTCGACAAGAAAACTCAAAGGGGTTAGATTTGTTAGAGCTCGTCAGAATAGGACGAGGACATAAATATAGAATTTTTACACCCTTGATAAAACGACTCCCAACCCCAAAGTGCTCAAGCGCTTTTAGCATGAATGGCCACTCTATCTGATCAAACGCCTTTTGGGCATCTAGTGAAATGATTGATCCTGAGGCTTCCTAACCAAAAATCTTTATAAAGAATATTAAGAAGGAGACGAACATTGCAAAGGGAAAAACGACCTGGTATAAACCCAGTTCGGTCTGGGTGTACTATTGTTGAGATATGTTTTCCAAGTCTATATGCTAACACTTTTGTAATCAACTGATCCACGTTAAGAAGCGATATAGGTCTATAATTGGCCTTTGTCGTTTTTTCCTTTCTTTAATAGAACACAAATATTGGCCTCATATAATGAATTGGGGAGTCTGCCATTGTTATATGAGTCATTGATCATTCTCAATAAGTAAGGGGCTAGTTTTAAAAAGATTATTATTAAATCACATCCAAAGCCATCTGGACCTGGTGCTTTGCCAGATGGAAAGGGCTTGATGGGCTTTGAGATGTCTGCTTTAGAAAGTGAACGTTCTAGGTCTTCTTTTGCAATTTCATGTAATTGAGGAAAATTAAGACTATCAGTTTGATTTTAATTTTTGAGTTGCCACTTCATGTCCAATGTAAAATCTGGGACCTGAAGGAAAACCAGTTACAGAACCACTGATTCAAGTGTGGAAGAATCAGATGAAGACGTTAATACCATTTGATAAAAGACTATGAAGACTATTTTTTTTTACTTTAGAATAACATGCGCTATAACACCAGGAACGTAAAGTATACAAAATCCATTTTGATGAATTTAAAGCTTTGAAGAGTACAAAGGAGCTGAAAATGTTTCACCACTGCAACATCATCGACAGCATTTCCTCAGGGTTTTCACTACAAAGCACTTTCTTCACATATGCAGCATTACACACAGTAACCAACATTTTTTTTATATTTTCAGATTTATTGAGCTTTGCCGCTGCAAACTAATTATTTTCTTGAACAGAGAGCAGACACCTTGGGTAATGGCATCCCTTATTAGAAGTAGACTTCTCCAGGCCTGATTGCTAGTCAGCAGCTTTTCTCTGTAATGCTGAATATTTCAGCTGTGAATCGTATAGCGTGGCCCTCTGGAGGCCAGTAATAAGAGCGGTGCTAGCAAAACCAAGAGCACTAGCTCAGCACGTAACTGACAGAAACTTTCAAAATTACTTTGAAAAATGGTCTGTTATTCTCGAATCAATCACTGGCCAAGAGAAAAATCCACTGGGCGCCAGTGATTAGATCCTTCATTAAAGTCAACATGAATTCAAAAACTACCCTATTCACTTTCTTTATATATATTCCTGGTCTTATTCATACACGTCCCTGGTCTTACTGTGCACAATGCAATGCATGTGAATTTTTGAAAAATGCAATGCATACCAAGTAATGGATGAAGAGCATCATTTTAAGTTGACCCTACTATGACCCTTTCTCCATCATTTAAGATGTATTTGGTTCATTTCAGACTACAGCTGCCATTTAGACCACGGAATATGAGTTTCTAAATGCTTCCTGTATCAAGTTTAATGTTGCCAGGGAATGAAATTGAGGTTCAGGTGAGGTTAGACCAATTTGAAAATATGTTGACATACTCTTCGATTAGCAGCATATGACATTTTTGAAAAGTCTCATTCCCAATACTGCAAATTATATATGTCAGCATAGATTGGAATTTATGGAATTATCTGCAGTTCCCATTTTCTGGAGCAGACTCTCAAGCACAGACAACTTGATTTATTCTGAAGATACACCTCCATGTATGTGGCAGTAAAAGAAATTGAATCATTATGCTAGACCTTGATTCGGCTGATATAAAATGAAATAAAACCTGCTCATGCCTGCCAAAAATCTTGATTTGGAGTCAGCCAAGGCCTTCTTGGAAATAAATGGGGGGGGGGGGGGTGTTTGAGGGGGCAAATGTTCAAAAAGAATAGAGCTTGCTTGCTTCAAACTCTTTCTGTGCATCAAATCAATAATGAATAAATATTGGTGTTGGATTTTTCATTTGACTTCAGTCTTCACCTCAGGCCGTTTTGAAAGATGCTCTAATTGGAATTCAAACCCACAGCAGAATTGTTTATTACATTTCCACATGGCATTTGTGTCTTTTCCCAAGGCTAGTTCAACAATGAACACGACCAGTTTTGTATATTTGACATGCATTTATAGCCCAAAGTTTGGAAATATTACAACCTTTTAATGTCTTTGAAAGAAGTCTCTTATGCTCACCAAGGCTGCATTTATTTCCTCAAAAAATACAGTAAAAACAGAATATTGCAAAATATTATTTTAAATTAAAAGAACTGTTTTTTGAATATACATTTGAATATATTTTAAAATTATTTAATTATGTGATTGCAAAGCTGAATATACAGCATTAGTGCTCCAGATCCATCAGAAATCATTCTAATATGCTGATTTGGTGCTCAAAAAAAAAATCAATGTTGAGAACAGTTGTGCTGCTTAACATTTTTGTGGAAATGGTGATACTTTTTTCAGAATTCTTTGAGTAATAGAAAGTTCAATTCAATTCAAAGTTCAGCATTTATTTGTATTTATTTAATATATATCTTTTGTAACATTATAAATGTCTTCATTGTCACTTTTGATCGATTTAATGCATCCTTGATGAATAAATGTATTAATTTCCCTCTTTTTTTATCTTACCGCAAAACATTTAATGGTATCATGATTTCCACAAAAATGTTAACACCAAAAACAGTTTTCAGCATTGATTATAATAATAAGAAATATTTCTTGAGCAGCAAATCATCATATTAGAAGGATTTCTTCAGAAGGATCATGTGACACTGAAGACTGGAGTAATAATTCTGAAAATTCAGCTTTCCATCACAGGAATAAACTACATTTTTAAATGTATTAAAATAGAAAATACTTATTTTAAATTGTAATAATATTTCAAAATATTCCTGAATTATTATAGTAATATCACAATATTACTGAATATTTAATTTCTGATTAAATAAATGCAGATAAATTGTGAGCAAAATTTTGACAGGTACTGGATACTTTTTTGAAAAGTTTACATTGAAGAAAAAAAAAATATATATATACTAGAATCTATGTTTGGTATCTTTATCATCATTAAAACATAATATGTTTGTATCAATGTCTGGAATTAATTTTGTTGTTGTTTCATTTTTGCGCATAAACCGTCACCTGAGAGCTAGGCAATAAAGTACAAACTTTGAGCTTAATTAAAATGGGACCAAAAGCACAATGGAGTCCAAAACTCCTCAACATCTCGCTTACACCAGACCTGTGTGTGAACGCTGCAATTAATGAATCCATAAATTACACCAACACTTGAGGATGGAAGGATATTGAGAACAGACAACAGCCTCACCTCCTGACAGCGTCTCGTTTCTGCTCGTCGATGCTATCCCACCATTTTGCAAAATATGAGATCTCAGACCAGATCATTTTTCGCCGATTGTCTTCGTGTAGTTTCACCACCATGTTGTTGAGAATGTGTTGCGTCTGGTCTCGATAGTAGTCATCGAATGTCTTCAACCAGCCTGAGAAAAACATCACATAAATTTGTAACAGAGAGGTTGCTGAGATTGTTATTAATGACTTGATATTTAAAATTTAAAATTCTGTCATCATTTATTCACTCTCATTTCATTCCAATTCTTTCTTTTGTGGAACAGAAAATGAAATGTTTAGCAGAATGTTCGTGCTATTAAATGACAGTGGATGGGGATCAGGAACAGCCAAAGTCACCATTCATTTACATTGTATGGAAAAGAACAGCTTGGATATTCTGCAAAATATCTCATGACAGAATATGCTAATCAATGTCTAGAAGATAATTAACTGACATCAGCTGCATAAATTCTGCAACAAACCATTCAGAAATGTCCTGTTGCTTTCTACATGTTGTCACTTCTTCTTGAGTCTCTCCATCTTTCTGACTCCGGTTTGAACATAAAAGGCTAAAAGTTTAGAAATTTTCAGTGCATGTCTGTGTGAGGTAAAATGACATGAGCTGTTGAAGCTCCGCCCTCTGTGACGGAAGCAGGAGCTCATTTGCATTTAAAGGGACAGACACAAAAACAGTGCGTTTTTGCTCACCCTCAAAAAGTGACAACTTTAACATGCTATATAAAAATATCTGTGGGGTATTTTGAGCTAAAACTTCACATACACACTCTGGGGACATCAGAGACTTATTTTACATCTTGTGAAAAGGGCCTTTAAATTGGGGTGTGAAACAAAAAAGCATTATGGTATCAGCATGTTTTAAGTATCATTACCATTATAGTATTATTTGAGGTAACATGAAAATGCCATGGTATATGAATACGTTACTCATTCATTGATATATTTCATGGTATAAAAAACAAAAGTTTGAGGTTGCTCGTCAAGGCTGCATTTATTTACCAAAAATACAGTCAAAACAGTAATATTGTGAAATTTTTAATACAAATTAAATGAACAGGTTTTCAATATTTCTTAATTTAAAAAATTATTATTATTTTTGTTTTAAATGTCAGCTTTGTGGGATGGCAAAGCTGAGTTTTCAGCATCATTACTCCAGTCTTTAGTGGCACATGAATGATCCTTCAGAAATAATTATAATATGCTGATTTGGTGCTCAAGAAACATTTCTTATTATTGTCAATGTTGAAACAGTTGTGCTGCGTAATATTCAGGATCTGTTTATTTTGATTTGATACACTTAAAGTTAATTTACATCTTTGTGTCACTACAGACAACATAAATAATGTATAATATAACTATTGTAACTGTACCTTTTTACAGTGGAGCACGACCTCGTGTCAGTACCTCAGAATTGATCAAATTTACAAACTCAGATTAGGGAGCAATTCAAGTTTGAAGTTTTAAATAAACAATGGCAAATATTTAAAAGTGAAGTGTGTATTTTCTGCACCACAATAGGAACCAAACGAAATTGCAAACAAAAGGAGATTTCACAAACACTCCCATCTTCAAATATTTATACAAACTTACACCCAACAGAAACACACACTTTACTAATACTTAATGATATTTTTAATCCCACATGAAATGTACATGAACATGAAATGACAGTCATCATAATATTAATGATTGCAACTCAAACATTACTGAGAAAACTAATCCTAATAACTAAACAGAGATGTACTTGCAGCTGTCCAAACACCTTTTAGTGCTTTGTTTTAGGCAACGACATTAGCAACAGACCATAACTGACCGTTGCTATTCATCCTTTACCAGAAACCATCACATGACACCAAACAGGAAAAACAACATGACCTTCCAGTTTTCCCACAAAGCAGTGGTTTATGGTTTATCTTGAGGGGACTTAACTAGTTGCTGTCCGACTAAATTCTAATAAATACAGTATAATTACATAAATATAAATTTAAAGTTGATTATGAATTAAATGCAAGTCTGTTTTTGCAGGGAAATGTCGACAAAAACAGGGCAGACAGGTCAGGTTACCAAACACACCAACAATGAGCATGTTTACATGCACACCAAAAATGACCAGATTTACCGGTTTACATGCAAATCAGTAACTTGTTGGCAATGCAATTAAACCGTGTTTACAAGAAAGAAAAAAAACAGGTTATTGCCCAGTGGTGACGTCAAAATGTTAAGCATCCATGTATTTCACTCAGAGTATTCTATTTATTTTGCCCCAGAGTATTTCAAAATTTCAAACTCGCACAGACTCATTCTCCTCTCATATTTGAAGTTTATTCAGCTGTACCACTTGGAATAGGTTTGTGATGCTAGTTACCCAACAACAGTCTAGTCACACTTGAGTGAGTAGTTAGAACTTTATTATTAATTTTAAGTTTGTTTGTGGCGGGATCTTTAATTAGCATGCCCACATTGTGCTGTGTTTTAGCTGTAAGACAGATTGCCTAGTAAAACCTTTTCTGATGAAGTGCTTCTTTGACTGCTGCGTCACATGCTGTTTTTTTACTGTAGCATCTTGCGCCAAGAGCAATGCATTTTTAACACAGCGTTTCGCTAAAAAGAGTCTTGTGACCCTGTGTTCTGTTGTGCTCCATCAAGCTGAACACATCTTATGTAAATATCACATCTGATCTGGTCTACGGGGGTTCTGGTTGCGATTTAATTTCCTATTTTATGGGTTTCCTGTAACATGACAGAATGGCTTCCAGCATAGTTTGCTTTCAATATTAATAATATGGTACACAAAACTGCTTCCCTGCTTATTTAAGACATAATAAAGAAATCATGAAGCTTTTCTTTTCAAGAATTCCAGCCTCTCAATGAGTTTTTTTTTTTTTTTTTTTTCTGAGGATGGTTAAACCAACCAGATTTCTTTTTTTCTTTTTTTTTTGCTCTACAAAATATCAAAACCAACCAGATATTTAAAAAAAAAATTGCTATACAAATATCAAAATTAATTGAAATTCCGAAATGTTCATCAGAGAAGACGTGTATCATTTTTTTTTTTTATTGATTAAACATCTGTGATCTTAAAAACAGAACTGACCTTGAAATTGAATGGCTGGCAATATTCCTTGGCTGAAGCATTCTCAAGTTCTGCAAACTGCACACTCATTTTTGGACAGACTGCTGTGTACCTGACAGTGATTTCTTTCTTGTCATTCCTCATGTTGAATGCAAAATATGAATTGCACACTTGGCAATTCACATGGGAGAGTCAAATAATAAACTTCCTGCTTTTGTAGGATGCCATTTCATTGTTAACTCTTTGGTGTTGAGTAAGACAACTGTTAAGAGGAAGGTACATCAATTCTCGTCTATCACAGCTATGGAAATACCTTGGGGAAAAAACCCTCAAAATGGAAAATCTATTCAGTTAGCTTGTCTAAAGGATTTATTCAGAGTTCAATATAAGTTCAGCAATCAACAGCATTATCTTCCATCACCACAGGAAATAGCTATTTTTAAGCTGAAAATCACAGTAAGGCACTTACAATGGACAAACATGGAACAAGCCAATAAACAAAATACAAAGTACAGCTGTGTAAATATTAGACTCATCGACCTTTCGTGTGTAAAATGATATAGTATATTTGAACTTCGTTGTCATGGCAACTTTCTCACAATAAGCACAAGGATACCAGAAACCTGGAATCAATATCTGTCTCAGGTGATCCGATCACAAGTGGTCAAACAGGGTCCATATGTTTCCTAACACCGAGATAGTCAGAAGTGCATGTGACCGCATCACATCTGTAGTGAGACAGCAGTGAGGGACCGCCTACTCGTCTGTCAATCATTCACTATGCTGAAGAGAGGTTTGAAACTTTTCCCGGCTTTAATTGACAATAACTGCCTGATCGAAGCATGCATTTATATACATACATAAGATTTCACTTAACTTCTTCAGTATGTCTGACATCAACATGCGGTGACAAAAAAGTTTAGAATAAATCAACGGAGAATTGTACTTGAAGCTTTATTTTCTTTCGTTTTCAATTGTTATGCTAAATCAACACACACTAACACAGTGTGATGTATGAAGGTGATGATGAAACCAGAGACCCTCCACTTGAAATCTGATCTGACCGGTCACAAGAGATTTGAGGCTTGAGACTACCAGGTGTTAAACAGCAATCTGTCTCGTCTGGCTACCTGTGATCAGACCACCAGAGACTGAGCTTAATACCAGGTGCAAATCAGTTTTACACATTGCAAATTCCACCCACAGGAATTTTGTCAGTAACACAAAACCAGACGTTCATCCACCTGGAAAACTATTCCCACCTCAAAAAGGGACAATTTAGCAAACTATAGGATTTTTTCTAAGACTATTTAAAGCTGCAGTCTGTAACTTTTTGCGCAGAACTGCATGCATCTTGCAGAAGAAGATTGTAGCCGGAACTACTTCTTTCTGTTTATAGGGGCTTTCGCACCAGAGGAACCTTTTCATAGTTCCTAGAACTATTGCCGGAAGTACCTGGATTTTGGCGTGTTTGCACCACAGAAACTAGGAACGATTTTAGTTCTAGGAGCTCCTTTTGGAGGAACTAATTTAGCTCATATTCCAGAGTAGGGTCTAAACCAGCACTATAGGAACTATCCGTGACGTTACTGTTCGCTGATTGGCCAAACGCACGCGAAACACCAGCACCCGCCATTTAAAAAAAGCTGTGTAAGCACACAGATTATAGCCTATATATTTACTCCAGAAACTAACTCTACGAACATGGAAAACAGTGATAGATGGGCCCCTTAACCTTTACGCTGAGGAGAAAATCCAACGCAACTTTGAGGTGACCAAACAAAACATGATTATGTATTTCTGCTCAGCTAGCAACACTGGACATCAACCACACGGCATACGCTAATAACTCATTATTACTCATTACAATTCATTACTGTCTACTTTCTATGTATAACAGTTCTATCTAATAATGTATTAGACAGGACTGTTAGACAGATCGTAAACTAATGAACACGGAGAATGCGAGCACTGTGTGGCTCTGGCTGGCGTTCTCAGTGCTGTCAAAATAAAGGTCCACCGCACCATCAAAATAAAAGTCACAACAACAAGCGTGGCTTACGTCACTTCAGAGTTCCTACTAGCGGTGTTAAAGGATGGTATAATGCTCTTTTCACAAGATGTAAAATAAGCCTCTGATGTCCCCAGAGTGTGTATGTGAAGTTTTAGCTCAAAATACCCCACAGATATTTTTATATAGCATGTTAAAATTGTCACTTTTTAAGGGTGAGCAAAAATGCACCGTTTTTGTGTCTGTCCCTTTAAATGCAAATGAGCAGCTGCTCCCAGCACCGGGGGCGGAGCTACAACAGCTTGTGTCCTGAAAATGTCAAAAACTTTTTTGTTTATGTTTAAATTTATATAGCTGATGTGGAGTTAACTATCTTCTAATAATTGATTAGCATATTCTATCATTAAAATCAATAAATCGCGTTCCCAGGGGCGGGGTTTATGTAAATTTTAGGGTTGGTGATGTCACTAACCCGGGAGGAATGTCGTGTAGTCCCTGCCAGCCGTTTGTTGTAGTCCTTAAAAAGCAATGCCTTTAAAAGCAAATATCTCCCTTTGCTTTGAACGTTGAGCATCGTGACTTTGCAGATGTTGTTTATGCTCAAACAGCAACATTACACACTAACTAAAGTTAGAAAAGTGAATTCATAATCAACCACCCCTTTAGGGGAACCATTAGTTCTTGGGGAACCACCCTGGTGGCTAGTTCCAAGAACTATCCGGTGCGAAAGCCCCTTATGTCTATGACGAGTCACACAGGTATTGGGCTACTCCACAGTGCAGTGGTACGACCCGTACCAGTCTAAAATAGTAAGAATATAAACATCTTATCCTGAGTCACTACGGTACACCTATAATAAGAGGTGTACCGTAGTGATTCAGGATAAGACAAAAACATGGTTTGGAAAACGGATTCATGATGTAGCCTACTTGCTTATTATAAATATTTTGAACACAAAAAAAAGTTACAGACTGCAGCTTTAAATTATTTACACTAACTCTTAGTGCTTTAACAAAAGTTCAAGCTTCATATTTCTGCTTGAATCTGAAATAACGTTCCGCTTTATTTGCATGACTCTAACAGGAACTGAATACACTAATAATAATCAAAACGTTACTGTATATGAAAGCCCACATCAATCTCAAATCCTCAGTGCCACTATGGCTGGGCGATACAGCCAAAAATATTTTCACAATATATTCATTATCCATATCCTTCCATATCATTCATTGTAAATATTTATCACAATATTAATTTCATTAATGAAGAAAGGAAATGCATTCCGTATGTTTATTAGACCTAATAAATGTAAAAATAACTTGTTTGTTTACCAATAAACTCCACAGAACAAGCTACCTTTTAATTTAGAAAGCCATGCATTTGTTTAATTTTTCCCCAAATTCTGTGTTTTATGTTTTTGTTCTGGGTTCTATATTTTATGATTTAATACAAATGCATCATCAAATTTCTGCCTAATGAAATGAATTAATAAAACTCATCACATTGCATTTAATAATGTAATCAAATGAAATAATTTACAACATTGCATTTTTTTTTTTTTTGTCACATAACACCTTATAACACACAAGTTATACACACAAGTTTACACACACGTTTTGTTGTTTTTGCACAACAAAACTTGTAGACTATATAAATTAAAAAAATAATAAAATTATATAAATATATAAAATATTTTGTTTGTATGATATTCCTTAAAATAATAATAATAATAACAACAATAATAATGTTGTTTTACTATGCAATAAAATAATATTTCTGTCATCATTTCTTCAAGTTAAACCAAACTTTTATTTTGGCGTTTGTTTTGTATTTGCCAAGTTTTCAAATGAAATGGTGAAATGCTCGTAAAGTGACTGTCAGAGCAGCTCTAGAAATGAAGTTGTGTTCATGACCTCATATAATGATATGTCATATAAACTCCATGAGCATCCCGCGTGCTTGAGTTTGTGTAGACAAAACCACACTGCTCATTCACACAAAGACAGATAGAACATGCGACACGCACTTAGATATAGGCTAAATATTAAAAATGTCTATATATTGAGGAATTATATTTTATTATCAGTTATCAGTTTATTGCCCAGCTCAAAGTATCACTCAATATATTCAATAGTGGTGAGAATTGGGTGAAAAGTTAGCAAAAACGTGCATTTTATGGCAAAAGTGTTCAAGTGTTTTTACTAGTTGACTAGTTTGTGCACAGCAAATACTCGACTAGTCAGTCCTCATCTCATGCACATCTCTGAATTTAACCCACACTCGTGTCTGCAGCCAATCGAATTTCAGCCGTTAATCACAAATATTTGTAATATTCATTACATACAACCATCAGGCCAAAGCACCTGAGATAAACACGTGTCTGTTTGCTTGATAAATGGTGATTCTCATTGACTACAAACACATGACAATGGTCAACAAACTTTGACTCACCAGGGTCATTATGTGAATGGGGCACAACAAAGACTTGCAGTGGCTCATTGTCCCATTCGTCAGCCTGGTAAGAGATATCAAAGCCTTGTTTCCATACTCCACCATCAGGGTTATCAAAGCTGAGCAAATCATAAACATCCAGCATCTGAAACAAAGCAGGAGAGAATATCATTTTACTGGACCGAAACAGGCATGCACTTCCATTCAATTGAGTTCATAATAATGGACATCAATATTCATTAGTTACGAAGTGTTTCCTATTTTGCGTGGTTGAAGGCTGGGCAGAGGTAAGTATTGATAACTATGAAGATCCGCTTCACTGTGATAAAACTCATTCAAATGTCAATTCATTAAAAGGCATGCAATTTTATTTTATTTTTACACAATTTCATTCCTGATGACACTCCTTAAAATGTGCAGTGTAATGGTGGCCATAGTTTATTTCAGCTCACTATTCTCTGAAGCAAAAAAAAAAAAGATTTTCTTTTTAGCAATTCCTGCACGTAAACACAAAGATTTGGACAGGAATTAAATTAAATAATTGGCAAGCACCACAAAACTCTGGTGTTTGGAAATTCAGGTAATTCAGCAGAGATTTTTTTCCTTAGAGACAGGAGGAAAAACAATATTTTCTGTTGCACCTGTATATGCTTATATTACATCACGTCCCCATGTAAAACAAAACAAAACAAAACAAAACAATGGAATTAAGAAACAAGGCAAGCCATAAACAAACTTACATGCAAAAGTATGCAAAGATTTTTCTGGTTGAGTAACAGTTCAGGCATTGAGATATTTTTCAACCTTCAAAGAAAAGCCAGTGGGGTCTCTGGAAAACAAGTCTCTCTGACATTGATCTATTCATGTTTACCGAACCATCGTTTATGAAAAAAATCTTTATTAAGTAGGCCTATTTTGTGCATAAAAAACTTTTCAAGGTTGTATCACAACATAAAACACATGTGACAACTTGTGAACACCCTTAAACTTTCAGTTAAAGTAGTTAACCAGTATGCTTAGTGTGGTTGTATTGTGCTCATTACAGTATTGTGCTGTGCGATAAATCGTAAATTATTTTCGATTTCGATTTTGGCTTCCAAAGAGTATGAAAACAAGATAATCGAGGTAATAAAACTATTGTGCCGTTGCCAAATTTAGTGGATCGCTTTTGTTCCTCCCTGAGCCAAACATCCAAATCAGCTGAATAAGTGAGTGTGGTAAAATGCAGTCTACTGCAGCTAAACTATGGGACGTGCCTGATATTAAACAGTGTAATTAAAAGCTCATTAAGCCACGAAAGAGATACTGTTTCCCAGGCAGCTTTCTGTGCCCGTGCTCCCAGACAGAGCGGAAGCATTATATTGTAAACTGTGGGCTTCAGATATGTGCCTAAACGGTCAAATAGCCTACACACGTCAATATGCCGTTTTGCTAAGTATCCTCATAATCAAAACAAGTCTTAAGTGAATGTAAACAGTTGAGAAAGAAAACGCATGTGAAACAGTATATTGGATCCGTGCTTTCAGTCTTGAAGTGGCAACAGCCCAATATTACTGCTTCAGTCTGTCATTAATGTTAATTAAACAACAAAAGACATATGCTGAGTCCCAATTCGCATACTATCCGTCCTAAATAGTATGCGAAACTACAATTAGTACGTCCCAAATCGTAGTATGTTGAAATGAGTATTCCAAAGATACCCGGATGGTCTACTATTTCCGGTTAGAATTCGAAGTGCAGATCAATGCACACTCTAATGGCTAATATTACCCACAACCCATTGCGTGCGGGAGGGAGGAGCTTTGTGGTGATGGTGGTGATGTAAACATAGCAGCCGGATGCGGCAGCGGAGATGCGCCCTCAGTTTTTAAGTGTAAGAATGCAAATGTTTAACCCTAATTAAACTTATATTTTATTGTCTCGTAATATTAATGGGTTTATGTTGTGCCAAAAAAGTACCGTGTTTATCTTGTAGGGTCCGATGAAGATACTGAGCGCCTCATTGGGGTTGTCAGGCTAACGTTACAAAACAATAAATAAAAACGCTCTAGTAACGTTACAGTGTCATGCAAGTGTCTTTTTAATGTATTTCTTTTGATGTTTCTGTCTGACTTATTTGTAGTAATACTGTGGCTGTACAGATGTTAACTTATCAGTCCAACCAAAGAAACATGGTTACTACACTTTTACTATAGTAAAAGCATGGTTCATTTTCATCGGGGTATATTTAAGTATTATACATAAGTATAAGATTAAGTATAAAATACGTTAAACAATAGTTATACTATAAACTTATATTTTAACTCAGAAAATAAGTCACACACATTTGCACATGAACGTCAGAACCAGCGCAGCCTCACAACGACCTGTGTTTGGTTGATCTACGACGACGCCCTGCTTCACTCCTCAATTTGGTAAAACACATTGTAAATGTATTGTGGAAAAAAAGATGGGAATAGTAAATAAAATTATATTGGATATATAAGAATGAATGAAATGTAAAATGTTTTGTTAACAGTCGCGGTGTGCGTAACTAGGCAACCACGTTCTCGTTTACGTTGCATGACGTCATCGAAGTATGTCCCAGAACGTGCATACTCTTTTGCTACACACTCAAAAGTATGTACTTTTTCCTCACAAAAAAAGTACATACTTTTAGGTCGTAGTATAAGTAGGCGAATTGGGACTCAGCCATAGATAAAATCACTCATTGCTCTTGGATGAATAACTTTTGTAGCTTTAATAAGGATTAATCTATGCTTAATTTATACAGTGAAGACTATGCAGTGTTAATTTACATTTGATTATTTTCATAAAAATATGGACGTAGTGTCCGTGACGTCACCCGTAGTTTTCTGAAGACCGTTTTTGAAGCCTAAAGTGGGCGTGGCCGACCGTCGCCATCTTGGCAGCGCGTCACTCCCAAATTTATTTATTTTTACAGTCAGACAATGAACTGAGGTAACGTGATGGCTAACAGACAGCAGACAAACGGCTAATGATGACTAATGACCACAGCAGCGGGAATCCACCCGTCACTCTAAAGTGGACACCCTTAATTATGCAGAAATTTTAAGGCTTAATATAATTTAAACGGATGAGTTATAAAAAAATTCACCCCCCTCACAGTTGCCATGAAGGGAAAAATAAGCTATATAGACCAAAGCCACTTTTTGCACCAGGCTGTAAACATGTTTTTTTTCTGTTGTAAAGTTGGGTATTTTAACATGGGGGAGATACAGATTTGACTCACTTCTGCATCCAGCCTCAAGTGGCCAGTCGATGAATTGCCGTTGAATTCACTTCCGTGTTGGTTTCAAGAGAGAAGACAGGGAGGTTGCCGCTTGATTATTTTATTCAGTTCCTGTTGTAGGCTATTACTTATCTGAATATCATTGTTAGTACATCTTCCTGTACAACTTTTTAAGCACTGTTTATTTAATTTTGTATTTTTGTTCTGTTGTATTTTTTGTCAGTTTTGTGTGTCATTAGTTTATTTGTTCTTATTGTACTGGTGACTGTTAACTTGTCTTCTGTAACCGTTTTGAGGACATTTAACTTGGCTACATTAGTTAACCTAGTATGAGTTTTTGCTGAAGTAGCCTATCGATCATTTTGAAATTTTATTGATATCGAAAATTAATCGTATCATGAAATAAGACTTTGATCATATCACCCACCAATAATCGTGATTACAATTTTTGCCATAATTGAGCAGCCCTAGTACAGTATGTCTTACAAAAAGATGATGACATTGAGGTTTTAGTTCAGAGGAAGAATTAATATCAAAATGTAGTTTTATTCATTATTGCAAATTGTTGTAACTTCTTTTTTTCTTCTTTTTTTTAAAAAGAAAACCTTTATAAATGTATGAATATGTATACTAGTTACATTATGGTAAGATTTTTTTTAATGTTTTTGAAAGTCTCTTATGCTCACCAAGGCTGCATTTATATGATTACAAATACAGTAAAAACAGTAATATTGTGACATTGTATTCAAATTTTAAATCATTGTTTTCTATTTAAATATTTTAAAATGTAATTTATTCCTGTGATAGTGTCACATGATCCTTCAGATATTATTTTAATATGCTGATTTGGTGCTCAAAAAACATTTATTCTTATTAATCATGTTGGAAATCATGATTTTTATATTACATATACTATTATTATTTATATTATTTATTTAATTATTTTTAAATCAAATTTCTTTCTTTTTATTTTTGTGTTGGAGCCAGACAAAATATTACCAGGGCAGGTGGAAATATAAACCACTGGCCTGACTGGGAAAACAGAAGAAATCCTTAGGTTTTGAGTTTTGAGTCATATGATGAACAGTTTGAATTTAGGCTTTTATTCACATATAAACATTCATCAACGCACACATCAGATCCGGTAAACGGAAGTTCAAACATGTTCGCTTGAAATGTGAGAACCAATGAGGTTCATTCTCGTGTTACGCAGCACGTTTGAGCTTCCGCAAGAGGTTTGTTTTTGCGTGTCAAGCAGGTTCGTTTGAGCTTCAGTTTATGTTCGCTGATCAATGTTTATATGTGAATAAAAGCCTAAATTCAATCTGTTCATCATATCGAGTCTCTTCAGAAAATTTGGACTAAACCGCTCAATTCATATGGATTAGTTTTACAATCTCTTTATGAACTTTTTGAAGTTGCAAAGTGGTATCATGTGAATCGGCATCTCTGTGATTTGGCGGGGGTCATATACATTTTTTTCAAGGTTTTTGTTTCCTGTGCGCTTTTTTATCCATCTTTCGCGAAGAATGGAGGCTGCGTTGGAGTGTTTTGATAGTATTTTGGGTGCTGGGTCATATCGCTATACGTTATACAACTATACAATTTGCAGAAAGAGAACGCTGAAAACCATCAGAAGAGCAAAAACAAAAAAGAATGATTAGATGGAGATGGATGACATGTATAGCAGCATGCGGTAAGGAACATTCAGCTAGACCTATAACGACAAGACATTTCCAAGCCACAGCCTATTGACATCATATCCGGGAGATAAGTCAGTAAATTCGAGTAAAATTACAGGTTTCGCTTATCCCGTACGAATGCGCCACACGAAATTCAGATGTGGGTGGGTAATTTCTAAATCACACGAGGTCCCCAGATAATGGATATTCCAGTGTGAATAGGGCTTAAGACTCCCTTTCCCCTCTATACCTGTACTCCATCCGCTGCCTTGGAGTGCGTCCGTGCTGCAAACTGGCAGTCCTCTGAGTGGATGGGGATCAGCACAGGAGCACGAGGCATCAATTCCAAGTCTCCCTGACTCATGTTCCCTTCAGGAAATATTTTCCCAACTTTCACAGTTTCTCTCAGGTTAATTACGGAGTCCCTGATGTTGGCAATGATCTCATTGTTCTCTGCAAGCAGTCTTTCTAAGTGGTCTATTTTGTCCTGCAGAATACCAAGCTGGCCCTGTAAAACAGAGAAAAACGGTGAGTAACACTTTTAACACTGCTTTGGACAGGATCACAAGCCCTACAGCACAAAATTCAGACATAACTGAATATATTACCACATAACCTAAACTTAAATGAATAAAGTGTGTCGCAGACTTTGTTTGCGGGCCTTATGGGTTTTGAAATTTTTTTTACATCCTAAGTAATTTAACGCAGCATCTGGCCTGCAACTTTTCCAGATCAGGCACAAGCACCGTGTTTGTGAAAAAGGGAGGGATAAAAATTTACAACATTATGCGTCGGTTTCACAGACAAGGCATTAGACTAGTCCCAGGCTAAAATGCATGTTTGAGCTGTTTTAACTGAAAGCAACTTCTTAATATGTCAGTGCCATTGTTTTGTCTCAAGATGCACACCAGTACTGATTTTTTTTTTTATAAGGCTTGTTTATAAAAGCTACTTAAATGCCCTAATTGAACTAAGGCCTAATCCTGGCTTAATCTAAACCCTGTCTGTAAAACAGAGCCTAGATTCGAATTCTCTAACTTTCAGCTGTGGCTCTCAAAAGTCATTCAAACTAGGTGTTTGAATATTCGTCGTGCCATTGTACATCAGTGACAAAGAACATCATTACTAAAGCTTGTAAAACTCTCAGGTGATTCGCATTTGCTGCTGCCAGTTTTAAGGTGTGGTTTAGGGCTAGTCTACAGGATTTGAAATAAACAGCGTATGAAAAACACATGTGAATCTTGTTTGTGAATTATTGTTAGCAGAAACAACACTAAACATCACTGGTTATTGGCTGTCTTTTTTAACCCTCTGCACACAACAGAAATGTTTTCCGATATAGCAACCTTGTTTCTGAAAAACACTAAACATAGCCTACATTAAAAAATAAATAAAAAATCCAAATGGACAATAGGTAACTACCAATTGTCTCAAAGAAGATGTGTAGTGGCAACTAGCAAGAGGGAGGGGAAGTTATTTTAATTACCAGGGATAGGCAAAATTACGAATTTAAGAATTGACTCCCTTTTTGGATGTCAAGTTTCGCTGTTGTCGTGAACGGCCAAAACGCATAAAAATGGTTATCTCTCTGCCAAAATAAAGAATTTTCAGACTTTCTTTCAGTCATGTTGGACTCAAATTGAACAAATGTTTTACTTAAGGAGCATGAAATTTGCCATATGGTTGTTTATTTGACAATTTGTCACTGAAGATGCACATGAAATCAGCAAGAAGCGAAAGTTGCGAGTCTTTTCTTCCCTATAAGTCACTTATAATAAGTGACATATATCCAATTGAAGCGGCTTCTCAAACAAGAAAAAAAAAATGTAGGGTGGGACTTGATTTTGTCCATCTGGATTTAATTGGATCAATGCGATTTACTATCACTGTGATCTCACGTGAGTGACAGTTTGCCCCGCCCTCGCGCCAGTAAACACGTCATCAGAGAAGAGAAGTACAGGTAGTAGCAAGAGGGAGGGTAAGTTATTTTAATTAAAGATTACAAGGGCACATGAATTTAACAAAAATAATGATATGGATAAATGAACGGATAAATCATTTATAATAAATAAACTTTTGATTTCATGTTCATTTTAATTATTTAAAAAATATGTTATAATCCAAATAGTTTTTACATGTAGGTAGGACTAATTACGGAAGTGTAAACCTATTTGAATGCAAAAAACAGAGATGAGCAGGAAACAATGTGTGCTGTCTAGATAGGCAGCTCGTTGGAATTTTGCTCGTTCAGTCTATGAACGCTGAGGACTGCGAGGAAATGAACTTTGAGCTCAGTTCACTGTCAAGCGAAACAGAATCTTCGCTTTCTGAATCGTTTAAGACAGTATCGTGATCTAAATGGTTTCATTAAAATATAACACGATAAAAATATTTGAGAAACAGGAAATGCAGGCTTGACTTACTGATCACAGCCATCTTTGTGCCGGTGTAATACTTTAATAGTGTAATGTAACTTGGAAAGAAGCAATCGAACAATTCATAACTAAGTGTCTTTTATCCACCACATCACAATCGAGTCAATATTATAAGTTCACGGACCAGCAGCTTGAACACAGAAAACACACATCTACTGACAGTACAACACAATTTATTGACAAGCATGAAGCTGCACATGGACTAGGCTACTTACGTTTTGCGTTTTCTCTCCATTAGGGTTTTTGCTATAATCTAAGTGATCCAACATCAGGTACAAGGAAAATACCACCACACAGAATATGGCACTGCCAAAAACTGTGAACTGTCTGCTGAGCTTCATTTCTCATACGAGTTCTGTACATTCGCATGAAAGGCAAACTTTTAAAGGCTTGTGCCTCGCGAGCGGTGGTCCCGTAGGTGACAGAAGGAAGAAGTGAGAAAGAAAGGTCTTTTCGCCATGAAGAGTTGCACGAAAGGGGACACCTTTTCTGTCTGACGGCGGGGAAATGTCGAGTTATGTATCCAAGGATTGAAATCCACTGCAATGTGTCTTCAAAGTTTTGACGATGCGGAAGAGTTTGTGTGATTCAGCAAATTGTGATTGTCAAACAGGCAAAGGAAAAGCGCCAACCAACCCTGCCCCCTTCCTGCGCTTACTGTGCTACAGTACACACACACACACACAGAGGAAAAGTGAAGTGAGTGTGTGGAGTTGCGCCGCCTAACGAGTGAACACATCACTCATACACGCACACGCACACACACGCGCACACACACACACACACACACACACACACACTGATACACTCAAAACACACACACACACACACACACATGTGTGTCACGTATTCAGTATTATTTTCCTCAGCCCCATTTGACAGCTTTTGGTCAGTCATATATGAAGGTAATATGATGCCATAAAAATCGTATGCGCAGGGTAGGATTTGTGAAAGTGTAGCCTACATAAGATTGCAAGCGTAAATAAAATTTGCATGCGCAAGAGAAGATTTGTAAAAGTGTAAATCGCCTTTCAAGTGCAAGGAAAAAAAATGTTTGCAGCATTTTACTGTTATATTCGTAGTGTGAGTGTCATGCATGTATTGTGAAACTGCAGCTTCATGCTACGCATAATAATTGTGATCTGTATTCTTCTGACATCCACTTTTTCCGCACTTACACTTTTGGCACGTTCTTTTCGCACAAATATGGCCAAAAGCATTGCAGCAATTTGCAAGCGAAAAAAAACAGAGGCAGGAACAGCAAAACAGATTGATAGCGTAAAATCAACCTTTGTGTAAAAAAAATAAACTGTTGCAAATGTCTAAAATACTTGTTTTGTGCACGGGGCAAAAAAGTTCCCGAAATAACCCGATTTGTACAGTTGCGCCTTTCTTTTACCTGAGCTTCCAGTTTTGGCACGATTCTCTCACGAGTTCTGCAAGCGCGAAGAGGAGGGCGGGTCCACCTTCTTCATGTAGCCAATCAAATGAGCTTCTAGCTGACTCTCGTTTTACTCTTATCTGATTGGTTCAATAAACACGCCAGCCGCCAGAACACATCTTTATCTTCGTTTGGCTCAGCATCGTTCTCGTTGCCGAAATGGTACTTTTAATGCACACATAGCCTACATGTTAAATAAATAAATAAATAAATCATGATTGCTTAATTAGCTGTGTACCATTAGACTGACTATGAGTTAATACTGAATTCCGAGCAGGTGTTAACGTTATTGGATTGAAATTTTATATATTATATCTGTTACACCTCTGAGCTGATGTTAAACTTTACAATCAAACAAATGAATACCCCTTCTTTAATACCTATGTAATAATATACCATTCTGATGCAGTGTTTTTCACATAATGTCTCTGTTCATGTTATTTAACATTCAATTATATATTATGAAATATTGTCTTGGTCGCACTTGGTCTGATTACTTTCATGTGACCGATCAAGCTATTTGTAGCTAGTATGAAATGAAATTACAAAATGCTTTCTATGTGTCCAGATTTGACTGTAGCTAATGAAAAACTGATTCTTCAAATCAACATAAACTCAACTTTGACAAAAAGTAATCTTTAATAATGTCTGAATAAATACTCATATCCAAATGCAAAGTAACTAATTATGTCTGAATAAAAACCCAGCAACCAGGGAATACGCAGCATCTAGATGTGTATATATAGGGCTATACAGCCATCTAGTGGTTACACGATGGCATTGCAGGTGATAAATGGTGCATCATTTAGAGATGTACATGTTAAAGGGAAAAATAGTGTTAATTTTCTTTCTTAACACACCAGCTTGAAATTCAGTATTATCTCATATAGTCAGTCTAATGGTGCACAGCTAATTAAGCAATCATGATTTATTTATTTATTTAACATGTAGGCTATGTGTGCATTAAACGTACCATTTTGGCAACGAGAACGATGCTGAGCCAAATGAAGATAAAGATGTGTTCTGGAGACTGGCGTGTTTATTGAACCAATCAGAAAAGAGTAAAACGAGAGTCAGCTAGAAGCTCATTTGATTGGCTACGGGAAGAAGGTGGACCCGCCCTCCTCTTCGCGCTTGCAAAACTCAGAGAGTGAATGAGAGATTCGTGCCTAAACTGTAAGCGCAGCTAAAAGAAAGAAGTAATTTAGACATTTGCAACAGTTTATTTTTTTATTACACATTTATTATGCGTAAGCATGAAGCTGCAGTTTCACAATACATTAGCCTACACCACGAATAACAGTAAAATGCTGCAAATAGCCTACACTTGAAAGGCGATTTACACCTTTATAAATCTTCTCTTGCGCATGCAAATTTTATTTACGCTTGCAATCTTGTACACTTTCACAAATCTTACCCTGCGCATGCGATTCTGTATGGCATTATATTACCTTCATATTAATAGGTTTAATGTAAAAATAGAGACTTTGTGATAACTAAAAGTTTATTTATTGTTATGTAGCCTATTATATGTTATGACAGTTAAAATTAATTGATAGTTAAAATATGTCTCAATAAATTCTTAGATAATCCTTAGATTTCTAATGTTTCAGGGCAGCAGTGTTGCTTTGTTATTTTCTTTATGTAGTTATCATGTAGGTATTACATTTAGTTATCATTAAATGTATAATACAATGACAAAAAATAAAAATGTAGTTATCGTGCATTCCATATTTTCACATTAAACCTATTAACCATAATATGGTTAATAGGTTTAATGTGAAAATATGGAATGCACGATAACTACATTTTTATTTTTTGTCATTGTATTATACATTTAATTATATTAAAATAATTTGAACATATGAATGAATAAATTATTAGATAATCAGGTAAAAAATATTTATATCATGTGTACCATGTTTCCTCCAATCATTATATTATGTTTCAGGGTATTTGGCAGTGGTGTATTTTTCTGAAAATATTCTGGCCTACACACATTTTATGAAGCACCCAGGAATAAATAAATGTTTCATTGGAAATCAATTCCTTTTCAGTTCCATACAATTAATCCACCCTGAATTTACATATCAATGTCTGTCCTCCTAACACTTCCAATTACAATCCTACTGTCCTTTAACATCCCACACCACCCCATCCCATCCCATCCCATTCCATTCCATTCCATCCCATTCCATTCAACGCCATCCCCATGATCCCATCCCTGTCAGCTTTGTTTTCCAGGTGGGCTTTAAATTGCACACGTGGTGTTGCAGTTGGGTTACAGCTGCCTAGCTGCACCCGATTATAACGCTGACAATTATACTCACAGTTGATTGGTGGACGTGTGTCACGTGACTCTTAAGTTTCGTGGTGACGTTCGCAGAGTTTAGTTGACACAGGAGGCATCCAGGAACACAGGTACAGTCCTTTAACAGACGACACATTTCATAAACCAAAACATTGTGTGAGTTTTTTGCGCGAAACTGGAGGAATAAAAGCGTTAGCAAACATTATAATCCACGCCCAGGAAGCAGCGGCGCTTGTCGACAAACATTAGTTAGCTTGTTAGCTGCTCTGAACTTGTATGAGGGCCGTGGTCGACTGAATTGATCCAGCTGATCAAATGAATCATGTGATTTGTGTGTTTCTTGAAGTAATAATCTGTTTTAGGGCGTTGTATATTGTAATGATTGCTTTTGAGGTAATGTGCCAAGCGATAGCATATGTCAAGCTCCTTTAATGCGTAATGTTGACGGATGTGATGTGTTTGCTGCAAACTACAGACAACAATAACATGACAGTGATGCGTTTTGATCAGACTGAGCTAAGTAACCTCCGTGCTCTGTTCAGCATTAATGTGATCTGACATAGGTTAGAAAGCTTTAATTCTTTCTAATCCTGGTCCTGGAGTTGCACTGCATTGCACATTTGGGATATTTCCTGTATTTAACAAACGCCCATGACTGTTAGAGGCCCCAAGACCTAAACTGCATGTGTTTTAATAAGAGATTGAACCAGTACTTAAAAGACTACTGCGTTTTCAGCATCGAAGATTGAGAACCTTTACTGGTCACAATTCAATCTTCTTCTTGTAACATAAAACATTGTGTCACTTTTTTACATGTTGGGATGAAGTGTGTGGTTTGGTTTATCTGGTGAAAACACACTGAGGTTTTCATTTACATTGGTACATTGAATCATTTAACAAATGCTTTTATCCAAAGTGACAAATGAGGAACATCACAAGCAATTCATCACACATGACACAACAATATTAGTATCACAAGGCCAAGTTACAAGACTAAGTGCAAATTAAGTTACAATGCATAAAAAAAGAATTTTTTAGCTTACACTTTATTTTAAGGTGTCATTGATACCGTGTTATTATATATTTAAGTACTGAGTAATATTAAGCAATAGTAATATTAAACTTATTGGGTTAGGGTAGGATTTGGTTGAGGATTAGTTGCATGAAATTATGCATAATTTACTGTTATTACTGTGGTAAGTAGGCCTACATGTAACGAGGACACTGTAAAATAGTGTTACCGATTTTTATAATAGATATAGCTAAAGGAAGTGCCTTTATTTAACTTAAAAGAATAATTTAATAATATATGTGCCTTTTGTACAGTGGCCCTAGAAAATATGTGGATGCATAAAGGATAAGAATTTCAACCAGCTTTGTATTGCTGTGTTGTTGGTGAATAATTCAATAATTAATAATGAATAATTGTTCATTCTTTCTCCATTTGACCTGTACACAAATAACCTCATTTATTTGTCAGCAAAAGTGCACAGGATGTCGCAAAACACATCATTTTACATCATCTGGTGGACTTTCGACCTCTCCTGGGATTTTGTTTTTGGCTCCCAACAGCTCTTTTCTGTAGTCAATGAGTACAGATTTCAGAAAATGTTTCACTTTTCTACTGCTTATACAAGTTTTATTAAAAGCCTGTCTTTCCACCAGTGAATTGCCCCTTTAAGGCCCAAAGTTTAGTTTTTAATAATCTTTCTAATTCTGTAAGAATAGGGAAGTGCACACCACAACTATAATGATGGTGATATTGTTGGAATCGCATTCAGATTTTTTTTTCCATCTGATGAACAATAAAAACATTGACTGGATAGCCAATCAGAATCCACCAGATTTGAAAGAGCTCGAGTATTTAAAGTGGCAGACGACATGTAGTAACTGCAGCGTGCTTATAATGAACAGAACGTTAACATCCGTTGTTGTGGACTCTAATATAGTCACCTTTGTTGTGACTCAAGCCTTTTATCTTCTGTTTCTCGTAGGAATGGGTCAGGAGGCAGGAAAGTCTGCGTGGCCCAGACCAGCAGGAGGATACCAGACCATCTCAGGCAGGAGATACGGCCGGAGACACGCGTACATCAGCTTCCGGCCGCTTACAGATAAACAAAGAGCCACATCTGGTGTAGACTGTCAGAACATGGAGAGGAGTCAAAAGGACCAGGCAGTGGGTACGTACCAGCTGGTGATGGAAACATTTAGTGCGTGATGAAACTAAAGAGCTACTCAACTTTAAAGGTGAAGTGTCATTTTCTTGCTACAAACATTGAAAAAAGGGAATGCAAAAGTGATGAATGCTATTGGTTGATAAAACTGATTGTCCCATCCCACCCCAAACTCAAGCCAAGCATTTTAATATGCCTTAGTTGTCACTGATTATTGTATTAAAATATTATAATGTATTAAAATTAAATTTAAAAAACTTAACTTAAAAAAATACTCCTTTCAGCTAGCAATTCCCTGAGTAAGTGGAAATCTGTGCTCTGCGAAAGTGGAAAGGATTTTGAGATTTCACTGGTTCTCATGGTGAATAAACAGCTTTGTAATATTGGGAATGTAACGGGTTTTAAAGAGCTGAAATATGCGTGTGTGGGTTGTTCTGCTTTAGAGTGGAGCATTCATCACCTTTAAAAGGTGTAGATGGAAACCCTGTAGGAGACCATCTGACTTTATTATGCAAATATATATGAGAATGATGAGGGTGGGTAGAAAGTAGTTTGAAATGTGTTTTTTTTATATAGAGAGAGTGATTGTCAAGAAATGCCCAGGTCATATTTCACCCCTAAAACCAAAGGAAAATATATAAAAAATATTTACATGTTTTTGCATAAAGAAAAAGAAGCCCGTTGTTTGGAGTATAAAACTTGTTTTTGCTTGGTGACATTTTCTTGACAATTAAGCAAAGTAAAGTGTTCTTTTTGTCATTCTGTAATTTGATTAAAATCAGTTCAATAAGAAATGTAGATTTATTCAAATGTTCAATTTCTTTATTGAAACATAATATATATTATATATATATAATATATATATTCTTTATAAAAACATTTTTTTACACTGAAGTTTAATTAAGTTTATTTCACAGTAGTATTCATTTTAATTAAGGTTATAATTGTGTTTGGAAACATTATTATCATCAATGTATTACAATAATGAATGAGTATTTTTATTTAGTTATTTTTAAATTACAGTAATTATTGTCATTTTGGAGGAAACTTAATACACAAAAGTACAAGTATAATTTCTTATTTTATTCTTTTGAATTTGGAGAAAAAATGTAACCAGGACATTTTTTGTGACTTTCACTCTATAGTGCAGATATACCTACTTACATATACAAAACATATACAAAAGGAATAGTTCACTTAAAAATGAAAATTGTCATCATTACTCAACCTCAAGTTTCTTTCTTCTGCTGAACACAAAAGATGTTTTGAAGAATGTCGGTAACCAAACAGGTGATGGACCCCATTGACTTCCATAGTATTATTTTTTTTTCGTACAATGGAAGTCAATGGGGTCCATCGACTGTCTGGTTTCAAAATATATTTTGTGTTCATCAGAAGAAAGAAATTCATACAGGTTTGAAACCACTTGAGGGTGAGTAAATGATGACAGAATTTTCATTTTTCCTTTAACTTCTATCCAATGAAGGAAAAATAACTGAAACATTTTCCCCTCTAGCGTCAAAGGCCAGCATTTCTTCAGTGCTTCAGACTATCCTCCCGACATCATGCACAAATTCGGTGCGCTCGGAGTTAAACGCAGCTTCAAGTCAAGAGGGCCACAACAGGAGGCAGTCATCATTGTGTAGAGTCCTAAAAGCACCCTCCAACCATTTCAAGAGACCAAAGACTGAACGGGTTGTGCCATACGACAGACAATATTGTTCTGGTATAGAAAAAAGTGATCGAGCTAGAGTCTTGCCCATTAATGAAGACCGCAAGCCTAACCCGGAAGCTCTGAGTTACATCAACATTGATGCCTATGAGCCTGACAGTAGCGGAGCTGAGGAGGAGGACTTGAGTTTAAACCCGTCTCTGGCTGCTCAGAAGAGACTTGATGGTATTTGTGATTTGGGTGGAAATGTAGATTCGCTTGATGATTCACATCCTGATGTCGTTCCAAAAACAAGTAAACGTTCAGCGCAAACGGCACCTTCTAAAAACTCAACAGAACTTTGTTGTGAGGAACCAGATTTTCAAAGAACTGTACAAGCAAATAGGAACGTTGGTCAGTTGTTGGTTGGTGAAGACCAAGCTCCGAAATGTCACGGGGTTACGGCCAGCGCTGGAGCCGTTTCCTATACGAGCACAGGAAAAACAAACCCTGAAGAAACATTACAGTCCGAAATGGTTGTGAGGCCAAAGATCCGCAAACAGACGAGCGAGACCCACCTTGAAAGGAGGAAACGTTCAGAAAAAGAGGAAGTAAGCCATTTGTCGGGCTCATCGGACAGAAACAAGTGTGGCTCGGCACCTCCGGGTTTCCTCGCACAAACAAGCCCTGAAAATGAGTTTCTCTTTGATTTTCCACCCATGACCTTGAGTGACCTCTACTCCAAGGACAGTAAAAGTGTGAACGATGACAACGCTAAAGTAGATGATGAGGATGATGATGACAATATCTGGGAAGATCTAGAGAATTTTGGAGAGAAATTTGAGCCGTCTACAAAGGGTGATGAAAGGTACAGTATGTATTGCATGTATCTCAATTCAGTAGATTGTACTAAAATGTTTAATTGCACAGATTTGTACAGAATAATAATCTGCATGAAAATAAATGTGCTTCATAATATTATATATACAGAGAAGCTTTGCATCAATGCCATTGGTCATTAGTAACACAGACTCTATGATGAGACTCTAGTGGTTGGTTATACCATGGCATTTTTCACAAATGGGTTACAAATTGATTTCATTACCTTTTTTAGCTTCTTTTTATTTGTTTTTACATAATAATAGCAGAAAATCTTTAGAGAGAGAATATTAGATGTTATAAACTTATACACTTTTTTTTTAATCTTTTTTTTTTTTTACAATATTTAAGTGTTTTTGAAAGAAGTGTCTTATGTTCGCCAAGGCTGTGTTTATTTGTTATTAAAATACAGTAAAAACATTAATGAAAATATTATTACATAATGTCTTTAGTCTTTAGTGTCATGATTTTCCAGAAATCATTCTAATGTTCTGATTACCGAAGAAACGTTATTACTTATCAATGTGCTTTTTAATAATTTTATAGAAAACATTATTTTGTTGAAACTGAGACATTTTTTTAAATACAAAGTTCTAAAGAACAGAATTTATTTTATTTTGCAATATTATAGACACATGTCTTACCAGCAGTGTTGGGGTGTAATGCATTACTAAGTTATTAATTACTGTAATTTAATTACATTTTCTTTTGTGAAAAAGTAAAATAAGGGATACTCTTAATTTTTCTGTATTTTTAATTAATTACTTCTGATGTAATTGCATTAAATACTGTATAGACTATATAAAAATTCTATATAAAACAATAATGGATTTGACATACAAATTTTACATCTAATGTTAAAATGGATGTTTTTTTTCATAACCTCCATTTAAATACTTCGATCAGTTCAGGAAATATTCATGCAATTTTATATTATTTATTTGAAAGAATTAAAAGAGCAGTTTCATGCCTATCCTTGCATTGTTCAACTGTTTGAGGTGGATATTGGATTTAGAAACTAATTAGTAATGCAATACTTTTTAGAGAGAGTAATTAGTAATCTAATTATATTGTTGAAGAATTAATAGGTAGTAATTAATTACTTTTTTTAGAGTAACTTACCCAACACTGCTTACCAGTAAAGAAGTGTGTGTGTGTGTGTGAAAGGGGCTACTGTCACTTTTAATCAATTCAATGCATCCTTGCTGAATAAAAGTATTAATTTCTTTAAAAAATCGTACTGTCCCCAAGCATAATAATTTATTAGATTTCGATTCAGTTGAAGAAAAAGCATATTTTTAATTCATATTCTAACAACCAAAAGCATAATATTTAGCTCCCACATTTTGTGTGCAACCGGTACCTATTTTTCAATCTTTTAATTATATTTCTATAGCATAGTCATTCTTCTCAGTTTTGTACATCACTACTGTTGAATGTAGGAACAACATTTTCACTTGGTTCTTTGTGAAAAGTCGCTCTCATAATGCAAGTCAAGGATGAGTTGGGCATTATTTACTGTGAATGCTTGATGAGGTATTCACTCAGCAGGAAATGAGTGAGGTGCCAAAGGTGCTCATTCTGGATGCTAAGGCTCTTCAGCTAAGAGGATTACCTTGACTTTTACGAGGTGTGCTCACGTGTGTGTGTTTGTGTGCATGTGCGTGCATCCTGCTCTGTGTTCTAAGCAGCAGCTCAGAATTCAGCGAGGGCGAGTGGTCGGCTTCGTGGACGTCCGACTCTGGGCTGGAGAAGGAGAGGTGCACAAGTGAAGAAAGCTGGGAGACTCTGCCTGGCATGGATGAGCCTCCTGTAAGCAGCAGCGGTCTGGAAGAAGTGCCTTCTCTCAACCTCGCTCTAGAGTAAGCACACAAACTCTAAACACTTTAGTAATACTTTGGATAACATCAATACACGGCTGTCATTGACACAGACAAGTGTTTTTTTTAAATTATTTTTTTTAATGATTTTTAATGTTATATAAAAAAAACATTGAAATATCTGTTCATTAAAAAAAATTTGGTAATTGTTTTTATTTTGGCTATAAAAATGAATGTGGTTGCATGATATTAATTTTACATTAAATAATTCATTTTGACATGGTATACAGTGAAATTATCAGGCTTTCTGTATGTTAATAATTTGGCACAATGGAGAAAAAAAAAGATTTTTTCTTCATCATCACAAACATCAGTAAGGAAAGGCATCAGATGTAAGATTAAGTCCATAAAGTATGTTAAGTATGTAAGTTGTACATTATTTAGATATTGACCAAGTGTCAACCTGGCTTCCGGTTTCTCTCTTGAATCCAATACGGAAGTGACTTAAACTGCAGTTCATCGACTGGCCACTAGAGACAGGCTGCAAAAGAGAGTCAATCCCATGTACTCCCAGGCGGGAAGGAAGTCGACCGGAAGTTGAAGTCGGCCGGGTGCCGACATTTTGTAGCAGAACTTCACTTGCGTTAGCATCCCATTGACTCCCATTCATTTTGGCGTCACTTTGACAGCGACTAACTTTACATCTGAGGCGTTTAAAGACTCCATTTGTCCATTATTTATTTCTAAAGATACACGACAATGTATAAAATGCTCCATTACCTTGTAGCTTATGTTATGGACCCGTAGAAGCAGTTTTTGTAAAAGTAGGCTAACGATTGCGTCATAACCACGCGACTCTCTGTCGCACACTAGAGAGATTACCGTATAGACGGGAGGAGAAGCTCGCGGGCAATCGGGGGGACGTGGAGGCAAAATGACAATATAATTAATCAGAATACCTAGCAAAAGTTTCTCCTGCTCAAAGCTTATGGACAGCTCCTACTCACACTCTCCGTCTCTGCAAGATTCGGAAGGGAATGATTCAGATTTCTCTTGGCACAGCTACTAGAAGACAGACGGGTTGCTCACGTGGTCCGTGTAACGCTTTGCTCGGTTTGAGTCTGCGCATCAGGAAAGGAAGTGCTAAGAAATCGCTGAAAATGGGCTTCACTTGTCTCAATTGAGTTCCAATGGGGTCGCTGTGTCCATTTCTTTTACTGTCTATGTGTACTCCCCATGTTAATATGCCCAATTTTACAGCCCCCAAAAAAAACATGTCTGGTTCAAAAAGTGGTTTTGGTCTATATAGCTAATTTTGCCCTTCATGACAACTGTAAGGGGGGTGAATTTTTGTATAACTCATCCGTTTAAGTTATATTAAGCCTTAAAGTTCTGAATAATTAAGGGCATGGCCACTTGAGTGACAGGTGGATTGCTGCTGCTGTCACCACAAGCCGTTTGCCTGCTGTCTCTTAGCTGTCACGTCACCTCAGCTAATCCCGCCTCTTTGACCTTTTTCGGTTATCCGGGAGTGATGCGCTGCCAAGATGGCGACGGTCGACTCCGCCCACTTTGGGTTTCACTTTGCTCTTCAGAAACCCACCGGTGACGTCACGGACATTGTGTCCATATTTTTTCACAGTCTATGATATTGACAGGCTATGTACATGTAATCTGGGTAAAAAAGGATGACATTTTCTTTAAAAATTAAATTAACTTAATCAATTGATAGCCGTTGTATTTGTATTCTAGCCGGTAGGGGTTGAACAGACTAGTCTACTTGTCGACTTTAATGGTCTGCCATGACGCTTTAAGCTTGAAGTCGACTAGTCGCTGATCATTCATGGTCTATAGAGGGCGCAACAGGATAATACATTTTTGAAGTCCACTTTTATGCTCTGTTTCAGTTAAAATGACAAATAAAAGCATACTCCGAGAGCGCTCCACAAGATATGTTTGATTAGACCATCTGGATGCTCAAAATTGATAGCGTGAATGCACGTTTTACACAGCTCATAAGCACGCATATCACGTTAAGATCGTGCACACACAGAATCATTCAGTGGCGCAGAAATGTATTGTAAACTGTTCGGTGATTTATCAGTAAAATAGCTTAGAAACTGAAAAGTTATAGCATATATTTCTTTGTAATTAAAACCCACAGCTTCACTATTAGTATTAGTATTATGCTGCCAGGTGCAATTCACACGCAATTGCTCTCTGTCACACTAATGCACTCATATAAATGTAATCTTTAATGTGCTACTTTATATATATATATCTGATTTAGAACGAGCAGAAATCTGTGAGAAATATAACAACCCAAAGACAAAAGAACTGATAAAAATAAGCTGTTATGTAGGAGCGCTGTGTCATATGCCATAGCTGTGCACAAGGGAATCTGCGTTCGAGTCTCAGCTCGAGGTTCAGGCTTTGTTCATCAGTGACGTCATCAGCAACTAGTTGACGTCGACTCGACTTTCATCACATAAATGTCGACTTTAAAAATCTGTAGTCATTACTAGCTGGGAACTTATAAGATGGTTGATATTGGAAGAAAATCCTGCAACTGGTTGCATAAACTGCTTAGAGTAGTCTTAAAAGTTAGTCATCTAAATGTTTTCATCAAGGCTGGCCCCAACTTTTTAAAGTCAATTACATAGAGTAAATCTGGCTTATTTGAATTGGAAAAGTAAGACTGATTGGTTCTTAAGACACAGTCTTGACATAGTGGTTAAAGTTTATGTAACTGGCCCCTGATCACAATGAGTGCCATCACATGACTTGTGACAAACCTTTTTAATGTATAGTACAACTGATGAACAACTGTTTAGATCTTCTAAAGCCTGGCAGAGAGTATGCTGATTGAATTTAGAAATAAACTACATATAGAGATAAAGCCTAAACATACTCGATACATTCATTTAAAAGCATCTTGCATTTTAATATAAAGGATAATTGAACCAAAGCCCAGTGAGCTGCCTTACTAGACCACATATTTAAAAAAAATATGCTCCTATGCTTACCAAGGCTGTAACAGTTCATATTTAAGTTTAAAATAAGTTTTCTATTTTAATATATTTAAAATTTATTCCTGTAATTGAAAAGCTGCATCATTACTCCAGTCTTCATTGTCACATGATCCTTCAGAAATCATTCTAATATGCTAATTTGTTGCTTAATATTATTATTTACTGCTTAATATTTTTTTGTGATTAAATGTTTAAATGTTGTAATGTGATTAAATGATTAAATGTTTTCAGGATTGTTTGATGAATAGAAACAGCATTTATTTGAAATTAAATTTTTTTGTAACACTATAAATTTCTTTACTGTCACCGTTGATCAATTCAATGCATCCTTGCTGAATAAAACATTAATTTTAGTTTAAAATCAAATCTCACTGGCTATGTTGGCACAAACACAATGTTGTCTGGTCTTGATTAATAACTTGTCCATTAAGATTTTTCTCCACTTTCTGACAAACGAGTCTGTCTACACTCTACAGCATTGATGTGTACATGTGGTACTGCTCTTATTCCAATATCTTTAGTCACACAAAACCGAATGAAACAAGTCTAATTCATTTTAAATGTGTCTAAAATATTGAGGCATCCCTAAAAACGTTGTGTTTTTCTGATGTCCTGTGCGTTTGTGTGGTGTTCTTCAGAGAGCAGACCCCTCTGGAGGAGGGCGAGATCCCCTGGCTGATGTATAATGAGGACTCGGGCAGCAGCAGCGATGAAGACCCTGATGGTGTCAGTCAGTTTGTGCACCCTGGACTCTTTATCCTGGATGGAAACAATAACCTGGAGGATGATTCCAGCATGAGTGAAGATCTGGACACAGAGTGGAGGTCAACAAACCTAATATACAACATCAAATATGACAAGATAAAGATGCAATGTCATCCTTTAACTCTTAAGCCCCCGATATACTCGCAGCAAAGTTCTTTTTCGTTCTTCAATTGGGTGTAAAAAGAAGTTGGAAATACCTTTTGCTGCGGTATACTATTAGCGAACATCTGACGCCACCCACACTCCTGGGAGCAAAGTTTAGATGGATAACAAAATATACAAACAATAAAATTGAAAACCGCAGCCAAGAAAGCATCTGATTATAGTGAAATGGATATGTTTGCGCAAGATCTGCAATTCGGCATTCCAGTCAAGTCACGTTTATCTAAATAGCACTTTATGCAATAGGTTGCTTTAAAGCAGGGGCGCGAGAGCATGTCGGGAGGCGCGGAGTAGGGCTGCGCGATGTGACGATATCAATTGATAGAGATTTATCTGTATCTAAATATATCCGTGAAGCTCAGGACTGCTTAAACACAGTAGAGCAGCAGAGAAACTTGGATGAATGAGGAGGAACAGGATGTGCTTGATTATGAGTTATTAAAAGCACAATAAACTACGACAGAGAATTTGGCAGATTTCTGTGGCTCACATCCAAAGCACACAGGTGCTGAATTCAGTTCACTTTCGTGGCTTATTGCGCTTGAACGGTTAAATACACACATTTACAGTGAGGAAAATAAGTATTTTAACACCCTGCTATTTTGCAAGTTCTCCTACTTAGAAATCATGGAGGGGTCTGAAATTGTCATCGTAGGTGCATGTCCACTGTGAGAGACATAATCTCAAAAAAAATATCCAGAAATCACAATGTATGATTTTTTTAACTATTTATTTGTTTGATACAGCTGCAAATAAGTATTTGAACACCTGAGAAAATCAATGTTAATATTTGGTACAGTAGCCTTTGTTTGCAATTACAGAGGTCAAACGTTTCCTGTAGTTTTTCACCAGGTTTGCACACACTGCAGGAGGGATTTTGGCCCACTCCTCCACACAGATCTTCTCTAGATCAGTCAGGTTTCTGGGCTGTCGCTGAGAAACACGGAGTTTGAGCTCCCTCCAAAGATTCTCTATTGGGTTTAGGTCTGGAGACTGGCTAGGCCACGCCAGAACCTTGATATGCTTCTTACAGAGCCACTCCTTGGTTATCCTGGCTGTGTGCTTCGGGTCATTGTCATGTTGGATGACCCAGCCTCGACCCATCTTCAATGCTCTAACTGAGGGAAGGAGGTTGTGCCCAAAATCTCGCAATACATGGCCCCGGTCATCCTCTCCTTAATACAGTGCAGTCGCCCTGTCCCATGTGCAGAAAAACACCCCCAAAGCATGATGCTACCACCCCCATGCTTCACAGTAGGGATGGTGTTCTTGGGATGGTACTCATCATTCTTCTTCCTCCAAACACGTTTAGTGGAATTATGACCAAAAAGTTCTATTTTGGTCTCATCTGACCACATGACTTTCTCCCATGACTCCTCTGGATCATCCAAATGGTCATTGGCAAACTTAAGACGGGCCTTGATATGTGCTGGTTTAAGCAGGGGAACCTTCCGTGCCATGCATGATTTCAAACCATGACGTCTTAGTGTATTACCAACAGTAACCTTGGAAACGGTGGTCCCAGCTCTTTTCAGGTCATTGACCAGCTCCTCCCGTGTAGTTCTGGGCTGATTTCTCACCTTTCTTAGGATCATTGAGACCCCACGAGGTGAGATCTTGCATGGAGCCCCAGTCCGAGGGAGACTGACAGTCATGTTTAGCTTCTTCCATTTTCTAATGATTGCTCCAACAGTGCACCTTTTTTCACCAAGCTGCTTGGCAATTTCCCCGTAGCCCTTTCCAGCCTTGTGGAGGTGTACAATTTTGTCTCTAGTGTCTTTGGACAGCTCTTTGGTCTTGGCCATGTTAGTAGTTGGATTCTTACTGATTGTATGGGGTGGACAGGTGTCTTTATGCAGCTAATGACCTCAAACAGGTGCATCTAATTTAGGATAATAAATGGAGTGGAGGTGGACATTTTAAAGGCCGACTAACAGGTCTTTGAGGGTCAGAATTCTAGCTGATAGACAGGTGTTCAAATACTTATTTGCAGCTGTATCATACAAATAAATAGTTAAAAAATCATACATTGTGATTTCTGGATTTTTTTTTTAGATTATGTCTCTCACAGTGGACATGCACCTACGATGACAATTTCAGACCCCTCCATGATTTCCAAGTGGGAGAACTTGCAAAATAGCAGGGTGTTCAAATACTTATACGTACACAGTAGCGATAACGTTAAGCGCACCAGAATTAAATATAATATTCAGAAGTAAACAGCATAGCTGATTTACAGATTAAGTTAACATCCACAAATGAATATGAATTACATCCACAATGAATTACATCCACATCCGTCGATTCAGGGAGCAGTGCAAAGTGTCCGTGCAAAATCAGTTTTTGTGTGTGTTTTTAGTAATTGTTGGTTTCTTGGTAAAGAAAACTATAATATTCAGAAGGAACCAAACTATAATATTCAGAAGTAAACAGTGTAGCTGACTGAGTGTTTATGTCAGAATGTTTATTTTTAAACCACAACCTTTTAAAAATGATATATTTAACGATATATTTAGCATTTCTCATCCAAACAACGTCAAACTTGGCACTGCACTTACTCATGCCCTTAGCAAGACACCTGTCGAGTTTGAAATCCATTGGACTAACGGTTTGAGAGATATGTGGTTAACAGACATGCACACAGACAGACAGACAGACGTTCCTGTAATTTATAGATGGATAATTTCACTTAAAAAAAAAAATTAAACTTTTATGAATAATGTGAATTTGAGAGGAAAATATGCTTTAATTTCATGAAAATAATGTCATGGCCCTAACAATAGGCTTAATTTTCTTTATGCAAAATCAATTTTTTTCCTGATTCTGGGTTGAAACATGACCTGAAAATGTTTTCATGAGATTTAACCCACCAAGCATGTCTAAAATATGAAAATCGTTGATGATTATAAGAACATTTTGCTTAACCGTTTTGATTGTGTTAGCTGCAACAGGAAACGAGAGAGGATGTATTTTAAAGTCCTTTGTTGTTCAGGTTCCTTGATGAATTTGGTGATGGTTTTGGGATGGCTCAGGCAATCTCTTACGTGGATCATTCCCAGCTCCTCACTTACATGGCATTAGAGGAGCGTCTCGCACAGGCTATGGAGGTGAGGGCCCTTATTTTGCGTAATCGTGTTGTGATATCGCTGTTTGAATCACTGCAGTCTAACTGTATAAGGTTTTGAGGGCATTAAGAGTCAGATTAATTTTTTTTCAAGGAAGAGTAGCTTCTTTTGTACATCATCAGGGCCCATTTTTATTAATGGTCAAATTGAAATGGAGCCTCAAGACCTGTTTTACTTTATTATTGTTAATTTCTTATTGAGATGAAAGCATAGTAGTCTTCCATAATTAATGCTGCTTTTTCATGAACAAATAAATATTGTATTTGCATGAACCGCTAAGTTGTACAAATAAATGATCCATCTTAATTATACCCAAAAAGACAATATTGAGAAATTGGACTCAGTTGCTGAGTGATGTTCTGAAAGCCCAGCAAACTTAATTGATTTCAGCCAATGAGAGCGCATACTAGAAATGTAAGGCTTAACGTATAATTAACTCTCTTCTATCTTTATCCAGAGGAAATTAAATATGCTAATGTGTTTTGTTGTGTTGCAGGCAGCACTGGCTCATCTGGAGTCTTTAGCTATAGATGTGGAGCAGGCTCACCCCCCCGCCACTGAACAGATCATCGACTGCCTACCACAGATCACCGTGCATGCCGAAAACATTGGTACTACTGCCATTACTTGTAGATACATAAAGTGCACATAATACAATTCTGAAGTCAGCATCAGTAGAGTTTTTGAGTAATATATATAAAGAACAGGCTGTGCCTTATTTTATTGTTACACCATATTCAGAATATTCAGCCTCAAATGTTTTAATCCCTGTGTCCAGACTATATACTAAGGTGGGTAGAGTATCCAAAAACTCTACTCAAATAAAAGTAATAATCTTAAAAGTTACTTCAGTAACCATACAATAACATATTATTTAGATAGATAAACAACAAACAGGGAAGAAGCATTATTTCTGGCATTTCATCTGTAGCCCCAATACCCCAATGTCCTTTACTTTGTATAATAATGTACAGTATACAGCTACATTTGGATTATTAGACAATGTCAACATAAAGTGAACCTGCAGAGTTTTGCGTTTAAAGGCATGTAAAGGGAACCACTGAGACAGAGAGGAGTGAAGTCTCTTCACATTTTGACTGCGCTTATGACCGCTACTGAACATCTGAACACAATGATCAAATGCATATTGACGGATCTTCTTCTGTCTGTTCTCCAAAATATAATCAGATGTGTATTTCTGCAGGCGCGTGTAAACTGGTTAACTTTGTTTAAGCAAAGGCATTCCTATTCAAGATGAACAGGTCGCCGCCACTGCACTATACCAAAGACTATAGAATAACACAAGACGCGTCACTCGTATTGTTTTGAATGGGGGAAAGTGCAATGCTGAATAAGTCCCGCCTTCTAAATAAGTCATCACGTCACTGCAACTGCTGTTAGAAGCTCCGGTTCTTATCATAGATTCCTATATGGTCAGTCAGACGCACGCTTCCACTGCGCATGAGCTAGATCCAGCCTAAAAAATTACGTTTTCTGTCATTATTCGAGTGTTTAGGAACAAAATTTATGAGACAGTTGTTGGCGGATTTCATTGGTGATTTCAAATATGAAATTTAATCGTAAGCTTGGCGAACAGTTTTGGAGAATTTGATGTTTCCCCATTCACAAAGATAGGAGCTGCACTTGCATGCCCGAGAGGTGTTTCAAAGATGGCCGCCGTGAAATGTCTTAAAGGGACTTTGGCATTACCCACAAATTACTGCGAATTAATGGTGTTTATTTCATACTCTGTCAACAATGGTAGCTTATTTAATGTATTTGTCCAAAAAACTGATAATGTCATACTTTGTAGTAGTGGTATCGTGTACTTTTAGCGTAATAATCTGTTTGGTTGTAAAATGTATTACATGTATGAAATTAAAATGTAGCTATACCTGTGGAATCGTTCATAGACCGCACACGCAGATAAAGTAAATCTTCAACTAATAAAGATCATCGCTTCATCGCTGGCAAACAATAGGATGCATTTGCAGATTTGCTTTCAATTGACTGTAGGTCCACTTCATCAACGCTCTTGATGTTCTTATATTTCCTGTTATGAAAAACCACTTTGACGATTCAGTGTGCTGAACTGAACAAATAATTCAAACTGATTCATGGACCAATTTAGACAGTTTTGCCAACTTGTTTGATCAAGTCTTTGAACAGAATCGACTCAAGAGTGATTCATTTGCGAATGGGACATCGCTCATGCCCCAGAAAAATAAAGACAGCGCGCTTGGAATAAACAACACATTTCTTACCAATATTAAAGTACCTAGAGGAATGTCGCCTGGCGTAAGTAAGAGTATTTAGTTTTTTCATTTGAAATTTTCAGTTTTCGACTATTGACAAAATTATCCACAAATAATGCTTTTTTTCTCTCAAAAACTGAGGTACATAAGCTCAGATCAATGAGGCCTACAAGCATCGGTTCCAAAAAATAAATACAAAACCTGTCCTAATTGAAAGAAAACAGGCTGACAAAAAGATTGAGTTCAATATTTGGTGGTGATAAAGCATACTGAATGATTTCCAAGCAATGTTACAGGGTTTTCAACACAGCGTAAGGGTTAAAGTTTCAATGAAATGGCATTGGGGACAACACAGCATTAGATTATAAGTGTTCATAACTGGTTCTAACAGACATGAAAACTTGGGGATGGATAGATAGATAGCAGTTGTGCACAGTGACAGACTCTGTGCTTCTATTTTGTGCTGCATTATAGTTCTGGACAGGGTGTGCAGGTTACATGATTGTGAGTGACATGACATTAGAACTGTATGTATAATTTGCCTTCCTGTTTCTCACTGCTGCCCATGTGAAGTGTTTTGCTGATGGAAAATTGTAAGAACATCTTAGTCTTGAGTGTGTATGAGACGCACTAAGATCCGAACTCATTAAGTGATTGACTTGAAGTACTTTGTGTACTCCTTTTTTGTGCAATACGAACACCAGAAGAGACATGTTTTTCACAAAACTCAATACACAGATTGAATGCTGGCAAAAGTAATGCTCGCACACTAATGTCCCACTTCAACTTTATAGCCTGAGAGCATTTGGGATGATAAATCTGCTTTGGAAAGCATAAAATGACTTCAGTTTCACCCCTAATGACTGAAATGAGTAATTTGATGTGTGCGTGACTGGATCGAGACGTTTAAATATTTGGTTTGGTGTCAAAGGTTTACGATGGAAAGCAGAGTTGTGTTTTACATTCATTCTCTTTGGTTCTGCAGAGCAGGAGCAGTGCTGTGCCATCTGCTGTTGTGAATACGTCAAAGATGAGATTGCAACCCTGCTTCCGTGCCGCCACATGTTCCATAAACTCTGTGTCACTCTCTGGCTCAGAAAGGTATTGCTGTTTTTCTTGGAGCTTGTGAAAGAGCCAAAAAAAACAGGCTAGTTCAACCGAAAATGAAAATTCAGTCATCATTTACATTCCCTCGTGCTGTTTCAAACCTGCAAGACTTTCGTTCATCTTTGGGACACGATTAAATATATTTTTAATATTCTCTCGTCCTTTTTGTCTATCCATTGAAAGTCAATGCAGCCAAAATGTTCATGCTTTGAAGTACAAAAGGACACTGTAAAAGCTATCCATATGCTTCCAATGGTTTAATCCAAGTCTTCTGAAGTGACATGACTACTTCATATGATGAACATATTTTTATTATTTATAATGGTCAGTGCACTTACATTTAGCTCATCAAATATGGAAAACGGAAGCTTGATGTGCGAGAACTAACCTCGTTGGTTCTCGTGCCTCAAGCAAGCACCTTTGAACTTTCATTGCCCGTATCTGATTTTCTGGTTGTGTCCGAAATCACCCCCTGTATCCTTACATAGCATACACTTTTTTAATGTTTGTCTTATGAACATTTTAAAGCATAAAAATTTTGGTTATGTTGACTTCAATGGAGGGACATAAAACTCTCAGGTTTCATTCAAAACATCTTCACTTGTGTTTTGAAGATGAACAAAAGGTTAATAGGTTTGAAACGACATGAGGGTGAGTAAATGATGACCGAATTCATTTTTGGGTGAACTATCCCTTTAAGCTTATATTGACATAACTTTATTGTATTTACCGAATGTTGTCTCCTCATGATTTTCAGTCTGGCACGTGTCCAGTGTGTCGCCACGTTCTGACCCCGGAAGTGACCGATCCCTCGTCTTTAAGCTCCGAACAAGAAACGCCACCATCCAGTCACAGTGCGTCTGAGGGAGCTTGTTGAACGGCAATCCACACACCCATCTAAACATCCCGCAGAGAAGTATTTAAATAATAAATAACCAGTCTCACTGAGAAATTCCCATCTGATGTTTCTTTGCTGGAATGCAGCGGCCAGATTCCATTTAACCTAGCGACTTGTGCTGCAATTCATGCTCCAAACGTGGCGAACTAAAACTTATTTTCTGAGAAAATATGAATACGTATATATTCATAGGAAGCATATTTATTCATGTTTCAATTAAAATGTTTTTGTACATCAAGACTAAACATAATAATTAATTACTTGTATTTAACTTTTCACATGTCGTGTCAAGTAAAACGTTCAAATGCAATCCCTCAATAAAAGCTCACATTTGGTTCAAATAATCATTTCTTTTTTCAATTCAGTGTCAAAATGAGTTTTCTGGCAAAATGCCTTCCAAAGGTGTTTGCTACCCTGAACTCTCTTCAGATATCTATTCAGAGAACATTCAGCTGCATTGTTACGTCCAGACTTGAGCGCACATAGCTGGATATGAATGATAATGGCTGTGCGATTCTATTTCACTGTGGTTCATAAACATATTTGTATAAATCATCCAAATGATGGGCCGCTGAATAGGTAGTTTTCACAAAAGCACCTTCGGGAGCAATACCATTTCTAGAAGGCTGACAGTCTGAACTGGAAAATATGATGGCGGGGGACTATAAGTACGAGATGGCTTTGTGCCGTTTACTGCGAAAGCAATTGGCATGTATTCAGTGTCCTGTTATTTAGAGGCGGCAGCTCGTATCTTTGGAGAAAACCATCACAGAATAATACACAGAGAAAGGCAGAGGTGTGTGTGGCAGTAGCTCACCAAAATCACTTTAAAGATTTAAGCAAACCAGATACATTGTCAAAATGACTATAATCTATCAGTCACAAATAGGTGTAAACTGTCCCATTTTAACAAAACTCAATATATCTTATTCACTAATAATTGCATGGATTATTCATAAATGTATACGCACAGGGGAACTTATAACAACATCTGCCTATTTTGTAATGTGCGCATATGCACATGAATTTAGAGGTTAGAAATTTGCATAAAACATCCTCACCATCTCCCTATAAGGGAGTTCCCTTACACATGTACAATTAATCTTAACACATTCATAAGGCTGCCCAGAGTATGTGTAAGTTTAGTTTCAGTTTCATATTGATGAATTTGTGAAAATGTTCTTATGCAGATTTCATGCACAAATTTGTGTGAATGAGACCCAATGTTCTTTACAGAGAAAACTTTTAGATAAACTTTGTTATAGTTAGATTATCATGTGTATTCTGTATATTACCACCATATACACTTATTTCTTAGAAAAAAATATCACATTTTGCATGCAACCCTGTAATTGCACGATTTCTACCCTGATAAGATAATGCAACATTCCATAAAATTGAGATACAAAAAAAGTTACATCATTTGGGCCCAACAGCACAGTGGGAAGTAATCTAATGAAAATTTTACAATAATTAGTGCTGTCTGCATTCACCAAGCTTAACCATGTTATCAAAGTTATAAGGAAAATAATCAAACAAATGTTAACTATATTTAAAGACCCCTTGTGGTGAAAATGAAGTTTTTAATATTGTTTAGATGTCTATGTGGTGTTTTTAATATGCTTTAAGACTAACCATGTGCAAATTCATCAGTCAATACCATTGCTGAGTATTTTCTCCTTGATGCCTACTACAGATGATTTCGGCAAATCCATAAGATCATTACAAATCACACAGTACAACATGGATCTAATAAACTTGGGTACATGTGTGTAGACTGTACGATGATGACACCTATTGAATCGAAGGCTACGACGCAAGTTAGCATAGATGAATAAAATATACAAATAGAGCAAGATGAATCGCACTTTGGCAATTGTGTTTTTTATGTGCGCTGGAAAAGAGTAAGCGCAAGAGGAGAATATGGACGCTGTCATGGCTAGCCAAAAGACAGTGGCCAACTTGCCATGCCAATTTTGTAACATGAAGCTTGTCAGAAAACTTAAGCGCACAGCTGGATTTGAATGATAATGTCTGTGATATATTTCACTGTGGTTAATTAACATATTTGTATAAATCATCCAAATTATCCACTGACTTTCTATGATGTTCAAAGCGTTTATAAGGATGCTGATTTTTAGAAGGCAGCTTCCTGACTCTGAGATGGCGAATGGGAACATAGTTTGTGTATCATAAGCAACACATTATTAGCTGTTTGATAACATAGTCAAGCCAAAGGCTGATAATATCAGTTACCGTTATGTCTGATTTTACAGTCCAATTCACACCGCATCGACAGACGGCAACGTCGGGCTTTGGCAGATCAGTGTATTACACCTGTCGGAGTCGTTCTCAGCTTGTTTGAGAAGTGGCGTGCTGTAATCTGGTGACTGTCGCCATTGGTTTGCATCTGTCAGTGCAGTGAATTGGCCTGTAGAGAACGATACATAAAACACATTACCATTCTGATACATCGACTTGTAGTCGACCCTGTATAATTCGCTTATCCTCTTCTTCTGAATCATTTTTGGTTTCAAACATATATGGCTGAATAAAACCAATATTTCTACTTGCCATTGTGTAGCATTTACTACAGTTAATGGCAAAATAGGTGATTTGTTCCAGAAACTATTTTTTTTGTCCGAATGTTATGATACAATGTCCTACCTGCCCGTTTACATATGTATTTTCATACCTCTGTCATCAGTGTGTTTCATGCTATAGCAGAGTTAGACAGACGTTAGTCACAGAGCACCGCAACCGAAACAGCAGCCGCCTTTTACAGTTCCTCCTGAACCAAAACCACCAGCTTATGCTGCGTTCACACCATAACTACTGTCATTTGAAAGAGATGGAAACCCGTGACGTTATTCTTCATTTTTATGGCAACACTATCAATGCCGAAATGAATCTGCAGCAGTCAGGTGGTACAGGTCAACGCTCTTTAAGTTATGTTCATTATTATTGTAATGTTATGTGCTTTGAGACATGAGGTAGTAAAACGCCATCTCTCGTGATTCTTTTGTTTGCTCTCTGCTGAATATGTTCATGTGTTTTGAAGGAGGTGTGGTTTTGGAGACTCTCTGAAGGGAGGGTGGGACCTTATGCTTTCAAAGCTCGCTATTGCTAGCCTCTCTGAAAATTGCCTACCCTACCTTTAACCGAGTAGATCAGGTAGTCCGAGCTGGTGTTATTGAGCGGAGGCGGGGATTACATTTCATATTCATGAGTCTGGATTTTACAAGAAAAAAAAGTTGAAATGTCATTTTGATTATCAAAGATGAGTTCAAGGGATAAAATTGACTGCAGGGGGGGCGGCAAGTTGTTTAACCATTCTATTGTATTTCAGTTATTGTATTTGTTTCAGATTTTTATAAAGTGTTAATTATTTGTTGATCATTTATTATTGCTAGAAAATGAAGTTAAGCACTTCCTTTTAAGCACTGTATCCTTTTCATTAAACGTCCCTGTGCACACATTAATCATTCAGTTACAACACTCACTTTTAATAATTAATTTCAAGCAGCAAGTTCAAAGACTCAAAAAAAACTTTATTGCAAGTGTACAATATAAACAATGAGGAGACATTGTTACAGTTGAATGTCCATCAGAGAAGGTGTTCTGAGCAAACAGAGACAGATGAAAGAAAACTACACGGAAAAAAGCGTTTTAAATGTCAACCATTTATCTTGTCATATTTCCTCTTTCAGCGGGTAGGGGTGAAAATCACTATAAGCATTAGTTTGAAAATCAAACGTCCAGTGTTGCTTTTCTACTTTTGTTCAAGGATCAATTCAAGACAGTTTGGAGTTGATCATTACCTGAAACAACAATTTGCTGTTTTATATTATAGGGGATCGTTTTAAAGCACAAAAAGGCCAAAAGTGCAATCAATATATAACGCGTTCCATCACAGAATAAATAGTTCAGCACAGAGCAGATGATGCCAATCTAACTGACAACAGAAACTTTTGCTTAAGTACTTTAAAAAATGAATATCGCTGACTAACCATTTTTTCTGATGGAAGTTTACATGATCACTATGTGCAAGTCAGACATGGGAAAGAGAAATCGAATGTCTCTGAATAACACAAATTTCAATATAATGTGAGAGACAATACTGGCGTTTGCTTTAATACACTGACATAATTCGAGTGAATGGTACAAAATAGCAAAAGATTAAAATGCTAGAATAATATTACAGTATTTCAAATAAATAAAATGAATCAAAAAACACACTATAGGGATAATTGCTTTGACGTAAAAAAAAAGAAAAGAAAAAATCAAGAGCTCACTCACCAGTAGTTTAATTGATGTAAGCTCAGCTTCACACACCAAAAAAAAAAAAAAATTCTAATTGATCTGAACCCACTGGTAAATCATGCAAGGATATGAATCCAAAACTGTATTATACAGTAGATTTATGGTTAAATTGTCACCAGTTCTGCATGATTGGCACATGCACTTTATTCCACTTTTGGCTGCATTAATGATGGCAACAACTTGAAGAGGGAAACAAAAGAAACAGTCGATGCTATGGGACCCTCTTTACATATTCCAAATGTGCAAATATTAGAGCAGTATTGATTCTGAATCTTCATCGCTACTATTACAGCTGAACGTTGAGGCATATTCCTGACAGACATCCACATTCTAATAACATCAGTTTTGCAGTGGAAAAAAAACAAACACCTACAAAATTACATTAATGAATCTACAAAAAAGTATTTACAAAATACAAAAGGAATGATTTGATAGAGTAAACCTTGAATAAACCACTATTCCATTTTTGCGGAAATGGAAACACAAATTTATGTGACTCGGGAACAAGAAGTTGCTGGTAAGACGCACTGAATCGATCTCCACAGATGGAGCTTGTGTGCATTGGCAGGAAAAAAAACTGGGAAAGTCTTAATACAAAACACACCATTGTCTAACCAAACCTGTAATACTTGTGGAGGTAAATGCATATCTGTTAGAACTCAAGGGATGTTTGCATGAGGAAACCTGATCGTAAAATAGCACAAACGCACATGTTGCGCGAGAACAAGAACATCACAATCCAAGACAATGGCATAGATACAAATAAACATGCTTGTGACTGGCTTTGGTTGCTGGTTACACAAAAAAAAACACTGTTCCATGAACAGAGATCCCAACAGGACAAACCACAGTCGGATTTGGACAGGGCTTTTGGTGACTTCTAATGTGCCACATGGCAACACTGTAAATGTTAAAGGGATAGTTCACTGAACAATTTAAATTGTCATCTACTAACTTCCATCTGTCTAAAACCATATAATATTTTTGTTCCAAGAATGTCCAAGGCAAGCTGCTTTTTTCCCATACAGTGAAATGAATGGGAACTGGGACTGCCAAGCTGCAAACAAGCACCATAAAAGTATCCGAAAAATAGTCTATTTGACTTGTTGGCAGAACAGACTACAGATGCAAGATGTTATTTGCTACAAGTAAAAAAAAAAACATCTTCCTTCGGCTGTGGCGCTCAAATGTGATTGGTGCTTCCACATATTTAGACTTCTTGTATCAAAATCGCTCTTGTAAAGTGACAATGAATAGCATTTTGGCAACACTTAAATCAACGTGCTGTCACGCACCTTTAAATGCCGTATTTAAATATGCACAAACCATGAATAAGATTTGAGAGCTACAATGGAGAGAGATTTTTTGGTGAATAGCAATTTACAAATTCAGAAGACTTAGATTCTACCACAAAAGTTATATAGACCGCTTTTATGATGCTTTTTGAAGCTTGACAGCCTCTGGCCACCATTTGCTTGCCTTTCACTATATGGAAAAGAGCAGCGTGAACATTGTATTAAATTTCTCCTTTTGTATTCTATGGAAGAAACGAAAATCATACAGGTTTGGAATGACATGAGGGTGAGTAAATGATGACAATTTAAATGTTTCGCAGAATTACCCCCATAAACATCAAATGGCATGAACCACGAAGAGGTGAGAGGTTGAAGTATTTGGAAGAATTCTGAAGGCTTGTAAACTGTAGATTGGCGCTGTGTCCATGTCATTTAACGGCTCTCAAGCAGCCTAGCAGAATCGTTCGATTTTACGTTAAAGCCACCTGATTGTAGTATGACGTTTTTGCTAATGTGATCATAAATTGCACTTAGGTAAAGATATGCATTTGGTCTCGCTGCTTGATGAGTTCTGAAACGTTGGAATGTAACTCAATGAAAGTCTTAAGGATGTGACACGTTATTTTGTGTGACTGACGAACATCTGTATTTTTTTTTTTTTTTGTCCAAAAAGGTCCTATTGCTCTAGGAATATAAAAATGACATTAAAATGGCTTGACTATAAAACTGTCCAAACCATCAAACAGGGTTAGGACTTTAAAAAACAAAAAGTGATATTGTGTTATCGGGTGGACAAACAGTCCTTTATCACACATTCATCTCCATATTTTAAAGGGATAGCTCCCCAAATATGAAAAATCTGTCATCATTTGCTCACCCTCATGTCGTTCCAAACCTGTATGACTTTCTTTCCTCTTTGGAACATGAAAGAAGATATTTTGAAAAATGTTTCACCTGTTTTGTACATATAATGAAAGTGAATGGGGTCCAAAACAACAATGGACCGCACCAACCTTCATTGATTGGACACAAAAACACTGAAACACTCAAAATATCTTCTTTTGCGTTCCACAGAAAAAAGAAAGACACAAGGGTAAGAAAATGATAACAAAATGTTCATTTTCGGGTGAACCCACCCCCCTTTTTCACTGGTGCGTACACAGGAATACTCAATGGCATACTGAATACACCTCATATATCTTACGTTCTGTCTGTCGTAGCTTAACTGTTGCTCAGTTACAAAAACAAAACAAAAAACAGGACAATCTGCATAATTTTGACATCAGAGCAAAGCTGAGACCTCTCTCCATGCTAATGGCTCAAAACAGCTGGTACATAGGCAGTTCACACAGTGATTATGTGACGGAGTACTCTTTAGTACAATAATAGCATGTCATTTGGTGGGCGAAACATTTGTTGTGTTTCTCTCTGCAGATTAGGGATCACCTGGATGTGAAGTATGAGTTTGGCCTTCCAGCCATTTCCTCATTAAAGGCTATTTTTTCTTGACCGCAGCCAGTTCTTTCTGAATGTCAGCGAATTTGGGGCGATTCTCAGGTTTGTACTCCCAACATCGCTGCATGATCCTGTACACCTCATCTGGACACTTCTGCGGGCAGGACATCCTGTAACCTACATTATAGACACACAAACTTTTTGTGTCAGTGCTGATTAGAAATCAATAATTGATAGTGGATATGAAAGATTATTAAAAGGCAGTTACACTTTATTTTAAGGTGTCCGTGTTACAGTGTAATTATACATTTAAGTACGGAGTAATAATAATAATACAATAATACCTGCATGTACTTACTATAGGGTAAGGGTCAGGAATAGGGTTTGGTTTGGGGTTAGTTGCAAGTAATTATGCATAATTTAGTTATTAGTACAGTTGAATCAATGTTACATATGTAACAAGGACACTGAAAATAAAGTGTTACCTAAAAGGCTAACAGTGATTTTGTTACAGGTTTTGTTCAGAACACAATATGAGCGTACTGTACTGCACACTGCACAGTACATACTTTATAGTGTATACTGCAGTGCCTACACAGTGTGTGAAATAACCTTATGCAACATATAACAATACACATTTCAAAGTTTTTTAACAATAATTAGTTAAAATATAATTTAATTAAAGGTGAAGTATGTAAAAAAAATTGTATACATTCTCTTAACCCAGTTTATTGTTCATTGACTACTATTAGAATGCCATTCATGGGTTCATCTTCCTCAAACATGTAAACACTGCGCCAGAACATTGAGGGCGCTCCACTCAGATCCAGCTCAACCTATAGAGTGCAACAGTCGGGTTCCAGAAGTCAGCGTTATTTCAGCTTATTTTTTTTAATAATTGTTTAACAACAGAATCCCTGGTTAAAAACTATATTACCCATGATGCTGTACAGAAAATGACACTTGTCATGGCTTGTTCATGGTTTATAACTCTTTAGAACATGCTAGCAATGTGCTAATTGATGCCAGAAACATGCTAGCAACATGTTAAAAAAAATGTTAGCAATGTGCTAAATCATGATAGCAACATCATGTTAGCAATGTTAAAATCATGCTAGCAACGTACACGCTAGCAAATATGTTAAATCATGCTACAGACATCCTAACATGTTAGCATTGTGACTGTATTGCCTTCAAAACCTTTAAGCTTTAAAACGACTTCAAAATTCAAGCTTTTAAAATTTCTTCAAACTTTCTGGTCAGGCTTTCTCAAAGTATGTTGTGACAAAATGAATGAAAAAAAACCTTCGAGTCCCAGCGAAGTGATGGGGTCCCAGCTTAGGATCCCAGTAGTATGCCTGATCTAAAGCTGTTCTCGCGATTCTTAATGTAATCAATCAAACCCCTTAATTCATGTAATAATCTTTTATTGTTATCCTGATTATTTATTTAGTTAAAGTGAAAGAAATAGCATTTTAGGTATGTTTTGCGACATTGTTAATTGTTATTAAGGCATAATATAATTTTTGCTATGCTACTATGTAAGCTAACTAAAAAAAACACTAAGATTTCACAATCTATAGCTTTGTTTATATACCAGTATATCAAACATAAGTTAAAAGACATTAATGGTCGTTATAGCGTAGTTCAAACGACATTGTTTGATTTGTAACCAGGCACTAAAGCGATTACCCATAAAACATGCTTTGAACCAATCAGATTGCTTGGGTCCTTAGGTGGGACTCATCTCGGCACTTCACCACACCGAACCCAGCGCAGCTGAAAAATGGGACGGGCACTGTTGCACTCTATCCGCTTGTTAAGTCGTGACATTGGGAATACTGTTTCCGGGGCCAAGCCTCGATTTGTTTGAAATGACAATACTTTTACCTGTTGAGACATGCCTTCACAAACCCCTCAAGAGCTGTGATTGTGATGTTTGACTCGCAAAAGGGGCGTTTGCAAGGTTGTTTGAAAATATGATTTACTTTTCTAATTCCATTAGTGTCGCAGAAACTACATACTTCACCTTTAATCAAATATGAAAGAAAAATGTACTATTTTAATAAATGTAAAAACATTTCAAATAAATGAAAAAGGTTCAAATGTAAAAAATTAAATCTGGTTCATTGACTAAATATGGAATGATATCCATTTAGTACCTTTTTCAACCTGTTCTCGAGCCTGCTGGTTGGTCATGCCTGGGTATGGACACACTCCTAGGCTAAATGTTTCCCACAGGAGGATCCCATAACTCCACACATCACTCTCTGAGCTGTATCTCCCTGTGGTTTAAACAACATGTCAAACATCAATCTGGATCCATACAAATTCATAGCAATCAATTCACTCCTGTTATGTTTGTAAAGAGAATCATTAAGTAGCTTTAACCAACGGCAGCACAGACACCACGGGTGCTCTACCATAGTTCAGTGCTTCCGGTGCAGTCCACTTGATCGGGATCTGTTTCAGTCCTGATGAGGAGTAGATGCCATCGTCCTCCTGTCGGGACATCCCAAAATCGCTGATCTTCAGCACATTGTTCTCTCCCACAAGGCAGTTGCGAGCAGCCAGGTCTCTGCAAGATTTACAGAAACTGTAATATCACATAATGAATTGCATGCAATGCATGCACTCTCAGCTCACAATCATGACTCTGGACAATTCACATCTGCCAACAAAATAATCTACGGGAAAATTGGTCTCAACTGGTTTCAAATTCAAGTCAACTTCTGCCAAAAAAAACAGTTGTCGGGGACTGGAGTAAACAGTCTAGACAATTATACTGTGATTGCAGTTATGAACACCCCCAGTCTAGAAAAAGTGCCCAATGAGACCGTCCGCGGCCAAGTCAGGATCATTACCCTTCTGCTGTCAAGACAGCTGGTGAGAATATCCACAGATTCTCATCTGTTTCACAAAACCTCAGTAACAAAGTGACTTTGTTTGACTGCAGAACATGCAGCACTGTATGTGATATTGATTTCCACATCGCTCTTTCTATAAACTTCAAAACCTTGAAAATGATTGCAGAATTTAAAGTTTGAGGGACAGACATGGATACAGTACAAATACTTACTACAATACTACAAACGAGACGATGGACAACAGATTTTACTTATACACTCTTAATGTAATAAAAAAAAACATTGAGGGAAACACGTTTTTAACTACATTCTTACTCTATTTTTTTAAAATGCTTTAATAAGCCACTGTTGCCAAGTACATTCGTGTGTATTCAAAATGCTAAATAAAAAAAAAGTAAAATAAACTAAATAAAATAAAATAAAATGTATTTTTTACATTAATATACATAATACATATATAAACATTTATATTGGCCTGGTATCTCAGACAGGGCTTAGATTAACCCAGGATTAGGCCTTAGTTCAATTAGGACATTTAAGTAGATTTGTATAAACGTGCATCTTGAGACAAAACAATGGCACTGACTTATTTTAAGATATTCCAGCGCAAGTTGCTTTCAGTTAAAACAGCTCAAACATGCATTTTAGTCTGGGACTAGTTTAAGCCTTGTCTGTTAAACCGGGGGATTAAGTATCATCAAAGGGCCTAACATATCTATAGCTACACTACCATTTAAACATTTGGGGTCAGCAAGATTTTCTTTTTAAGAAATCAATATTTTTTTTATTTATTTAACAAGGATGCATTAAATTGATCAAAGACTTTTATACCATGGTCTGTCTGAATACTCAATTCTGATTGGCTGGAAGGTGTGCATTAAAACCGTTTAATGCACAGGTAGTTTCAGTCAGTTTAATCACAATTTATATTAGTGCGCTGTTTTCATTTAAGCGCGCACACAGATATCGGAGGTCGCGCTGCGCAAATAGAAACTTTCAGAAGCACAGAAACTCATCAGTGCTGCTAAAAATAGCTGTTTTTAAAGCTTTTGAAACTCGCAGCTTCGATGTTAGGAGAGAGACGGGTAATTCACACATGCATCTTTCTCTTTCGCTCTGTCTCTTTCTCTCGCTCTAATTTATTCAAATAAATGTAATCTTATGTACTATATCTGTGTCTGATTCAAAGCGGGCAGAATGCTAGATCTAAGGAGCCATAACTGACGAAAATAACCGGTCAAATATTGCACTGCAAACATCAATAACATGCTGTCAAATGACCATGGTATAAGTGGCATAATCCATGGCTAGCTGTGCATTAAACTATTTGAATTTGGGTGGTTCTTTGCCTCTGCGTCGTGCATTAAAATAATTTAACACACAGCTAGTCATCCCTTGCTTATTTTACAAAGTTTTCTATTTCTATTACTTTCTATTCTTCATAGAATCCTGAAAAAATGTATCATGGTTTCCACAAAAATATAAAGCAGCACAACCGTTTTCAACTGTGATAATATTTCTTGAGCAGCAAACCAGCATATTAGAAAGATTTCTAAAGGATCATGTGACACTGAAGACTGGAGTAATGATGCTGAAAATTCAGCTTTGAAATAACAGGAATAAATTATATCTGAAAATATATTAAAATAGAAAACAGATATTATAAATTGTAATAATATTTCACAATATTTCTATTTTTACAGTATTTTTTATCAAATAAATGCAGCCTTGCTGAGCATAAGAGACCTCTTTCAAAAACATAAAAAAATATTACAGACCCCAAACTTTTGATCGATAGGGTACATCACCTACAAATAAAGCTACGCGTTATAATAAAAATAATAACTGTTTGATTGCTGCTTGAAACTAAATTTAGCAAGCTAGCATCATTTTAGGACATAATGAGAGACTTTTTAGGGTATATTTACATGACAAGGATGCATTCCCAGTTCACACGGATCCACAAAAACAACTAAAAACACTGTATTATGATGCTAGGCCAGTAGTTGGCGATGTCACTTTGTGTAAACTACAAAAACGTAGTGTTTCTTTACAGAGACGATAACGGTATCGTTTTCAAAAAACTTGCACTTTGAAACCATTTTCAGGCCCTAAAATACCGCTATCGTGTAAATGAACAGCCATAACAACGCATAAACTCATTCTGTTTTTAGATGAAAACGGTGTTGAGTAAACAGCCCCTTAAAGACACTCTCCAGTCCAGACATTAAATAACTGCTATTGAGTGTTGAGTATGGCACTGATTGAACATTGGCTGGGTACTCAAAAGTGATGAGTTTTCATATCACAACATTCAAAATCTTAAAGGAATAGGCCCTTTTTTTTTTAAAGTCTACAAAAGCCGATCATTAGATTTGTAACGTCTCTCATACAAGGAAGATGATTCTATCTATTCTCTTCATCCCCAACCAGTGATTTAAGATTCTAGTCCACAGCCACATCTGTGCCTCTCGCCGGCATTTATGCTGAGCAGACATCCTCAGCTACACAACCATATTAGGTTGTCACATCCCAAAAATTGCCTTGCTGACATGAGATGGTGAAAGACAGTGGGGGGTAGCGGGTGAGAGAGGGCTGATCTGACAGAAAGGTGCTCAAACCACCGTCGCCCCTAACATGATCATGTCTGATAGTAAATGGATTTTAGCAGGGTGCTGATAGAGCGCCCAGAGCTCATTTCTGAGCGACATGTAATCAGCCGGCTGGCTTCAGTCTCAAACAGCACAATGCACCAAAGCCCATTTCACAGTTTAAAAATCACCACCAGAAAGAAGCAAGATGAACTGGACAGGAAGGTGCCGCTAGGTCCTGATGTTTTAATGGGTGGCTGAGTTGTTCAGATAAAGAAAAAGTAAGGCGCTCTTGGGTTACTGCTAGTTGGATGGTTTAAGAAGATATTACTAAATATAAATCATCAAATACCAAACTTACATTAGTTGACATATATTTAGATATTTATAGCCTTCATGGAATGATGTTAATACAACACAGTGAGTTGCTTTGCTGTTGCCATTATAGGTAGTTTCCTTCTAAAGTTGCGTTCACACTGCTAGCAACACGCAGCTACAACGTGACATGATCCCATTCGTTTCAATGGAGAGCTGGCGATTTCTGGAGTCACGAGCGACAATGACCATTGGTGACAGGATGTAAGCGTGTCCTAGCCTGCTCCTACTCTCCATTGACAAGCGTTAACTTCCGGGTACTCTGTTGAAGTTTAAAACTATTGGATCAGCCCAGAGCCACTCTGGATCTGTCATAACCAATCGCTAACGTTTGGTCGTGACGTAACCCTACAACTCAAACTAGCGCAACACCTCAACGTCATCGTTCTCAGCCACTCCCTCTGTTCGTTGATTGGACCGGTAAAATTTTGGCTGGAGAAAACCCACGAATATACCGCAAACCCTGAAGGTACTGAAGGAAAATGAAAATTGAGCGGAAGTACGTAGGAGGGCGGAGCCAGGCTAGGCGTGTCCAGCGACGCAACAAAGTTAAGATATGTTTAACTTTATGCAAATGAATAGCGACTTTTGGGAGCAACAACCAATAGGAGTGAAGTCAGTGGAGTGCACGTGATCCGTCACTACATCCTGTAGTGGAGAGTGTCGCGGCAAGATGGAGTGATTATTTTCCTAGAATTTGTGATATGTCTCCGTTTACATACGGGCGTACTCGCAGTGCTGAACCTGAATGGTTTCATGAACCCAGATTGACTGGTGCTTGCGCTTTCGCTGCAGATAAATAGCTGAGATAGCAAAGAGCACTCGCTGTTTCTCGTATATCTTTAATAATTATATTTAGTCTTTTCCCATTCAAAATTTGTTTTTAGCGGCAAGAAAACTGATTTGGTGTCTACAACATGAAATAACATCCGTGAACAGGGCTGCCAACTCATTAATGCTTGTTATTTAACCACTGTAACACCATCAAATATTACTGAAGTCGGAACCACCGCTGCACTTCGTTTGGAAAACTGTGCTAAGGCGAGTCTGAGGGCAAAGTGAAGGGGAGGGAGAGGCATCCATAGCTGGAGACTTTTGCCTCAGTTGGTAAAAAGATAAACCAATCACCATTGAGTATTTCACTAGGTCATATCAACCAATCGTTAAAGAGATCAAATTACGTAATATCAGTTGATCAGTGAACTGCTACCACTGATAATGTACCAACTACCTTTATTATGGAGAGTAGAGATATTGAATATTTGATCACCAACAAGTTTAGCAAGCTACCATTCAAACATCAGCTACAAATTAAAAATGAAGGAAGACCCAATGCCTAAGTTGAATACAGGCTAAAGCAGGGCTTCCCTATTCTAGTCCTCGCGCCACCCCGCTCTGCACAGTTTGTATGTCTCTCTTATCTAATCATCAGCTTGTTAGAAGAGAGCTCCATGAACTCGTGTGTGTACCGATTGACAGGGTCCCTATGAAGTGTTCACTGCTCCCTACTCCCTGAGCATGGGATATCTCTGTTGAAGTTCACTTCATTTAACAAAGTTTGTTAGTCGCCACACCCTGCAATTTCAAACTCAGATGAAACTCAAGTTGCGCATTTTAGAGGAGTTTTACAGTTTGATGCAATAATATAGCTACTTCTGTACATAAATATGATAAATTACCATACTTTCATTTAATATACATGTGTATAATATATTCATATAAATATTAATTAATTATAAATTTCACTTAATCGAATCTGTCCAATTCAAAAGCCCTAAACTGAATGATAAATGTAGAGTATGTTGCGATGATAAATATGAAAATAAACATAATTTGGTAATATACATTTTTATCTTATTTAACCTGTAATCATGATAGTTGACTTGTAACTGTCGCGTCTAACACACTACACACCCGTGAACAGATGCATACAAACACACCTGCTTTGGATTGGAATCTGTCTTTAAGATGACGAAATACCCTTGTAAGTCCACTTCTTAGTGCACGTACGGTCGAATGGAACCCATCCCTCAACTGAGCGTGTCAGATAAGAGAGACATTAAAAATGTATAGAGCGGGGAGGCGTGTGAACTAGAAATGGAAACCCCTGGGCTAAAGCAATCAGCTTCACTAAATGGTCGAATGTGCTCGTTTAACACAGATATTATCTCTTTATTGAGATTTTTGCTTCAAGTGATAGGCTAAGTGAGTGAAATCATATTTATATTTTATTGCTGTATAAGTGTCATTTTCTTTTAATTGTCTGTCTAAAAGTGACCAAAAAAGCCATTTTAAAGCAGTTAACCAAAAAATAATAATAATTGGTAGGGGATCCCCAGAATATTATGATTTAGTGTGTCTCATGTCTGTAGCAAGCTATGAGGTCATAGAGGTTACATTTTTCATAATGAGTTCATATAATAAAGTTCTCTTAATGACTAGTAGTAAAAGTAGTCGTTCAGAACATAGAGAGCGTACCCAAAATGTAGAACGGCAAAGAGGTTCCGACAAAATACATAGATACAACAATAGATGTTTTTCTAAAAAAATTTTTTTAAAAGTCCGCCTAAATCTGATGATCAGGAAGAAGGATATGACAACAAAGAGATGAGCAACAGGGAGGAAGATGAGGATAGAAATCTGAAGGAGACATGTAGTGTATATAATGAGTTGCATTTGTGCACAATTCATAACACCCAACTCCACCCAACTCACTAATTTTCAAACCCTGGTTACAGCCATGTTGTGCCTCCTCTATTTTAAAACCCACCAGACGCCACTGCTACTAATAACTGGAGATACATAAGTAGTAAAACATCCAGATACGGTAATGAGAAACAGGAGCAATTGTTCATGAAAAATTCACAAAAACTGTCCTGAAAACAGACAGTTTTGGTTATGCAAAATATTGTATATAATATTGTTTACATTCTTTTATTTTTAACCGGACAAGTTTTTGTTAGGATAAGGTGTATCATTATTAAATCTGAAGCTTTTCAGTTTTTCTTACCTGTGTATGCAGTTCTTTAGCTCCAGGTACGCCATTCCTCCAGCAGCGTCTAAAGCAAACTTTACCAGTTGCTTTGTCTTAAGGTCCTCCTTTTTCTTTCTTAAGAATGATAAAAAGTCCCCACCTATTGAAAAATGGGAAAAATGTAAATGGGCTACAGATGTGCAATAAATTAAAAGAGACACCAACATCCCAAACAAGTATTCGACAACTTTTAACGAGAATGGGTTTCAGTGGCTAATGGCTGAGACGAAGATCCAGTTTACTGACCTGTAACAAGTTCCATTACTATGTAAATGGGCTGCCGTTGGGTACAGACGCCTATTAACTTCACAATGTTCGGGTGATCATATTGCTTCAGGATCCTAGAGGTGGAGAAAGCATAAATGAATATGGACATGACCACATTATTTCATCACTCATTATTATTTTTAGGAGAATGTGAACGAAGTGACGTTTGAAGAATGAGGAAGTATGACATAAAGCATATAGCGGTGAATGTGTCTTCACCTGGCTTCTGAGAGGAACTTTATCTTGAGGTCTTGTGGTAGATCTTCCTTACAAGTTTTCACAGCCACTGGGGTTTTATCTCGCAGCGTTCCTTTAAAAACCTCACCAAAATTTCCCTAAAAACAACATTTGTCCAAAAGCACTTAGCATCTTATTTCATATAAAATAATAAAAAATACCAAAAAGAACAATGGCAGTTTTTCTAGACATGCACCGTCCGTAACATGGCTTTCTGGACATACACCATATTAATAGTACTAGTGACGGGTAACTTTAGACGACTAATTATCCAACACACTACTTGGTCGACTAGTTTTGTGTTTGTTTTGCTGTCATTTTTTAACAGACCTGTCAACCTAATTAATTGTGAAAATATGTAATTTTGCACAAGGTCCTACCCTAGAAATCCTGGCTTCATAAAAGGGTTAGTTCACCAAAAAATGGAAATGCTGTCATCAATTACTCACCCTCATGTTGTTTAAAACCCGTAAGACTTTCGTTCATCTTTGGAACACAAATGAAGATATCTTTGATGATATCTAAGAGCTTTTTGTCCCTCCATTGACAGCTATGCAACTACTACTTTGACACTTCAAAAAGTTCATAAAGAGATCGTAAAATGTATCCATATGAATTGAGCGGTTTAGTCCAAATTAAGAAAAGATTGAATTTAGGCTTTTATTCACATATAAACATTCATCAACGCACACATCAGTTGTGGTAAACCAACAGAAGCTCAAGCATGTTCGCTTGACGTGCAAGAACCAATGAGGTTCATTCTCGTGTGTCAAGCAAGTTCGGCTGAGCTTCTGTTTGTTCATTGATTAATGTTATATGTAAAAAATACTTAATGAACTTGGTCTTGATCTCTTAATGGTCAAAGTGGTAGTTGTGTGGCTGTCAATGAAGGGATAGAAAGCTCTCAGATTTCATCAAAAATATCTTCATTTGTGTTCCGAAGATGAACGAAAGTCTTCCGGGTTTGGAACAACATAAGGGTGAGTAATTAACGACAGAATTTTTTTTTCTGGGTGAACTAACCCTTTCATTTCTTTCAAACTAACTACTGACCCCAAACTTTTGAATGGTAGCGTATGTATATCTTCATCAAAGTCCCATGGTATTACCATCTGATCACTGTACCATGGTACAACCACAGTATTTTTCTGCAACAGTCTCAAACACAAGCACAATGGATGTGGACTTACTTTGCCAAGGAGTTCTCCAAGAATGACGTCCTCATGATTGAGAATCCATTTCTTATCCTGAGCAAACAAACAACAATAGCAAATTATCTTTCTGACATATGTTCATTAATGAACTAATGACTCGTGCAGAGACAAACATAAGAGAGATGCTGAGCGTCCTGTGGGTCAGTCACTGTGCTACTCCTCTGATGAATGATAATGATGCAATTATCACCTCATTCTCCAAAAGCACTCGCCTAGACAGAGACATACTGGGATATCTTTTGAAGATCTCAAAAAAACTATTTTTCTTGTGAAACCTCTACTTTTACAACATTCTTTGACACTATTGTGATAACAGCAATTGAATACACAGAGATATATGTACACAATCCATTTATCTATGCAAAATACAAACTCAAGGTAATCACACAAGGTAAATAAACCAAAATATTCCTTAAAAATGCCCCTATTATGCTATTTTCAAGGTTCCTAATTTTGTTTTGGAGGTTTCCTACAATAGGTGTCATGGTCAAAAACACTTTAGTTGTCTCATAATATACATTGCACATCATATAATTTCTCAAAGAGTCTGAAAACGGTTCGTTCGGAGATCCAGTCTCTCTAAACCCCTCCTTTTCAAGAGCCTAATCTGCTCTGATTGGTCAGACGGCCCAGTTGTGATTGGTCTACCGCGATTGGTCTTACAGCGCGAGTCGGAAACAAAACCTCTATGAGCATATCTGAATTTCAGCTCCGGATGCTTCTTCGGTGCTTGATACACAGTTAAACGAATGATGCTGTTGGTTTTTTAGTATAAATTCCAGCAGGATTCCGTCCTCATCCTTTTGAAATGCATTCAAAGTGGATTCGCAGCGCTGAAAACATCGTTGTCTTGTCATGTCGACATCATGAACCAAACTCTTCCAGGCCTCAGCTACAACTACAGTGTTTGATGGTCAAAGTAGATATCGTTCACGGGCAGCCAATGAAAGCTATAGGCTAGAATTATGCAAATATGTTACATTGTTACACAAGTATGTAACAGTAAGTGAGACTGGAATTGCTGGTGACCCGTTTCAACAGTTCAGAATCAATTCTTTCTTTTAGTATACAAAACTTCATTTGTCGTGCACTTTGATCTTTAAAACTTTAACTTTAAAACAGCTATATTGCACACTGCATGAAAGGTAATGTTTTAGACAATTAAAACATACACACAAAAAGAAAAATCCCTTTCTAAAACCTCAACACATTAACAGCAGTGGCAATGAGAACAGACATTTACCTCAACATTGATAATAGCATCAATTAAAGGGCCATTACTCTAACCGTCATGAGGATGAGTGACCTGCAGTATTGAAATTAGCCTGGAAAATAATGCACTTCACTCAACATGCTTGAAGCAATGAAACAAGCAGCAGTTTCTGCATCAAAACTGGAATTTCTGGGTTAATCGGGCCGATTTTGGTCCCAATTCTCCCCTTCCGACAATCCTAGGTAAACTCATGATTATCTTGATGGTTCTACAGATCATCTTATCAGATTTTCCTGTGGTGGGATGTGTGTTAAGAGTGACTGAATCAACTCGGAAGAACGTTGGAGCCACACCATTCTCAAGTCGTAAATATCCAACATGTTGAATATTTACAATCAGAATTTCTGTTGTGTGGCCAAACAGAAAGCAAGCTGACGAAAGACCTGTCTCCACAACTGCACCCTTACCCTTTTCTTTTTTCCCCCCACAAATTTTCTCTAAAAAGCAGTCCACACACTAATATTGCCATTTCTTCTTGCCCGTCATCCGCCATGTTTGTTTACTCTAATGTCACATTTGACCGCGAGAGATTTTGCAAGATTTCATGTGTTCATAGTCAGGACTCTGCTTGTTTGCGGATGGAACCTGTTAAGTGTGTGGTGTGCTGTCTTGGTCACATCATGGCACTCCACACACTAGAGGAACCAACAAATTATTTGTTATTTTTATCATCATGTTTATGGTCTCTCACATTTTGAAAATTAGATAAGATTTTAAAAATCTTTTAGTGTCGGGCCAGGCTCGAGTTCAGCTGTAATGATGTAATTTCTGTAATAACAGCCCAGTTTTCACTCATTTGCACTTTTTTGGAACAATAAAGTCAAATAATAATAATAACATGATCAACAACATTATTATTATCTAATATTAAAATGTTATAGAATTTTTTTATAATTTCCAGAATGTTCCTCTCTCAAAATCTGATAAATTGAAACTGTGGCAGGCTATTACATTTGTATAATAACCTAGTATGGTTAGAAATGCTTGGAATTATGCAAATGTGTGGAAAAATAATTGCATAAAGCAAGCCAAACTCAGAGAACCTCAAGATATGTTGAGTTTGTGAGGACATATTTCAGTCCACTCTGGCCCAACTAAAAACACCACATTATGAGCCTCATGTTTGTTTGGAGTATATGAAGTAGGTACACTCATGATTAAGTGTTTGGGGCTAGTAAGATTATTTTAATGTTAATGAAAGAAGTCTTTTATGCTCATCAAGACTTCATCAGTTTCACATGATCCTTCAGAAATCATTCTAATGTGCTGATGTGGTGCTCAACAATTTTTTTTTATTATTGTCAAATTTGAAAACAATAGACAGTCCAACAGAGCAGCATATATTTGAAATATAAATCACTTTTAACATTATAAATGTCTTTATTTCCCTTTTAATTGAACGTTTAATGCTAAATAAAAATACTAATATCTTTTAATAAAAAACTCTTACTGGGCCCAAACTTTTAAACAGTAGTGTACATGCTTCATATGTAATTAAATTACAGTTTAATAATCACACATGACCATATTACAATTTCGATTTTGTCAATTAAATGTGCAGCTCTACACAGTCTGAACATATCCCAGCATTCACAGGGGTGTGAGAGTGTTTCTGGCATGCTGCAGCAGAAACATCACCACTATTATGATTTCAGTCAACATGTTCGGATGGAGAGCTTTACCCCGTCATCAAAAACCCATCAGAGGAACAGCATGGCAGGTAATCATCCGACCTGACTGATACACACACACACACACACACACACACACACACTTCCCGGGGGGAATCCAGCCAGTGTGCACCACTATCAAGAAAGGAGTCTAAAGCGAAAATTTCTAAACCACTACGATCTTTTTTCATAGCCAAAGAGAAATCAAAGCACACACAGGACTTTACATCAGCAGGACAGGTTGATTTGAGAACTGCACTGCACGACATCAATTTAATATCAAATGTAGTTGCACACGTTAGGGGAAATGAGCAATGTACCCTCTGAATTTCTGCAATAAGGAACTTTATGGCTTCATATTGGAAATACAGTGATAGCCTCAGAAGTGGGACAGCAAATGACTACTGAGAGCAGAGCAGCTTGTTAAAATGAAAAGAGACACAATGTTTCACCTTTATGACGGGGTTCAAGAGCACGACCCCAGATTTCTTGGTGATGACTTGTTTAGTCGTGTAATGATGCTCTATGAGCTGTGGGATGGTGGGGAAGCCAGTGCCTTCAAATCTGTACTGATTCTGCAGACAAAAAGAGGTAAACTCAAAATAAATTAAAATAATTACTTGGTGTATTTTAAAACAAAACCAAATATAGTAGAATTTTTTCACTTCACTTATTTAATCTGACACAAATTAGAAAAATGTATTCTTTGAATGAGACAACTTTTTTGATAATGTACTCACATCAGCAAACTGAATGATGAAATGTCTGCGCTGTCCGTCTGAAAACACAGACAGCACATATTCTCCAGGTTTGCCGTGGCTCTCGCGCACCAGGAAGTCTCCCTGCTGCTTCAGCAGCTCCTGGGCCTCTGTCCTGGGAATGGCACCGTGATACCACTCCTGCTCGCTCAGCGGTTTCTCACTAGTGGGTATCACATCGAAAAACTGAAGAGGGACAAAACCCAGGAGGTCAAGCAGAGAATATGACAGGTCAGGATAGAAATGAGGAAGTGTTGATGGAAAAAGCAGCAGACTCGGTTCTGAAACTTACTGATGAAGAGCCCAGTACAGACTTGGGTGAGCGGATGATTCCAGCGATGGAGTGTCTGAGGGTGTCAAACTTTGATACCTTGTCTTTGCTTTTATCCTGAAATAAAATGTACGTGTCCATGACTAAGTTGTAATGAAACGGTAAATCAAATCCTTGTGCAAGTCTAGCAGAAAAAGTATTAAAAACGTTTTTTGGACATGGTACAGTGATAAAACTATATCTTTATAGACCATTACTCACATTCCATAATAATAAAACATTGTACCATGTTAACCCCACAGATTTTTACTGTAATATGGTACAGCCAAAGCACTGTTTTGTAAGACAAAAAATCATACACTTAGTGTTCAAGTATATTTGGATGGATATATTTGAATACAAAAGTAAAAGAATTTAACAGACATATTTTTAGAAAAAGAAAAGAAATCTCATTTACAATCCCTGCAGTAAAAGTTTTAATTTTTAAAAGTCTTAATAAATCATAATGTGCAGCAATAAAAAAATAAAAAGCAGCAATAAAACTTGAGGACACACTGCCCTCTTCAGACAGCTTCAACACCAGCAGCATGTCAAATCAAACTATACCTTCATATTACACAACAAAATGCACATATATCTTGAAATAAAATCACAGCATGCAAATAATATTGTGTTGGGGTGCGGCTGGGAACAATCGGTTTAAGAAGTCAAAATTATTGTTAGTAATAGCAATTGTTGTTGTATGTAATTGATAATCTCTGATCTGATTCATGTGTTAAATCAGGGTTTCTGCAGGTAGATTTAAAACATTTAAAGACCAAGTGAAGAAAATGTCAGGAATAAAGTGAAGGGAACACAACATGTCAAGGGGAGAAACACAATGAGTTAGCAACACAAAAAATACATATACTGCAAAATAGTTTTTCTTGATGGTCTCAGTACTTTTATATTGTTTCGCAGTGCAAATTTCTAAAGATTCTTAAATCAAGATACATTTACTTGAGAAGTAGAATTACATAAGTGTTACATTCCTGTCTTGTTTCCCTGCTTTTGTATTGTAGGACTTTTATTTTGAAGTGTATTTTCTGCTCCCCTTGTTTCAGTGTTTCACCCCTGTGATTGGTTCCTTGCTACAATGTTTGTTCCCATAGTTACCCTTGTTTGTTTCCATGACGATTAATCACCTCCACCTGTCTCTTGTTAGCCCCTTGTTATCTTGTGTATTTAAACCCCAGTATGTTCCCATGTCAAGTCTTGTCCTACATGGCTGTTTTGTTTGTGTCCTTTATTCTTGTTTTTCTGGTGCTAGATGTTCTGCTCCTTGTGTTTTTTTTGGTTCTTTTTTTAACAAATATTATTACTGCAATCAGATCCTAACCTCCAGCATTACAAAAAGTCTTGTTTTCTATGAAACAGATCAAAATGAAACAAGTTTCTGATTACAGTTTTTTACGATTGCTATGACAGATTTTTCAATACTTTTAACAATTTTCCAAAACTCTTAACACAGTTAGCACTACACCCGTCTGTGTAAGCTATACTATTAACACATTTCTTGTTGCTTTAACACAAAATGCATACAATTAACACAAATTTAAAATGCTTGAACTTATTTTACACACAAGCTCAAACAAGAACAAAACAATGTATTTTTACTGCCAAATTTACCAATGCTTTAACACTGTATGTCAGAACAGAAAACACCATGTTCTAAACCTAACCTTACAGGCTAAAGTCAAGGTAAACAGCTGCTTATATTGTGAACTGAAACACAAATATATCCCCTGTATTTTATTCCATTGCTAGTGAGAAAAAGCTGATTGAAGTTATGCAAATATGGGACAATGTGGCATTCCACCATTCCCGTCTATAGTCACAGCCTGGTTTGACGCCCATCAGAGGATGATGTCTATTTTCCTTGCCCCTTACTTCTCTTTCCTCAACCCCCATTGAGGAGCCTGGAGATGAAAGGTTTTTGACCATAGTCCACAGGACCAAATGTCCCTCCTGTATGCAAAAGATGCTGCATACCAAGACATCACAGCTGAACACTGCCAGGATAAGGCATGCCAAAAGATTCTTCCCATGCCTTGCCAGGGAAGATATCAGGTGTGATGAGAACATGTACAAATGCGGAAGACTGCGCAGATTAGAAGATGACGCTTTTTCTGTTTGTATATTTTGTATTTTCACATACAGTAATACTGTAAATGGCAGCTATATTACATATTTTTGTTATCTTGCAGAAATGTCCTGTTGCAAATAAAGCCGTTACTGCAGCAATTCTGTCTCTGTCTTCTTTTTTTCATAAACCATACATTCTATAAAGCTACTCTAAGAAGGGGCATTTATTTTGTTGTATTGAATTTCTGATGCAAAAAAAAAAAAAAAAAAATGCATGCATTTACATTACAAACAAAACAAAAATGTAGAGCAACTTAAAAAAAAAAAAAAAAAAAAAAAAAACTGCAGTGCAAAACACAATCTATGATCAATACAATATACTGTCTATTGTATAAAGGCAGACCTGACATATAAAATAATGCAGTTTCTGTAATTTCAGCTGATGATAGTGTTTTTTTGTCATTGTGTTATGATTGACTAAATGTTCCTGTTGGAAGAGAACATGTGTTAGTGTTTTGAATAATTATTTGATTTTGAAACATGTTTGCAGTGTTTTGTTAGACATTGTGTATTGTGTTAGTGTATTATTGTATTTTGAAAATAAGTTTTGGAGTTTAGTTTACAATGTGTGATTTTGAGCATGAAATTAACCGTTTTGCCAGTTGTGTGTTTTAGGTGTGTTGGTGTGTTAAGAGTTTAGGAAACTTGTTAAATGTATTGAAAAAACTGTCATAGCGATTGTAAAAAACTGTAAAACAAGAACAAATATCTGCCAACGGGGTCAGAAAAATCCTCATTGACAGAAATTTGTTTTTGTTTCAAGTGTAAACTCACTTATTTTTGTTAAATTTCTCAGAAAAACAGACTTCATATCTTCATTTTGCATCTCAGCTAAATGTAGATAGTTGTATTGGAACATTTAGATATTTGAATTGGAAAACAAGACAAAATTTTTTTGCCGTGCATGCAACATTTAATGCCATGGCTTTAGGAATTTAAGACTTTCTGCTCTGATTTAAGACCTTTTTTAGGCCTTAATTTGTGGAAGGGTGAATTAAAGTCCCCCTGTGATGAAAATCTAGTTTTCAATGTTGTTTGTATGTCTATGTGGTGTTTTTAATATGCTTTCAGACAAGCCATGTACAAATTCATAACTCAACACCATAGCTGAGTATTTTCTCCTTAAAAGTCCAGATAGAAGCCATACCGGTATATTTTTCTGTTGATATGAAAAATTTTGTAAATTTAACAATATAGTGGATGAATTGTGTATATGATGTATATTATGATATATCATGATGAACTATATGTCTTTCTATGATGTTCAAAACGTTTCTAAATCTACAGATACTGATTTTTAAAAGGCAGACTGAGATGGCGAATGGGAACATGGTTTGTGTAACATTAGCAACACATTATTAAAGATAACATTAGCTGTTTGATAACATAGTCAAGCAAAAGGCTAATCATATGAATTACCGTTATGTGTCTGACGTTGTAAAGAGCGATACCATTGTGCAGCGTTTACTACAGTAACTTGAGTAAAAGTTGACCGAGTGGTTCTCTGAGCGGGTTGACGGCGGGGCTAATTTGCATATTCATTGATCCGTGTATACTAAATGAAGCAAGTGTGTAGAGTTACATTCAAGCTATTTTAAGGCATGAATAATTTTTTTTCACAGGAAAAAAACATTAAAATATGTCATTTTGGTGATCAAAGATGAGTTTTAAGGGATACAATTATTGACTACGAGGGACTATTACTTTTTAAGACCTGCATAAACCCTGTAAACGATATGCCCGTATGGCAGTGATTATGATTTAACATACATTTCAGTGAATATTATTCCCTTGTATGACTGGCAATTATTAACAGTCTTAAGTGTTACATTATTTAAAATTACTTGATTTGAAATGTAACATTTATTTCATGTTTATTTGCCTAGACTACTGACTACACACACATTCCTTTTGAAACGTATGCTTTTGATTCCTTTTAAAAGTATATCTATAGTATATTTATAATTATTTTTTAAATATATAGTAATTAGAGCAAAGAATATATATATTATAGAGATTACAAAAATTACTGAGATTTTTACCACCTACAATATGCTACTTTTTTTGTGTGTGTGTATGTGATATTTATTTCCTCATTGTTTTGTTCATATGACCAGGAAAAAAACTGTTGTAAAAAAACTGTTGTTACTTTGTCATTTACCACTGGGACTTTTCCCCAACAATTTTTGCCATGGCCAATTTTGTCCTGAGAACTTTATGAAAGTCTGAAGCATAAAGGTTACCTCCAGAACAGGAAGTCATTATTTATAACTAGTAATGACCCCTTCAACTTTTAGGTTTATACATTGCAAAGCCGCTGTGCAAGCAGCTTTAACCTCGACCATTCTGCAACTGAAATTAATTTACCGTCACAAAAAACTCGTCTTCTATTGGGGGGATGTGGCTAATATGAGCTCAAATGAGAATGAGCTTGGATACACGTCAAAAATCCACCGGAAATAGTACATCATCTGGGCACCTCTTGCATACCATTTTTAATGTGCTCTAATTTGAGAGGCACAAATTCTAATCTCTGTGCTCTTTAATAAGGAGATAGTGTGCGAATTGGGACGCAGCTCCAAGCGATGCCTTACCATTGAGTTGACGGAGCGGGCGTCCTCTTCGTAATTGACGACAGGCGGTGGTTCTTTGCCCTCGTTCTCCTGCATCTTCTGCTCCAGTAGTTCTCTCTGTGCCGTGAGTTTGGCCTCCGAGCAGCGCAGCAGCTGGACCGTCTGTCTCAACTCCTCCAGAGACTGCTTCTGACAGAGTAACAACACCACACTGAAAAGAGAGAGAGAGATCACAGTGTTCAATCCACAATGAATGCATCTTTTTAATCTCTTTTTAAGGATTTTTTCCAGATGTTATGTCAGAGGCAGACGCACTGTCAAGTTAATTTCTGTAATCAATTTTACTACAAAACCTCCACAGTTGACCACTGTTTAATCCTATAAAGCTTACTGTATCATTTTTCATATGCAAATTTAAAAGGCCTCTAAATTATTAACATAATCAAAACTTTGCTGGATAACCTGTTGCATACAATCTTCTACATGCCTTCTGTCATCTAACTGATATTTTCATAGTTTTTAGCAAGTAAAAGATCGTTTAGTATAATTCTAAAAATGGCACGTGTCTTTTTTTGTCAAATGTTTCCCTATTTTTATTTTATAAAATAAACGTAAGAATACTTTTTATATTGTTAGTTATATTTCAAGATGAACAATACATAATGGACCGAAGAAACTTGATTATCCATTTTTGTTTTTATTTTTTAGAAAACTCATAAACATGAGTATCAAATATGATACATCAAGCTTTTAAAGAACATGTATTTGTACTCAATCATCATTGGATTGCATTGCATTCTCTTTGATTACTTTTCAAATGATCAGAATTTCATCAAAAACTTCAGTTTGGGCCTCTCAATAAAATAAAGGTGTTTTTTTTCCTCTTCAAGTGTGAGTTCCATATTTTTACTATATGAGCCATAAAAGCCTGACGTATCAAATATGATATGCAACCCTTTTAGATATTTAAACATCTTTTCTGACTATTATTTCATCAGGCTATACAGGGTTAATAAATGAATGCAACTAATTAGCGAAGTTAATTTTTTTAACCGTTAAGCCATTTATTAAATTTGACAAGTCCCGTTTCACATGCAGACTACAAACTTGATTGTCATGAACAATGACACAATTAAATTGTACGTAAGATTTTACGTTAACATATGTTATGATTAAATATAAATATAAATGATTGCACACATCATGCCAATTCAGCCAGCTGAACTCAATGCTGAAGTAGTTCAGGTGTAGAGCTGAGCAGCAGTGCGTCTCATTTCAGTTTGCAGAGGTGATTATATCAGCATATCTTGTACTGGATTACCCAGCAGACCTTAAAGAATGTGCTGAAGCTGGACAAATCCTCACCCATCCAGTTCACTGAGCTCCATCAGTCCGAACCCTTTCATCTTCACAGAGGTGCTGAGGTCAACACAGAGCGCTCTGCTCAGCCTAATGAATCTCTATGGAAACACTTGAGTTCTCCACACTTCACTACTGCATCCATTGTTATGGCTGACATGAAGAGAATGACCATGAATGGACATTCATTCAAATAATGGATTCAGTGAAAAAAAAAAACTGCTGCTTCACACTGTATAACTCCTGAATTAAAAAGTCACAACTAGTGTAAACTAACATGGACATTGACAAAGAAAAATATGATTTCAGTTTCTGAATTTCTATCTTGATTTTTTTAGCATTGCTTTTTAAATATAATTATCTTGTGGCCTCCTTGGAAGTTTGCCTGGTTGAGAACCACAGGTCTAAGAGACGACATCCCAAGCTCATATCATTTTTGTGGTAGTTAATACTTAATTTTTCTTACTCAGATTTCTTCTCATAGGTTTTGGTAGATTCCTCTATTTTGTTCTCCAGGTCCAGCATGAGTTCCTCTTTGCTGCGCAGACTTTGCTGGGTCACGAGCAGCTCCTCTGAGGTTGACTTCAGCCTGAGATCAGTCAAACACACACCTTTACCATTTTAACTGCCGTATCATGTCTACCACTTATGACTGGTAAAAATCGCTGTTGGTACAGAACATAGAGACTTTGGAAATAGCTAAAACTCATCAATGTTCAACTAATGCTACCAAGCAATTATGCAAATTTGTATTAATATGTGATCTATCTTATGTGACTGAGAAATTAGCAACTCACATGGCTTGTAAACTGTCCGCCGTCAAATTATTCCACAGAATCTCATTTGCTTGAAGATTCTCTGTTTCGTCTAACAGCGTTGCATCAAATTCTACATTTGGTTCTTTGTCTTCTGGTAATCTGTTGAAATAGAAATGGTGATGTCAGAATTATTGGACACATTTCTGACAAAGAAATATTTTTAAATGCTGAAAATATATAGTCTATTATTTACAATATTATTAATACAAAAATACAAAAGTACATATTAAATGTTTAGTTGTTTTTAACAGAATTATTGATAGCTCTTGACAATAATTCTTCTCATAGTCCATGCATAAACAAACAAACTAACAATGAGCAATATATTTGTTACAGAATTTATTAATGTAGATTTATTAATGTTTTAATAAATTATTATTAATGTTTTTATTAATGCAACTAATGTAGTTAACTTATGTTAACAAATGGAACCTTATTGTAAAGTGTTAACAAATTATTCACTCCTTTAAAACATTGTAATCAATTCGATTTTTCCCCCCGCAAGTGCCTTACTTATAAACTTCGATGAAGTTGTCATACTCTGACAGTGGATCGATTTGGTCGATGGAAGTGTGTATTTCTTTGTGGACCTTCACTATTTCATCTGTTAACAGGCTGGTGATTTCACTGTACTCCTCCAGAATCCCCTTACTAGAATATAAAAAAATAAACAGTAAAAATGAAAATCATTGTTTGAACATTTATGAATGAGCCATTTCATTAAGATGTTGTGCATGTCAAAGCCATACTTAAATTCATACCTGAACGAAATTTCTTTCTTCTGCTAAACACAAAATAAGATATTTTGAAGAATGTTGGTAACCAAACTTGTATTCATTTCCATTTTATGGAAGTCATTAGGGCCCATCAACTGTTCGGTTACCCGTATTCTTCAAAATATCTTCTCTTGTGTTCAGCAGAAGAAAGAAATTCATACAGGTTTAAAACAACTTGAGGGCAAGTAAATGATGAAATGATCTCTAATCCCTTTAAGGTTAGAGATTTGAACAAATCTATTACATTTCTGATTAGGTAAACTAAAATCTATTATTTATCATTTTTAAAATGAACTAACAGCTACACTAGTCAGTGGTTCTGAACATAAAACTATTTCCCTGAATGTATGGCTTGTTTGACCCACACTGAATGGTCATATATAAATCAGTGGTGCTTTCTAAATCAATCCCAGAAGGCTCTTGCAATTGTTTCCTTCATGTGGATTAACTTCCACATCAGATTACTGCAAACTCTGTGATTAAAAAACAGCTTAGGAAAGGAAAAAACCCAAAGAGACTTCTGTTCCCTGCTAATCCTCTGACAGCTATGAGATATTGGATTGAGGCTACAGCATGCAGTAATGGTTCTGGTGGTGCTGAACTGGTTGCGCAAGGTCTATAACAAAAGATTTAAATACACGTGGCAGTCCAAGCATTCACAATAACCAGACACAGTACAGTGGGAGGACTGCACTGCCCTCCACAGTTGAACGGGAAGCCATATTCTCACTTCAATGCTGAAAATGTAATTTCTACATATGAAGCAAAAACACCTTAACCTGATCAAACACAGCAAATCATTTATAATGTTACCAATAATCTCCATTTTAAAAAATGCCGTTCTTTTAATCTTTCAATTCATCAAAGAATCCTGAAAAAAGCGCATCAGTTTCCACAAATAAAGCATCAGAACGGTTTTTAACATTGATAATAATAAGAAATCTTTCTTGAGCTCTAAATCAGCATATTAGAATGATTTATGAAGGATCATGTGACTCTGAAGACTGAAGTATTAAGTAGCAATTCAGCTTTGTCTTCACATGAATAAATTACATTTTAAAATATAATAAAATTGAAAACAATATTACCATTTTTACTGTATTCTGATCAAATAAACAAAGCCTTGGTAAGCAGAAGAGACTTTCAAAAAGATTAAAAAGTAGGTGTGTAACAATATATCGCAATACAAAAATGCATCAATATGTATCGTGGATAATGACAACGTATTGTGTATAATTCACACAAAATGAAATTTCTGTGATAAAAAAATTCAAGGTTACAGAGTTTTAGTCTCAGAACTACATTAAACTACTATATATAATGTTGAATATAATGTATAATAATGCAATGGGAGGATATTTGTGGGTCCTAATAATGCCAAATGTCATTAATTTAAATATATCTAGCCACCCCTATTAAAAAGTCTTACCGACTCTAAACTTTTTAATTGTGTTGTAAATGATATAGTTTTTTAACTGTGTATCTTCAAATACACACTGCCATATGAACGACTGTTAAGTAATTACACTGTTTCACAAACCTTAACTAGACACAATTTTCTTCAGTTCTAGATGGAAATGACTAAAATTTAAGTTTCTTCCTTCACCTAGAAAAGTAGTTCTACCTCAAAAGGACCATTTAGACAAACTCACAGTTCATTGACAATATAATGTGCTTTGGAGTTTTACTTTTGAATCCTCTGGTATTTATAGGCTTAAATTGTAAGAAGCATTATTAGGGGCCAAGCACCGAAGGTGTGAAGGCACTTATTGTAATCATTAGTATTGTTCTTCTGTCCCTCTATGGCAGCCCATAGAATCATGGTAAAAGTTGTGAAATTTGGCACACAGACAGAGGACAGCTTAAACATTAACCACAGCGATTTTGGAGTCTTAGAACTCAATCCCTCTAGCGCCACCAACTGTACAAAGTTGCACACGTTTACGCTAATAACTTTTGTACCGTCATGGCTAGAAACAAAATTCTTTTTTCCTCTGATTCCTTGACTCAAGATGAAAAATGTCCCCGCCATTTTGAATTCTCCTAAAAACTTACTTTTTCTAACTCCTCCTAGACCATTGCTCAGATTTTACAAAAATCTACCAGACCATGCCAACAAAAAAACATGGGAAAAAACAAAGTTCTCAGAATAACTTGCAAATAAATTCTACAAAGATCACGCAAAAGTGTATGTGAGGCTATATCTCTGAAACGCTTAACTGTAGTCAGACCAAACTTGAGCTGAATCCGAAATCATCCCCTTAAACCCTCAACTCAAAAATGTCCACTATGGTTTCAGACACCACAAACCAAACCATAGTGGACGTTATTGAGTGCACTCATAGGGGGCAATTTCGGAATCAGCCTTGGTGTGTGTTATGACAACCATGACCTGAGGATACCCGCACATTTTGGCACAGAGCCACCTAGTCATTAGGAGATATGAAAAATTGCTATTTTTGCTTACAACTGAACAATCTGGCCAAAAATCACAAGACTGGTCCCTTTAGATTCGGAGCGGCATACCAAGCTGAAAGATACCCAATTTTACCATGTCGGCGATTTTGAATTTTGTTGTGAAATGTTATATTTTACTAACTCATTGGCATATTGTTTCAAAACTCGCAATTTGTCTTCGACACAATGCCCTGGAGGTACTCAAAAAGTTTCAGGGCAGTGTCATCTTGTGGTAAAAAGTTATATTGAAATGTATTATGAAATTAAGGCGAGACACTACAGGTGAATAGGGTAAAATTTTTAACTAGCAGATATCACCATGAAACTTTCCCAGCTGATTACCTACATTAAGATGAGAAAAAAAATGTATTACAAGTTTTTTGTAATTTAATATTTAAATATGCAAATTAGGCAATATCTAATTAAATATGCACTAATTTGTATACATTTTAAAAAACGAAATCTGAGTATTGGATAAAGCCAGATTAAAAATTATTTTTTCATTGTGTTCACATATTAGATGGGGAAAAAAATACAGAGGGATTTATGGATATCTACTTTTGTTATCCTGTAAATCAGAATATACTGTCAATAGCCTTAAAAAAATTATTTTCGCCATGTTTTTTGGAATAAAATGTTATATAAATCAGGCTAGGAATAATATATTTACAAATCCCTCTGTAAATGTCTTCATAATATAACTAGGTACAAGACTGGAAAGTTTGGTGTATATCGGTGCTACTGAAGTGGAGATTTCGGACTTGGAGTATGAGAGAAAAGTCATTTTGAGAAAACGGGCTTTAAAGATTTATCATCAGCCAATGAGATTAGGGCTGGGACGGTATGGATTTTTTCTTACCGCGGTTAAAAAGCAAGAAATTCCCGCGGTATTGCGGTAAACCGCTTTAAACCTCAACCCCCCTCCCCCAGTTTTTTTTTCTGCGACGTTGCGGCTGGAACAACAAACAAAGTGTGTCAATGATAATCTCAGGTAGTGTTTATGTGCTTTATTTAATGTTAAAAGCATGCAATGTGACTTTGAATATCGTTTAGTGCTCCAGCTTTGTAGCTGTAAAAGCAACAATGGATAATTCACCTCAGATCTTGAAATTAAACAAATGGAAACAAGAACGTTCAAACTGTGAACGTGTATTCTTTGACAAATATTGTTTTAGTAACTCATAGCCTATGTATTTTTAATAATGTTTAAATGGTGTAATATTTGTGAATTTGATTATGTAGCCTACTTATCCATTTTATTGCTAGTGCCGTCAAGATTACTCTCTGGTGCTGTGCACTTGCCGCGACTCCGCGAGGGTTGACAAATGCGGTCTTCACGTGAGAGAATTGTGTTAAATAAGCACGTGCAATTAAAAGCTGAGGTCCTGCTTTTACTTTTTTTATTTATTTACGGTGCGGCTTGGACGCGGCGTCCGTCGAAAATAGACTAGGCGCCTATCTTTAGCGAAGCGGCGCGGAGAGACGCTTCTGAAACGCGCTGCGTCGTGGCTGTTGTAAACACAAGCATTGACTAGAGTGGGCGCGATCAGCTCCGGTAGCCGCGTCGCAGCCGTAACGTGCCACAGAGTGTAAATAAGGGGTTATAGTCAATAGCCTACGAATGGAATGTTATTATGTGTCATGAAACAACTTGCAAACTTGCGAAAGGTCGGATTTGCTCCATCTTTTGATAAGTTTTGTTTAGAAAACCTTGAATCCATGTAAGACACAATGTTATTAGACACAATCCATGTCATTAGAATCAATGAATCCATGTCATTAGACACAACGTGAACACATGTGAAGGCCAGTGTTTATTTATTTATTTATTTATTTATTTTTTGCGGTGATGACGGTGACCGTCCCAGCCCTAAATGAGATTGCGCATTCAGCCCTTTTACTTTCGCGATTGGTTGCTGATAAGAAGGAAATTACCATATTTGGATCCGACAACATTGTACAGTGAAGAGAGAGCTTTCCAGCGGTGCCTGTGATGACAGAGAGCAGACAGAGATCGCGGATCGGCGGGATGATTTACAACGACAACTTTTGTTGAATTTACGCGAAATCTACAGACGCAAACAGACAAAGTTTAGTAAAATAAAGACCTAAATGTGTATTTCGGACTTTTTTTCACAACAGTATGAAAGAAGACATGTTATTGAAGACAAATATCCAAAAATCTTAAAATTGACCAGTAAACAAAAACAATGTTTTTGCCTGCCGTGTCTCGCCTTAAAAAACACTAATAGCTTTTGATTAGTTTAGCCTATTGTCATGAGACTGGTCTTAATAGATCCCTTGGATCATACCAAAAAAATCAATACCAATTCCAAAAACATTATGTTTTTTGTTTTTTTTAACTACTTTTTCTAATTGTTCCTAGACTGTTGATCCAATTTTCAACAAATTCGACTATGCTGGCAAAAAGTTATGGATTTCATATTAATAGGCAAAACCGTTTTCGTTTACCACCAGCAAATTTGATGGCATGAAGCCAAACTGCATCTGAGGCTGTATCTCTGCAAGGTTTTGGCATATTGATACCAAACTTGGTGTGTATCATTTCCACCCATCACTGAACACACCAGATCAATTTGGTGTCGGCACCACCTTTTGGTCAAACGTAATAAGCAATAAACGGAGCAATTACAATTACTGTTTTTGAAAACTGATGGACAGGCTAAAATGATTGTCTGTGGTAATCAACATGTGGCATGTACTATAGACATGTAAATTTATGCATTTAGCAGATGCTCTTATCCAAATCGACTTGCATTGCATTGAGGGGATATATCTGATCAGTTTGTTCATTCTCTGGGAATTGAACCCATGACCTGGTCCTTGTTATTGCTAGCACCATGCTCAACTGTTTGAGCTAGAGGAATGCCTAGAGGATGAAATAAACCAGAAGTGTAATCTGGTCCACTCACAGTGCATTGATCATCTCCTCCTGCATCTTCTGCAGGGAGTCCAGCAGCAGAGGCAGTGCAGTCTCATGGTGGTGCTCCTGATGTAGCTGCGCGCTTTTCACTGCCAGCACATACTGGTTGTGCAGGTTATGCAGCTTCATGGTGGCTTTGTCATAGCGTTCACGGGCTTTCTCTGTCTCTTTGCCTGCAGGGGAGATGAAAGCAATTGTGGCGGTGAGATGAAAGTCAAAGGAGAACTCCTCTGAAGGCTAATGTTGTGTTGTGTAAGCCTTTGAAAACTGCAGATTTGTTATATGAGCAGCTGTAAGTAGTGGTCAACCGATACTGGTATTTACTGTTTTTTTATTGTTTATACTAAGATCCATTTTTTTCTAGTTATGTCAAACCACTTTAACCACTGCAAGGTCAATCTTTGTTGTCAAGCTCTAAAATTATGTTGGGTAGACATTATTTTTGGGGTAAAAAACTGTAATCACAAATGACTACTACAGTCTAGTAAATTAATTGTTGTAAAAATGTAAACCCTGAATAACATTCAGATATTGAATCTTCTGTAATTCATTCTGTAATATTCACATCTTGCGTGTTACATCAGATCCCACCACATCCAAAAGAGACATTTTTGGAGCTTGGTTACATATTGTTTATAATGAGGAGGATGCTTTGTGATATGAAACTTGCAGGATGTTTTAATGGTACAAAGATCTCTTACATGTCAAAAGATCAAGGAAAATTGGATTTCTCACGTCATGACCCATTTGAGGGCACTGAGCTTTGGCATTTATCAGACTTGGGACAGTCTAACACATTTACTGTCGTGTGTATGCACTCTCAAGTGGCCAAGACTGCAAGTGTGGGTATTGGGACAGACCCTAACTTAAACTGTTCATGCACTTGACAGACTCATTAAAACAGGTTCATAAGAGTCATTATGGTGTGAATTGGACATAATCGGTTTATTATTTGAGAGAACAGAGGATAAACAAACACCTTACCTTTTACAATGGCCTCCTTATATTTGTCTCTTGCTAAAACAGCATCCTTAGTTAACTGCCTGTAGGTGCATTTCAACTTCTCAAGATCACATTTGGTTACCTGTGGGGGACAGAAGCCAACTCAAAACTGATCCATCAAACTGATGCTCCCCGAAACGGCAGTGGTGATCTATACAAAGGCTCACCTTGTTCATTTCAGACTCGATCTGCTGGTGGAGGCTTTGGTAACTCTTCTTCACCTGCTGCTTGTCTTTGATCATCATGGTGAGGCGGTGGAGAGGCCCCGAGTTGAGCTCCTCAGCGTGACACTTCATTATCTTGCTCAACTGCTCTGTCTGCTGCACCATGTGAGTCCATGACTGATAACAACAACCACATGATGATACAAAGCGATAGAATAAGAAATGAATGTGAGAAACAAATAAAGAGATAAAGAGATTGAGATGGCAAGACAAAAAACAGAGAGAGAATGTTGCAGGTACTGAGCATATAAAAATCATAAGCATCAGCTACCCATAATGCAGCGGAGAGGACCAGAAGGTCGTTACCTTGGAGACACTGCTGACATAGTTGATCTGAGTAGAGTTGTCATGCTTGTCCACCTGCTGGCTGATGTTGAGCAGGAGCGATGCATATTCCTTGTCGCTCTTCACCCGTAAGGTCATGAAGCGCTTCACCGTCTCCAGCAGCTTCAGCTCCCAGTCCTGCAGCTTCATCAGACCCTCGTGGGAGTTGCGCAGGTCCTGGCCAAACCCCATCTTACTCGCAAGGCACGCTGTCTCTCTCTCACTCAATGAGGTGTGCCGCTCAGGTCTGCATTGTCACTGCTGCTGCTGAGAGAGGGTATTGGTAGAAATAATGACTGGTTAGTTGAAGGGCATAAACACATGTGCCAAGCTGTACTCTTTGTATTCATGCTTGTTTCAAATGGTTTTGATAAACTTTTATTAAAAGTGTAATAAAAAAATAAATGTAATGATGCTAAAACGTAATGTGGCAAGCAGGGCGAGGCCGAGAGCCGCGGGAATGGAGCGAGGGCGGTGGCGCAGATGCTAAAGATCGTCACCTGCGCGCCAACCCGGTCTCGAGTCTCACGGAAGGAGGTCCGGAAGGATAAAAGAAGGAGTGACGACAGTGCAAGATGAGAGAAGACCAGGCCTGGCCTTTACATTGTGTTTTGTTTATGTTTGTGCGGCAGTCGTCTAGTGAGGGGCTGCCGCTTTACTTTCTTTTTGTTGTTGGTTTATTTTGTGATTAAAGTTGTGTTGAACGTTTGCCAATTCCCCCTCCTTCTTCCCTGAACCTTTAATATTGTTACATTGTTACATCAAGCAAAAAGTAATAGCATATTTTTCTTAAATGATGAATACATGTGCATCAAAAACAGTTTAAAATGTATTTTTCAAAGTGAACAGTTTTTATACATGATGAATGATTGATTAATTCATAAATATCATTACAATTTTGGAGAGTCACACCACATTATATTTTACAGCCTTAACTAACCTTGTGTTGTCATAAAAAAGGTCAAATTATCTGATATTTTAAGTGAACCCAGCAGGGGTCCTCTCTATAATATCCTTTCCTGTTTTCATTCTGCATGTTGGTCACACCACATGACTTTGATATGGCAGACATTTTGTGCCAAAATAAATAAATAAATGCATTTATTATGATTAATAAATACAAATGATAATGCCAAACTTCTTAAATAAATATAATTATAATATTTATATAATAAATATAATTATAATAAATAAATAAATAAATAAACGCAATAATGCTTTTTCAAGTAAATAAATAAAGCAAGCCAAACAACTTTTCTTCTCTTTTCAAAAGAGGCTTTTATCCATAATGATAGTTTCACCATATTTACATGATATATTATATATCTGGGTCAATTACATGACTCTCACATTTGTTCAGATGTATTAATTTATTCATAAATAGGCCTACATTAAAATGCTATTCATGTTAATTTTTTTTTTTTTGTCAAGATAAACAACTGTTATGCAAGTGAGACTGTCACTGGAATTACTGACGACAGTTCAGAAGCGGTTCTTTCTTTTGGGAAACAATAACTTTATTTGTCATGCACTTTGATCTTTAAAACTTTGCAGACATTTTACATTCAAAAACAGCTATAATAATAATAATATCCGAAAAAGCACAATAGGGGCACTTTAAATGGGAAATTCACCACTGATAAAATAGGCTTTCAATGAAACGTGGCTGCCAATGCAGTAGAAAGGCAGAAAAATAAATCTTGCTACCTGACTAAAGAAAAAAGGCTGTCGTCTTCCTTTTGCCAAATAGGTAGAAAAACAACACCCATAATGCACCTGGCATGTTGCTGTCTAAGGCCACTCCCAGTCTGCTCCTACTGATAGGCTTGAAATATACCACCTTCAAATACCGCCTTACTTGTCTAGGAAATACTCCTTACCAAGCTTTTAGTTACAATGGTGTCAACTTGTATTGTTCCCGGGTACACAAATTTAAAGAGTAAACGTTTATCGGGAAACTTTTGGTTTCCAGTGAAGGATCCAGTGCGTTGTAGGCAGTGGCTAAAGGAAGAATCGTAAATGGGAAAACACTATGACTAACTCTACTGTGACTTATCTTTCATTCACTCTAAATCTTTGCATGCAAATAAAGAGACATAACAAGCAAGTTCAATATCTTATTATCGAGAGAAGGCGAGACTGATTTCTGGCAGATAAAATGGTAACACTTTAAAGTAATCTTCCGTAATTTGTGTAATACAACCGAGAACCGAGTGTAACAGATTATCGAAAAAATACAATTTGTGACTTGGTTTAATGAATCGGTTGTTCACTGGATTTTGAGATATGGGTGTTGCCCTAAAAAGTAGAGGCAGATGAACGTGAGCTTGTAGGGGCGGGGTTTAAATGGACTAAATGATTGGAGAAGACCATGTGTCACCAGAGAGAAGTCTGACGGTTTCACTGGAAGGTCCAGTTATAGGCAGTGGCTAAAGGCAGCAAAGAATCATAAATATGGAGAGAATGCAGAGAAAATTCTGAAGAACCTCCACGTTTGTAGATGCCATTTCAAACTGGATGACTACAAACACAGTGTTTTATACCAAACCGAGATGAAGAAACCTTAAAGTTAATTAGGAAGAAGAGGAATGGGGAGCACCTTCTGCCCAACCCCCCAAAGCAAAATGCCATTGCGTGCCAGTAAGAAGGGTGTTGCCATAGTATTTTTACCCAAATGCTGTTTAAAGAGTAGACAAAGAAAGTGCAATACAATTTTCTGTGATAAACCTACTCATAAAATAACAGTTTTTTTAATAACCCTTTGTCGATCAGACTGTCTCTGGGCAGGAATACATAAAATGTGGAAATACAATCTGTAGTTTTCACAAAAGCCCTAGAGCTAACAAAACACGTTTGGCTTTCGTGAAAACTACAGACTGCCCTTCCACAGTGCGTCGGAAGTTTGTCAGTCTAGGTAACACATAGAAAGAGTATACATTGTTAATTTACATATACTACCGACATTATAACTACCAATAATACAAAGCAGGTTATAATTTGGCGAACTTACACTTTGCTTAATGGGTAGTTTTACTCTATAGAAGCAAGCAACCAAATAAACACAAGATGTAGGCTAAGAGGATGTTTCTGTTAAACATATAAACCACAAGTGATTTTTTTAGTTTTTTAAAAGAAATTTCTATTTTACCTAATAGTCCACTTCCATTGCCTCCCAATAGAAAACCACAGACAGCTTTTTACCAAACAATAGTAGTGAGAAAAACAGATTTGTCTGGAAAAAAATATAGGCTATGCAGAAGACCTAGACGACTGACGTGTCACACTCAGGACGTGTTCCTCCAAGAATCACACCAAAAACATGATCTGTTCACACCTCAAAGTCCAGTCTTAAATAACCACGTAACAAAAAGCTTCACAAATAATTCTTACCTTGTTATCAACACGTCTCCATTTCGCTAAATAACCTCACCCAACCAGTGCGTGCAAGCGAAACCGAGGAATGTGGCTTAAACCAGTGAACATTCATTCCGGGTTTCATAATACAGGTTAATTGAAAGAGAATGAAGTTTATCAATTGCAAATCAAGCAAAAACAGACTTCCTGTATGACAACCGTCTAAAACCCACATGAGTGGCCTGTCAAGAAAACAGCCAGATCTACTAAAAGTCAATGACTGTTGAAACGAAAGTATAGACAGTAACACAACACCACATTTTACACCTCTCAAGTCACTTCATAGCAACTAAAATAAGTATGAGAACAACTTCAGCTATTTGTGCCTTGAGGCTAGCGTGACAACATGCCACAATTAATGACACTGAGACATAACAGTACTGAACTGTGTGCTACAATTAAATCAAAATGCTTCTAATATCAAAAATGGTGACCGTGGTGGACTGGTTTACCGTCGGGTACTAAAGCAGAAGGTTGTTTAATTACTCAGATTAGTAATGTAGTTTAATTCTTCACAAAGCCCTTAATAACCTCTTTATCTAAGAGTACAAACCTTCTGCTCCCCTTCTTCCACCAAAGGGAATAGCCTAACACTGGGTCACATTTAGCTTATAGAACCACCGATTCATTAAGAAGCTTACAGGAAGGCAGTTTCTTTTGAGGACGTTTGCCACTAAAAGTGATGAAGACAATTGAGTTGTATTGAAAGACTTATGGAAATCATAAAACTGTTTTTATTAAATGAGGCATACTCTTTATCATGAGATATCTTCGTTTGTGAGGGTTAAAAGTAGTGTTCTGGCAATATACTTTTAAAATGACATTATTGCCATCATAAAAAGTGAGCAAGTTAAACTTGATTGGGATATTTTTATTCTGCTTAACTACCCAAGTTCACAGTAAACGTACAGTTTGTTTAAATAGTCAACCATTAGACTATAGGTGGGGGGTAAGTAAGTTGTGTCAGTAAGCCACAAGAAGAGGCCAATGCAGACAATGTTAATTGAATGTGACTTCCTGTGAAGTGTGGTTTCCTGAGAAGATTACTATTCTGATAAACACTGTTAAAATGTACAACTTGTAACATATATATTATGTACTTGGCAAGGTCAAATTAGGGCTGTGAAAAATAATGTGTTCGTTTCTGCAATTAATATTTTCTCTTTAACACATAAAAAATATTTAATGCAATTAATGCAGCATCCATTTTTTCCCTTTCCTGAAGTAGCTATGCTAATGTCTACCAAATAGGTAGGAAAACTTATAATGCCCTGGGAATGTTGCCATCCTAGGCCACTTCCACCTGGCTGTCTGCTATGGATACTCTTGAACAGAGTCAAATACTGCCTTGTTTTAGTAGGAAATACTTCTTAGCAAACTTTTAGTTAATACTGTAGACTTATATTGCTCCAGGGTGCAAGAATTCAATGAGTAAACGTTCAGCGGGAGAGAGGATCCAGCGTGTTTGTAGGCAGTGGCTAAAAACGTAAATATGGAGAACGGCGCAACTGAAAATCTGACAAAAACCTTTGTGTTTGTAGTCAACATTTCAAATTGGATGACTACGAACAGTGTTCTAGGTTAAATGGAGGGGGAAAATTGAAAAAACTGCCGTTCCTTCAGCTCCTCCCGAAGCAAAACGCCATAGCGTGCAGGTATGAAAGCTGAAAGTGAACATCGTACGATACTGTTTTCAGTGATAAACCTACCTTTACAATAACTCTATAAGACATTTTGGTCCGAACTAGTGGTCGACCAATATATATCGTCCAGTATTTGGCAGTTTTTAATTATCGGTGTTACTATAAGTTTACTGTCTTTGTTTAGTCCAACAGTTCAGAAAAAGGTAGAATAAAGAAAGCAAATGGTAAATGAAAAGTATTACAGCACTTGCATTCTATTATTAATAACAGAAAGGCCACCGCTATAATACTTTCTCATATTCATCCATGTGAATTGGATTTGGACAGGAGATTTCTGCTGTCACTGGACAAACATGAGCAACAATCTTTAAATTCTTGATTTTAAACCATGCTGCTCTATATCCAGTTGGCCACTGCCATATTCATGCCATATTCACTGTAGTGTTGTCACGATACCAAAATTATTGTTTCGATACCGATACCAAGTCAAGTATTGCGATTTCGATACTTTTTCGATACTTTTCCTGAAAAGGGAGAAACACTCTCAAATATCATTGCTGTGCTTTATTTTAAAACCGGGACAACATTCTAATCATATAACACACTAATAAATGAACATATGAACAGCAGATATATTAAACATTTGAACAAAATATGAAATATCAAAATATAAAAAATAAATTAGAGCAATGACATTCAAGGTAAAAAAATTATAAATTTAGCAGCATTATCTCATTTATCATAAGAAACATAAGAGCTTTATCTTGATTCTGAACTTTGAATAAAAATATGAACAGCGATTATATTAAACAATGTTTAATATTGGTAACATATGATAAGCCTCATTGGTGATATATTTGGCATGTGGGGAGAGAGTTGTGGAAGGCCTATACTTCATGTTAAACATAAATGTATAGCAGCAAAGACAACGTCGGCAGTGTTGACGGCAAAATAGGCTACAGAATAATTCGTTCTGTATTGAGAGGTGCAATATTTGAAAATCGATAATATTTTTTTAAATTACATTTAAATTGTATTTATGTCAAAACTTTCAAACATCAAAATGTCATTTATTAATATGTATTCGTGTCAAAATGACATAGAAACATCTTTTCCTATTCTATTTTGCCTGGAAACGCTTCCAACACGCTTGCGTGTCGCGTGAAAAATAGGCGTCGGTTCTATTTCTAGCATGCACGCGTTTTCCGCGCGTCTCGAGCTGCGCCCAGACGCGTGTGTCACGCAGGCAGTTAACATGGGAGCCAAAATAAAAACGGACACGACACGCAGCCAGTGTGTCGCCGGCCTTACAAATCTGGAATGCGGTCATTCTTAGAAGTATCGATACTAATAAATTAAGGAATCGTGACGTTTTTAATTTCCGATTTACTTTTGAAGTATCGGTGCACCGTGCAACAGAGCAAGGTAGGCATCGTACTTCCATATGTCACTCCTCGCGTCATCTTTTTCTACGAGTCGTGGACCACTTGTGCTCGCACATGCAGCCATCTCGCTGTAGTGTTTTGTCACATGACACTGACAGCGGCAGGTTCTTTGCTGCGTGCGTCAGGAAAAAAACACAGATGTCCATAGGGAGGCAGTTTTTTTGTTGTTGTTGTTGTTGTTGTTGTTGTTTTTTTAAGTATCGATACTGATAAATTTAGGTAACGTGACGTTTTTAATTTCCGAGTATCGCGATACTTTTGAAGTATCGGTACACCGTGCAACACTAATTCACTGTGTAGGCTACCTGTTCTTTATTTGAGAAAATATGATTTCCAGTGGACAGATTTACTTCCTTTTTGTCCATGCTTTTTACAATTTCTTTATTTGAGAAAAATCCTATAGTACTACAGAATCAAGAAGATGCTCCTTAAAGTATAAATCTTTTATTTCACAGGTTTTAAATTTTCCTCATATTGATTCATTCACAAATGATGTATTTCTAATTGAGTAACTATTATTTAAAATAAATATAAATGACTGCAGCATGTGCTATTTACTATTTTAAAATAAATAATAAAAAAATAAACATAAATATGAGTAATATATATAACAGCTTTATATCCCTGCTCTCTAATATATCGTCATTGGCAATCAAAAAATGTAAAAAGTCTATTGGTTGACCATTGTGCGTTGCGCCTATACACGCAATGTGAAATATTTAACAATGTGAAACCTGCAGAGGTAGAAGGAGGGGGTTCGACCAAGCAATCGAACCAAGTCTGAAACCAGCTTAATAAAACCAATAATGAAATCAATACCAAAAAACACAGCAATTCCAATTTCAATGACAGCTCAAAAGCAAAAGCCAGGTCCATCTGTGAAAACACATCATAGAGCTGTAAAATAACCACTGTGCTGTATAATCCTCTCTCACCCATAACACAATTAGGCTGGTTAATGCACATCAGTGGGAGTTTAGCTCAACAAGGATTTGCTGTGTGCAACAGAACAGCTCTGTGGGGGCACTGAGCTGGGCTTGAATAGCACTTCTGAGCAAACTAGCCGAGGAATGTGATGCGAGTCCTTTATTTGAGCGTCTGAAGAACAGGACACCAAACATAACATGTAAACAAACTCAGCTTCTTCTGGTGACCGCAATTGCTTTATGTTAACAATAACATAATGGCGATCAAAGACGCATACAAGTGTGTACTTCAATTGCAATTCAGGTTAAATGTGCTCTGGATGTTTCTTACCACATGTTTTAATAATTGCTGCCATCTCATCCCAGTGGTTGTGACAGTTCTCCCACAGGAAATGAGTAGCATGTTGCTCAAAATCCAAAACACTGTTCAAATCCAAAACATTAGCATAGACTCCCAGTTGTCAATGGCAGAAATGAACTAAAACATAGTGAGAATAAGCAAAAGGACTGTGAGTTAATTTTCATGTTAGGCATATAGTGGCCACAAAATATATTTGCACACTTGGTTTGTGTCATACATAACTGGATGAATTGCATTATACTGCATATTATGTATTGTATTATAACAAATATCAAACCAAGTGGAATTTATTTTAAATAAGGCCAGCACAAGCACACTTTTTTGTTGGACTTTAAATTATGAATGATGTACATGAACGTTTGACAACCAGAAGATGGTTGAAAAATATTTGTATTATACACAAAACACTGAATACAAAATTATTCAACATCTAGTTATAACGTTCATGCCCATCATTCAGCACTACTATACATCAGATCTGATGCCATAACTGTACCATGGTGCAACTACAGTAATGTTTAGTAAGGGTAATTCAAATAGTTTATGATAATTAAATAAAAGAGGAAATTCAAAGGATTTTTCCCAAATCCCAATCATTGTTCAATGGTCTGACCAATTTCCTTATGCACAAAGCTCTTCTCAGCATTCCTCCACAATGCACATGTGACACAATCTGACAGAATAACATTACATACTAATAATATGCGATTGTTTGAACTGGTCAATGTGAATAAACCGCAGTTTATCTGGTCCCTTATCGTACCGCTGTTGTCAAAAGTTTAAGAAGAGTGACGGGCGACTCTTTCTTTGATTTCAGATATAACACAAATTCACACATCCATAACCACCACAAATAACATTTACTGACAGTTGACAAACTGCAGAACACATTTTATAGGCTTACTAAACATGTTCATTGGCTTTCCTGTGCTGGTGGGACGCTAGCCGCTGCTAGCGCTGCACTGCTAATGCTGCCTGGCCTTTTCCTTTGGAAAAACAGCAAAGGAATTGAATACAATCGCGCATAACCGAGACTCGCGGCACACTAAACGCCATTTACGTGAGAAAAAAATTGCGTATGAGATAGAACAGTTCATTGGCTTACTGTAATGGTGTATTGTAGTATTTGTCCTTGTTTCCTGATTCCTCGGTATTCCTCTTTTCTTTGACTGGGGTTGGAGGAGTTGAGTTGGGATTCGGGAGGGGTTTCCGCTCACTCCAGTGCTACCACAGGCTTATGACGTTTACCGCACGACCCTCCGAGCCCTGCAACAATGTGTATGTGTCTGTGCGTGTGTGTGGCCAAGAATGAGTATTACTGCATTTACTGTATATATTTCAAAGTAGAAGACAGACAGGTGTTCATTTTGGTCATTGACACGAGGGGTGTGGAGGAGTAGGAGGCTGCTGCAGAACGGCTCTTATCGAGATACACAACTGCTGAAGTGATTGAATATCCTAGTTGTATACACTTTCGAAACACTTAACTTTAAGAGCGAGAACCAGTCACCCCCTCATACTCAGTGTGTTAAGATTAAATGGATGCTCAGCAGATGTCTGTCTGTCTGGGACACCAAATATCCGTAGTCTGTTTTCAGAGTAATTATAAAAATGTCCATTAGATGGTGCTATTTTGCCCAGATGAACACATTCGTGGACTTGACTTTTTACCCTTACGAAAATTTACCATGGTTTTACTACAAGTTAAGCCATGGTTATTGTGGTTAAACTAGTAGCCGGGTCATTCCTGGTATGCGGTGACTTTCCTGTCCCAATGATTTATTTACTCATATTTTCTCTAAAATGAGTCACATATTTATAATAAATGGCTTAAATTGTAGATTTAAATATTCTTTACCATTTAAACAGAGATAATAGACATTAAAAATACTATTTTGTATTTTACACAATTTTAATTGGTGTATGCATTCAATTTTATCATGTCCTCAGTGCACAGTAATCAACTTCTGCAAGAAATATAAACCATGAAATGGCAAAAACCTCAAAATATTTTTAAATTATGTTATTGACTAGGCTAAACTGCCTCTAATCATACATATAAATCATGTGAAAATTTAAGTCTTTTTCTTTAAATTTTCTTCAATTACTGCGTCCCTGAAGTCATCTTCCACCCTGTTAGTATGTACTTTTCTGCCTTCCAAATCTGACTGCAATTTCATTGAGACCATTTTCAAGAAGTGACATCATTTATTTTTCCCGCTGGAATTCAACTGTACAAACTGAGGAAAGCTTCAACTCTCACTCCTAACTTTATTTTTAGTTTTTGAAATGTTATCCTGCTTGTCCCACCCTTAAAGTTCCACCCTGTTAGGCTATGTTATTGAGAATGTTTGTCCTATCAAAAAAAATTAAAAACAAATCTGATATAGTTATAAAAGTTCTGTTCATCTGTAGAAGGTTACCTAGCTAAATGTTAATCACTCAAAGAGCTATGACTAACTTAGCTCAGAATTTTCCACCCTGTTAGATTCCACCCTGTTAGGTCTATAAACCTAACAGGGTGGAATGTGAAACTAACAGGGTGGAAATTCTAATAGAATTTTGTATATGTTTGTTAATCTAGTTAATTCAAATTAATTATAGTATCTTTATTTTTAATCAGACATAAATAAATAAAAATGTAATTTATTATGTCTGTCTTCTCTAATTTGTAAATATTTCTCTAGCCATCTGAAGAGAGAATTGTTTTGCCACCATGATTGATTGTGATAAGGAACCACATAGTTATTTTTTGTGTCCCTCCCCCAAAGGAAATTTGGATTTTAATTTTATTTTATTGTTTTGAAACAGTATTATATAGGTGCAGTTCCAAACATTACTGATGGCAAACCATGCAGGACAATGACAAAAAGCTCATCCACTGAACCTTTTAACACTGGTGTTCCACCCTGTTATATTCCGTTCCACCCTGTTATGCTCCTTTCCACCCTGTTAGACAAGTCATTTTAAATAATAATTTGACAGCACTGTTAAATGTTTGGTATACTTCTGTCTTATTTTGTGAGGCGAGGAGCACGAACAGCATAATATATGTTTTTGAGCCAAATTTTTTATTATTATTTACCATACTATTTGCAAAAATGGGCACAAAAAGTACCTGTTTTTAATAAACAAGACATATACTATTCATCAAAAATTGTTTTGCTTGTTTCAAGAAGAAAAAAAAATTATAAGATGGCATAAGGGACATATACTACCCAAGAAAAGTTCATTATTGTTTAACATTTACATTATTAACATGTTGTGATAACTATGTATATGTCCCTAACAGGGTGGAATATTTCCATGGACAGTGTCTGAACAATCTACCCATAATTATTAATTTTTGAGTCCCTGAGCTTGACCAATATGTATTCCTTATAGTTAAACATGCCACTATTTTGGTAGAATGCTAAAAACATGAAAATCATGTACTTTTTTTTCCAACACTTATGAAGCCAAAATGTCACCGCATACCAGGAATGACCCAGCCACAAATTAGCAATGGTATTTGTAGAACTGTGGTTATACAAATGGTAATCAATCCGCCAAAAAACATGGTTCCCTTTTGATTTTGGTCACTTCGACATTGTGCCGGAATCTGACGCTTTGGGGAAATATCTTTCAAAAAGAAATACGGAAACTCATTGAATAACCCTGTTGTTCTACAACGGCCAATGGCACTCAAGCGCGCGAAATAGGGACGGGCTTGCTCCCTATATAAGGCAGCACTGAGCAACATTGCCTCATAATCTTACTCTTTCAAGAGAATGCATACAAGAAGCCTCTTTCAATGTTTAGTCAGCCCCTACAGTAGACAACGCTTCTACACCTATCCTCTTCAGCATTCCGGTGAGTTCTTTGAGAATTTCCTAGATAACATTAAGCAAGTCTAGCAGCGCATGTGCGGGTCCCATGATCTCCCATCGAGCTCCCGATGGGGCATGACACTTTCGTCTTCACGATATAGACAGCGTCCTGTCTCATAGTGCCGTTCTGTCTTGTACAGAGCCTAAATACAGTGAGGAAAATAAGTATTTGAACACCCTGCTATTTTGCAAGTTCTCCCACTTGGAAATCATGGAGGGGTCTGAAATTGTCATCGTAGGTGCATGTCCACTGTGAGAGACATAATCTAAATAAAAAAATCCAGAAATCACAATATATGATTTTTTAACTATTTATTTGTATGATACAGCTGCAAATAAGTATTTGAACACCTGTCTATCAGCTAGAATTCTGACCCTCAAAGACCTGTTAGTCTGCCTTTAAAATGTTGGAGCAATCATTAGAAAATGGAAGAGGCTAAACATGACTGTCAATCTCCCTCGGACTGGGGCTCCATGCAAGATCTCACCTCGTGGGGTCTCAATGATCCTAAGAAAGGTGAGAAATCAGCCCAGAACTACACGGGAGGAGCTGGTCAATGACCTGAAAAGAGCTGGGACCACCGTTTCCAAGGTTACTGTTGGTAATACACTAAGACGTCATGGTTTGAAATCATGCATGGCACGGAAGTTTCCCCTGCTTAAACCAGCACATGTCAAGGCCCGTCTTAAGTTTGCCAATGACCATTTGGATGATCCAGAGGAGTCATGGGAGAAAGTCATGTGGTCAGATGAGACCAAAATAGAACTTTTTGGTCATAATTCCACTAAACGTGTTTGGAGGAAGAAGAATGATAAGTACCATCCCAAGAACACCATCCCTACTGTGAAGCATGGGGGTGGTAGCATCATGCTTTGGGGGTGTTTTTCTGCACATGGGACAGGGCAACTGCACTGTATTAAGGAGAGGATGACCGGGGCCATGTATTGCGAGATTTTGGGGAACAACCTCCTTCCCTCAGTTAGAGCATTGAAGATGGGTCGAGGCTGGGTCTTCAAACATGACAATGACCCGAAGCAAACAGCCAGGATAACCAAGGAGTGGCTCTGTAAGAAGCATATCAAGGTTCTGGCGTGGCCTAGCCAGTCTCCAGACCTAAACCCAATAGAGAATCTTTGGAGGGAGCTCAAACTCCGTGTTTCTCAGCGACAGCCCAGAAACCTGACGGATCTAGAGAAGATCTGTGTGGAGGAGTGGGCCAAAATCCCTCCTGCAGTGTGTGTGTAAGGCCCGTTATATTGGCCCAATTGCCGGTTCGCCAATACACGGGGAAGGTATCACGTGTTCTGTCCTCACTCATTCAAAGTATTGGTTGGTTAAATTTGCAATACATTTAGTTATGTATTCTCTCATTATTTCATCTGACTCCATAAATGAAAGGTTTTAATAATATCTGTGCCTCACTAAAAGTGAGCGAATGTTTGACTATTCCTTATAACCATTAAAGGAACAATGTCATAATCAGTTAGAATAATCACATGTAACAATTTAATATTTCAGATATCAGAGATCAATTCCACAATCAATTCAAATATCTAGAACATGATTATACATTGGTTACACCAAAGAATCTTACCCAGCTTGTACCTGATCTAGAGAGAGAGAAAGGGAAAGAAAGAGAGAGAGAGAGAGAGAGGGAGAGACCATCTATTCCATTCGTGACCAGCAAAGAAGCCCCGAGAGTCAGAGCACACCTTCCTTTATCCTCTGACCAGGTGACATGGGGGATGGGCGAGACCACCCTCAAATGGCTTCTATTCAATGAAAGGGGGGCTGGCCTATCTGGCCTTATCTCTAAACCAGTTTTCTCTAAGCTTCTCTAAACCTTATTTCCTTTTATTTTATCTATCTGGATATGAGATATCTGTACCACTCACTTTGAGACATTTCAAATGACACCAAAAACGCAAGTCAATGATAAACATTCACATTAAACTATGTTCTTGTGTGAGTTCTTTGTTGTTTCTGAGGGGAAGAAAGGCTGTATGGGGAGGTCGAATGTTAATTAGCCAGCAGGGCCATTTTGTCTCATAGACCAGGCCTCAACCAGTATTTTCAGTCTTACAGATTCCCTCCTTGATCCCGTGGGTCACATTCTGATGAACACTTACGGGGTCACAGTAAGACGTTTGTTATAATCCTTGAAGATGTAGCACAATAATTGTCTTTGCAATGACGGTCTCTGTAGAAGCTCAGTGGACTGTGTTCACCTGCAGAACACCTGTTCTCTTCAGGTGTATAGCTTGAGTCCAGCACGTGGATGAATGCGTTCAGATTCTCTTCCTGTAATCCTGTGAACATGAGCAAAGTTCATAGAGTCAATCTGGACCTTTTGTGACTTGTTCAGTTGACGTGTCATTCCTTCATGGAGAAACTTCCGCTTCCCTAGCACCTTCTCCGCGATGATGATCTGACCCTTCTTGACCAATCCGGTCACCTCCAGCGGTACGGTGGTCTGGGCAGACCTCAGTGGATGAAGGGGTTCTCCTTCGATCCACACTGATTTTTGTGTGAGACACCTGAAAAGCATCTTAAATGTCCGCTTCACGATTGAGCACATATGAACTTACAGTCGTAAGGAAATGCATAGGAACGCATAACGCAATAAAGCAAAGTCATGTCATGTTCAATGTAAAATACCATGTTCATGTCAGCAAATGTGAGTGATACATTTGGTCTCATTAATTACCTGATTTTTAATTACCATGCCAATAGTACTCATATAGAAGGTCAAGGAAGGACAAAGGAAGATCTTACAAGCTCGTACCCTGTTCTTAGAAACATTTAAATAAATGACATTCTAACAAAACAACCAGTGCTAGGTTAAAACAACATTTCATGAAGAGTGTCAGCAAAATTTTGGTGTAACCAAACATCCAAAAACATTGTTGCGAGTAAAATGGACAATATACAAATAAGCAGAAATCAAAATAAGTTTCAGAAATCAAAATAAGTTTCAGAAAATTTAAATCAAAATAAGTTTCAGAAATTAAAATCAAAATAAGTTTCAGAAATGTTTTTCTGAATTACTCAAAGGAAAAAAATGCAGAAATCAAAATAGGTTTCAGAAATGCAGAAAGAGGTCGGTGTAAACCAATCAATGGTTTTGTGTGTTTGTGTGAGAGTATTTTTTAGAATGTCAGAGTGTGTTTTTGTCTGTGAGAGTGTTTTTGTGTGTGTGTGTGTGTGTGTGTGTGTGTGTGTCTGTGAGAGAGAGTGTTTGAGAGTGTGTGTATTGATCTGGCTAAGTCACAGTCGATGACAGAGTTGAATTGTAAATTTTTGTACTTGGTTGAATTGGTCACACTTCATATTTATCCATTTTAATTATGTTTCTGTTATTAGTGGTAAGTTGAGAAATCAGGGGCCCTCTGATCTTCCAACTCCCACCAACAATCATAGAGTTTGAAATTTAATGGCAGGTCTGCCTTAGAATTTGTCTTGATTTTTGACTGTAGCCATTCAGTTGTTCATGTGTGTTACATTAGTTGTCAGTTTGTTGTGAATAGCGTATGCTATTCTCTGTGTCTCTGTTAGACCATGATCATGAGATCAGCTCCACCCTATGTGTGTGAAGCTATCTGGATCTGTTAGTGTGAAGATGACACATCTTCGTCTGATGTGCAGTGTTCAGCCTGGATAGACCATCTACCCCAGGTGATGATGTGATGGAGGGGTGTGTTCAGTATTCATGTCTAGGAGATGGGTGGAATCTAATCTATAACAATTGTGTCGCAAATTTCGATCCAGTTCTAAACTGGGAGGCCATATTTATGCAGTAATGTGATAGTGTGACGTGTGAAAAGGCCTTTTATAATGTCTTTTCACCCATCTCCCGAGTCTCAGGTTATGTTCTAACAATTCCGCTGTCCTGGATTTGCTCCAGGTGGGCTCCACCATTTTGCAGAAGTAGCCTAAGCCTGAGACAGAAAACAGAGGAGTGCGAACCACAGATAATTCCAATATTTCAAAAGCATTAAATTCAGACGTGTGGAATTCTTTTACTTGTTCCATTATCATGTCAGTTGCAATTTTAATTCCAGATGTCACATGAAACTGAGTTTCATTGACCAAGTCTGAATTGTTGCTGTTGTTTCAGTGTGTTGTGACACCTGAAGCTGCTTTTTCAGTTCAGCCTTCAGTCTGCTGCATGTGCAATGCTCATTGCTTTCTCTCATTACAGCCATCTCTGGGTTGTCTGCATTTGCGGTTTATGGTGTGGTTCACACATTTTAGTTAGTGCAGATATTTTTGACCTGCAAAAAACTGTGGTACTTCTGTCTGCTGTTTAGCATTTCACACCCTCCTCGTAAATTGACTTATCTTATCAGATTCAATTCAGTTGATGCACCCCAGTCAAGGATTATTTAACGTGCTATTACCTGTGCCACACTCCTAGCCGTGTTTTCTAACGGTGAAAAATAAAGGCATACTCCGCCCCTTTTTGGCACTGGGTAGCACACAAATGAAATTCTGTTTCAGAAATTCAATTTTAATGACGAAAGTCACACTTGTCCAATTATTTTCCTGCTCGGCGAGTGTAAAATAATGTTTATTATAATTCAAGTTATAATATAATTATAAGATCTACATTCGCTGTTTCTCTTTTTTCTTTTCTAGGTTTCAAATACCTTTTCTTCTCATTAAAGAGCAACTTGCAGGTTAAATTTATAACTGAATTAATACTTGATATTGTCTGAAGAGGTTTTTTAAAAACACATATGTAGAAATTCCTAATGAAATCTAATTGGTTGTAGAGATTTTGATGAAAATGTGCTAGGCTCTGGAATACGCCTTTCCCCCTTTAGCAACGCGTCATATGACTCGGTTTCTTCATTCACATCCATTGTAATTTGTAACCTGAGCTCTTTCACTGCAATCCATTTTTCCCTGTTGTTTGAATCGACCGCTCTCCCTCGCGCTACGTCACGACTCTCGCTCGTCACGCCCATTTTCAGATGCGGAAGTAAAATTTTCTCACAAAAACGACTCCAGAAGCCACTGTAGCGTATTTATAAATTTTTTTTTAAGAAAATCTAGTTCCTACATTATTTTTCTATACATTGACTTGTTGGGTCTTCTAACCTGCAAGTTGCTCTTTAAGTCTTTTTAAATGGCCATTATAACGTTTGATTCTTCTATTTAATCTTACTTTATATTTTTCCGTTTATAGATAAGGAAAACTATATCGCTTTGCAGTCCTTCCCAAGGATGCACGACACAAGTGGTCAGCCCCGAAGATCAGAAGCTGAGGCAGTTGGCTAAATATCTAGGGATTTTGCCGTACACGCGCAACAATCAAAGATATATTCAATAGCCCCTTGGATGCCCTTCAGGAACTTAATTCAACCGTTTTCCAAAACTATTAAATTAGAACAGAAGTCATCGGAAGCGTCCAAGCTAGGTTAATCAACCAGCGTAAACTGATCCTAGTCGGACTAACCCATCCTCTCATCCAAGTCGCCAGCACACTTCCTGATATCAGTTATTAGCCGTCGCCAATCTCTGACGCAATCTTGTGGAAATATACGAATCCGTTAATCTATTTTGGAAAAAAACAAATCTCAGAGTAATTCAGAATACATTCAAACATAACAATATTTAGTTCTCTGAAGCCTTAAATATGAAAAGGTTTTTGTTTCAGGATTAATGAGATACGCATTCTGTCGCTGTTTCTGATTTTCAAATTCATTGTGAATCACATTATAGCCACCAAATTTAGCATAGACACACGTGTTTAATTCAGTTAAATACACAGGACACATGGCCTAGAATACAACATCTACAACCTTTTACCTAAGTGTTCCAAATACACCCACAGCAAAGCAATAGAATACAACATCTATATCACCTTTGCCTAAGTGTTTCAACTACACTTACAGTAAAGTAATCCTGTGTTTAAAGAATAAACTTTAAATTAGCCTATGTGCATGTTGTAGCACAAACAACCAAATTGTGTTCTATGTGCACAATGTGTTAAGCACAATTTGAATTTTGAAAATGCAGACAGGTTCAATGAATTTAGATGTTAAACTATTAAGCCATTTGCTATTGGGCTGCTACCCGACTAGCAAATGACACTAATAGCTGAAGGCCTTGAGCGTCAAAAGTTGTTAGGTCAGTAAGAGTTTTAGAAGCATTTGAGCTTTGCTTACTTGCAGAGTGCTGGTTTGTGTCATTAGATTGTGATTGTCTGCGTTTTATGAAATAGGGTGGAGGTCTGCCTCTGCCCAGTGACCAACACTTTTCCTCTGTATGGCCTGTTTTGTGACAGGAATTACAGAATCTGTTCAGTTTGCCACAGTGTGGCTTTCTGAATTCTCCTGCAGATGGAGGATCTTCATGACATTCTAACACAGCTACCTCACTATGCATTTGTTTCCGTGACTCAATTCTTGTTGCCCAATTAACAATACCTTCGAATGTATTTTGTGCTGGAGAAGCACCACACATGAGTGATTGCTGTACACGCGGCCCTGCATTTGTAAGTAGGAATTCAAGGAGAATTACATTGTTGTGGTTAACACCTTCAATTCCAGAATACTCCTCAAAAAGTTCAAACATATTTTCTGCATATGTCTCAAACCATGGGCGAGGCTAGCCCCTTTTTAGGGGTGCTTCAGCACCCCTAAAAAGGAGCTCAGCACCCCTAAAACTTGGAGTAAGAAATGTTGTTATTCTAAAAAAATATATATATATATTTTTTGTCTTTGACAAGGTTAAATAATGTTCTTCATCTTCAATCCGCAGCAGCGCCAAGCAGAGCGCAGGTCAGAAACAGAGGCGCGCGTGTGTGTGTGTTTGTTCATCTGAGCCTCATTGGTCTTTCACTTCTCGTCAATGTCAGAATATTTGAGATGACCAATCAAATCAAAGTAGGCGGGCTTTATGTTCACAGAAGCTGCTGAGCGCGAATTTTAGCAGCACGACTGACGCTTCAGTTTACGGTCAAGTGCGAGTTAAGAAGATGTAAGTAGCTAAACTAAACATTTTATATTTGACAGTTTTTTAGGTCATAAATGTTAAACGAATGACAAAAATAATTAGAAAACTAATAAACCTTTGTCTAATTTCGCCATTTTGAGCTGAAAATAGGCCTATAACGTGTAATTATGTCATTGTGAGGGGACAAGAAACATTAACAAAGCCGTTTTCATAGGCACAAGATTAATAATGCATGTGTACATGTTGAGAATTAATATAATACAATTTGTAGCCTTCAGTAAATTAAAAAAGTTCAGCTTTAGAGGGGAAGAGACAGGGCAAGATCAGGAGACTGAGAGAAAAAGACAGAGTAATGGAGATGAGGAGAGAGCAGGTTTTAAATCTATTTCTTATCCTTTTTTGGCCTCAAACGTCTTGAAATGCACATATCAGAGAAATAAAAATGTTTAACCCCATAACAACCTCAAATTTATGACCTCTTTGATTATAAAGCCCTGTCTACGGCCATGTATTAGGCCTAGATCAATAATGAATGTGTACATATTGTGAATGAATTTAATAAACTTAGTTACCTAGCTTTCCTGGTAGCTTTGTCTGAGAAAATGATTCATGAATCAACCTATCAGTTGACCCTATGTTTACTTTCTTCACTGACAGACAAAAATGAAAAGCCTATATCAGTCAAAGCTCAGCTTTAGGAGGGGAAAAGACAGAGCAAGAGAAAAACAAAGAGAAAAAGAGTGTGATGCTGATGAGGTGAGAAAAATAAACAGCTGCCCGCACATGGTTTTAAAGCTGTTGTTATTCAATTTTTTTGGCCTTCAAAACATCTTAAAATGCACATATGTAGATCAGAGAAATCAAAATTTTCTCGGGGGAGCATGCCCCCGAACCCCCCTAAATACCTCACATTCGGTACCTCAGTGATTATAAAACCCTGCCATATCCATGTTAATGGATGAATGAATGAAACTAGTTAATAATGCGCATTAAAACAAAACAAAAACTTTTTTTTTTTAAATCATACCCTCATTGGGGGCTGAGCACCCCTAAAATGAAAATCCTAGAATCGCCCCTGTCTCAAACGATTCTTCAGTACTCTGTTTCCGATTGAGAATCAATTCCCATCCAACAGCACTACAACCACGCAGCTCGCGAAGGCATTGTTTTAGTCTATTCAAGATTTCGCTCTCAGGCTCATTTTGAAGCATTGACTGCACAATGGTGCCTGTCATCAAAACCTGTGGTATCTTATAGATCAGAACATCTGGAATTGAGCTGATAACAATTTGCCAAATATCTTTTGGTTCGAGCTGAAATGCATGTTTTAGACTAACAATGCGTCTCCACCATGGTTCGAATGCCCCTTTCAAAGGGAATGGTCCGATCTCTGCTTTAAACAAGCTACATTCAGTTACTGTTAAAGGACGCCGAATGGTTGACTCTGTGCCGTTTGGGTGCTGTATCACCTTAATGGCTGAAACAGGCACTCTTTTCATAACTTTAGCCCTATTCGCACGGGATTAGTATTACCTAGGGACCTCCGGTAATTTGTAATAATCGCAGAGGTCGTCTGTGATTTTTATTCCGTGCGAATCTGCCATGTCTGTAAAAATGTCTGTAAAAATTCCCCCGAAAATTACCTACCGTATTTCGGCCAACACATGGGTCCTCTGATAATACCAGTCCCGTGCGAATCCCCATGTCTGTGATTTGGGCTGTTTTTCTGTGAGCCTATCGTTTTCTAAAGAACGTAATAACCATTATGGGCCGTTTAACAGTCCGTTTTTCTCCAATAAAAACTATGAAGTGCTGCAAAAGAAAAAACAACTACTACTACGGACGTGATCCGGAAGCTCAACTCGGACCGTTGTCATGGAAACGTCAAATTAAGTATTTTGGCGCAACATGGAAGCTCATTTGGAAAGTTTGGACGCTTTTTGTGGTAGTGTAACTTCTGTATCGTGGAGCATTTCTTTGTCTCACACGGCCTCTAAAGACGTCCATCCTGTAAGTATCTCAAGAAATCAAAGTGTGAAAGAGTAAAAATGATATAAAATGAAATAAACCAAATAAAATGAATAGAAAAACAAGCCTATCGCGACGTTTCGGTATTTATAATACCTTCTTCAGGCAGGCTTGTTGTAAATATGGACAAAGAATAAAAGAAAAAGAAGATATATATTTATACAATAATATGATATTCTATAATATATATATAATATATTTCTCTAATAAATTGGTTTTAAATAAGTTATTTTTTTGAATTGCAATACTGCAGCGCGATCTTCGTTTCAGCACGTTCAGCTAGTGAAGTGTGAATGGGTGGGCGCACGCTGTAAAGTCCGTAAACTCGAGGGAATTACGAACATTTATTTGCCTGTGTGAATGAGCCACCAAAAACACAGACGTCAGGGGGTAATTTCTTAATTACAGAGGTCCAGGGGTAATACTAATCCCGTGCGAATAGGGCTTTTGTCACGTGCTTCATCTGTCTGAAAAGATACAAGATTATTAGAGCAGGCTGCCTCATCTAAGAAGTGTACATTTTTAGCCCAATCGCTGTTAAGCTTGTTGGGAGACTTGCTTTTAGCATTTAGCTTAGCCTTAAGATCTGCAATGGTGTCTTTGTGATTTTTACACTTTTTAGTCAGGGCTAACAGCTCAGCCAGTAATTTCTCTAGCTGTGTTTGAAGATCTTGAATCTTTTCCTCAGACTTTTGTGCCTCTGCATTTTTAGAATGCACTTCTTCACATTTAGAATCCATAAGCGAAGATAGAAATTTTGTTGACTCATTTAGCCGTTTATAACTTATGAAGTTTAAAGCCTCAATTATTTCACCATGTTTTGATTTCTTCTGTTTACTGCCCACTGTTCTCCACCAAGTGTAAATTTCATTGTCAATAGCATCCATGTTAAGACCTTTTCTACTGAGTTTGTACAGTGTAGGCTCAACCTTTTCAGCCCATAATGTAAACAGGACATGATCAGTACACATGATTTCACAGCAAATTAAATTGAATTACTTAATTTAATTCCATCGGTGTTAAAGTTTAAGCTTTTAAATGCAATATAGAGTTTGTCAAGATTAGTTTAGGTTTAGTATAGGATATTCATGTTTTCAATGTGGCTTTTGGGCCTACCAGTCAGCCAGTGAGACAAAACAAGGGTTAGCATGGCTTTAGCATTTAGCGTAGTCTTGAGCGCAGCATGGCTTTAGCATTTAGCGTAGCCTTGAGCGTTTTGAAAGCAACATGGACAATAGCATTTAGCATTAGCCTTGAGCGCAGCATGGCTTTAGCATTTAGCGTAGCCTTGAGCGTTTTGAAAGCAACATGGACAATAGCATTTAGCATTATCCTTGATATTTGAGTTTTAGCCTGTAAACCATATCATCCTGTTTTCCCAAAATTTTCCTTTCATAAACAATGCATCGATCTGCCTTTTTATTTATAAAATCAAATGTTTTCCGATCGTTTACAAACGTAGATTTTGATAAAAATCTAAAATCTAGAGCGATATGGGACCAGGGTCTCGAAGGCACCGGCTGAAGTAACCCATCTGGAGGTCGATTAGAAGTCTTACCCGTGGCACAAACTGAGCAAGCCAAGACAAAACTGTGAACGTCACGAGCCATACAAGGCCACCAGAATCGTTGCTTGACTAAAAATTGAGTGCGATTAACTCCTGGATGACATGCCACATTGGAACAATGACCCCACTGAATAACGCTGGACCTTAAACCCTCAGGCACGAATAAACGATTCGGTGGACAACGAGCCGGAGGCGTTACCCCTTCTAAGGCCTTCTTGACCTGCGATTCGATCTCCCATGTGAGTGAAGAGATGAATAGATTCTCTGGTAAAATGCACTCGGGAGTAGACGGGCGTTCGGAACGGTCAAAAATACGCGACAAAGAATCGGGTTTGATGTTTTTGGAACCCGGGCGGTACGAGAGAGTAAAGTCAAAACGACCGAAAAAAAGAGCCCACCGAGCCTGCCTGGAGTTCAATCTTTTAGCAGTCCGAATATATTCCAAGTTCTTGTGATCGGTCCAGACGATAAAAGGTACCCCAGACCCTTCTAACCAGTGGCGCCATTCCTCCAATGCTAACTTGACTGCCAACAACTCTCTGTTGCCAATGTCATAATTACGCTCGGCAGGGGATAAACGATGCGAAAAAAACGCGCAAGGATGCATCTTGTCGTCTGAAGGAGAACGCTGGGATAACACTGCACCTACCCCCACCTTTGACGCATCGACCTCCACCACGAACTGACGTGATGTATCAGGGGTTATCAGAATGGGGGCTGAAACAAAGCAACCATTCAGTTTGGCAAACGCAGCCGAGGCTGCGTCTGACCACCTGAACGTTGTTCTGGGGGAGGTCAAGGCGGTCAGAGGCGCGGCTAGTTGGCTGAAGTTGCGAATGAACCGCCGGTAAAAATTGGCGAACCCCAGAAACCTTAGTAGGGCCTTACGGGAATCTGGATTTGGCCAATCCACCACAGCCTTAACCTTCTCAGGATCCATGCGCATTCCCTCATCCGAAATGATGTAACCTAGAAAAGGAACAGACTGTGCATGAAAAGCGCATTTCTCCGCCTTGACAAAAAGCCCATTCTCTAGCAACCTCTGAAGCACTTGTCGGACGTGTTGCACGTGTTCCTGGAGAGACGATGAAAAAATCAATATGTCATCCAGGTAAACATATATGAACTGATCGACCATGTCTCGTAACACGTCATTGACAAGTGCCTGGAAGACCGCTGGGGAGTTGGACAGGCCGAAAGGCATAACCAAATATTCAAAGTGCCCCCTGGGGGTATTAAAAGCGGTCTTCCACTCATCCCCCTCCCTGATGCGGACCAAATGATAAGCATTACGTAAATCCAATTTCGTGAAGATAGATGCTCCCTGCAACCTCTCGAAGGCTGAAGACATCAACGGCAAAGGATAAGTATTCTTTACCGTGATGTTGTTCAACCCCCGGTAATCAATACAAGGTCGCAGCGATCCATCTTTCTTCCCCACAAAAAAGAATCCCGCCCCCGCTGGAGAAGAGGAAGGGCGGATGAACCCCGTTGCTAGAGAATCAGAAATGTATTTCTCCATGGCCTCTCTCTCCGGGACAGAGAGTGAATATAACTTGCCCTTAGGCGGAGACGTACCTGGTAATAACTCTATAGCACAGTCATAGGGACGATGCGGAGGAAGAGAAGCAGCCCGAGACTTACTGAACACTTCCTTCAGGTCCAGGTACTCCGCGGGCACGTTAGATAAATCCATTGCCTCCTCCTGAAACACAGGGACAGAAACAGACGGACAGGCTGACATCAGACAAGACTTATGACAGAAATTACTCCACGCCGACACAGACTTAGACTGCCAGTCCACTCTTGGGTTGTGACGGGTGAGCCATGGGTGACCAAGGATGATGGGTGCAAGGGGAGTGTCCAGAATGTAAAAGGAGATGGTTTCGACATGATTGCCTGATGTGATGAGTGTTATGTCTTCGGTGGCCAGTGAAATGGTGGGGAGTTCTTGACCGTTGAGTGCGTGTACTGCAATCTGATGCGTGAAGGGTCTGAGGGGAACTTGAAACTTGCGTGCAAAAGTGTGGTCCATGAAATTACCCTCAGCCCCTGAGTCCAAAAGTGCTCGACAGTCGTGGAGGTGAGTAGACCATCGGAGTCTTACCGGAAGGAGAGTAGATGTGGATGAGGACTTCTCGGCAGAGATCCCACCCGACAGTAGCCTCATACTTACTGCCGGGCTGGGCCTTTTAACGGACAGCTGTAAGCAAAATGTCCCGTTCCTCCACAGTACATACAAAGGCCCAGGGATCTCCGCCTCTCCTTCTCCTCCCGGGAAAGCCGGGCTCGACCCACCTGCATGGGCTCGTGATCGTTGACGGGGCTGACCGCGTCCCTCGCTCCGAAGCGTTGTCCCTCGATCCCTTCAGGAAATCGATGGGGTTGAAGACGTCGGTCCACTCGAGCCAGAGCAATGAGATCACTTAACTTGGTGGGAAGGTCCATGGCGTAGATCTCTTTTTGGACGCGGTCAGCCAGCCCATGCAGGAACATGTCCCACTGCGCCTCCTCGTTCCATTGGCTCTCTGCTGCTAGAGTTCGGAACTCGATTGAGAAGTCAGATACGGACCTTTCTCCTTGACGTAAATCCGCCAATACTCTAGCAGCTTCTCGTCCAGCAACGGCGCGGTCGAACACCTGCCTCATCTCGTCGGAGAGCTTCTGGAACGAGGAACAGCATTCTTCTTGATTCTCCCACACCGCCGTTCCCCAAAGCGCCGCTCTCCCAGTCAGAAGCGCCAACACAAACGCGACCTTGGTTCGCTCGTCATGAAATGTCTTGGGTTGTAGAGCGAAGTGCATCGAGCACCTGGTGAGAAAAGATCGACAGTAGTTAGGTTCACCTGAATGAGCCTCAGGAACAGGCAGGCGGGGCTCTGACTGGGATGGGTCCGCTGGTGGTGGTGGGGGAATCGGCGGTGCGGGCGGCGCAGCGGGAACTTGGGGCTGTTGGATCTGCTGGGTGAGCCCGGACACCTGTGCCACCAGAGCCTGAACAGCGCGAGTTGTCTCGTTGAGATTCCTCTCCTGGGTGTCCATTCTTTGCATGCATTTATTCAAAAATGCCTCCATCGAAGTTGAAGCGTCACTCGCTGCTTCCATGCTTTGGTCAGATCGTTCTGTAACGAACGAGAAGTGGAAGCAAGATGCAAGTGAAAAACTCTTTTATTGAAGTAAGAATGACAGAGGAATAGTTTCAGGATCGTCAGGTTGGTAGCACAGGGACCCCGATGGTCAGATGGAACCCGGTGTGAGTGGAAGTGCAGCAGTGCGGTGATAACTCCAACGATGATAATAAATCCAGAATCCACAGAACACGAACAGGAACAAGGAAGGCACAGGACTCAAGACGCAGACTGGAACACAACCGGGATACCACAAACAACGATCTGACAAAGGAGATGAGAAAGTGGTGAGCATATAAAGGGTGATGAGATGAGCTGCAGCTGGTGACGGGAGTGATGAACTTGATTGCTGATGAGCGCTAATGATCCGGCACGCCCACACAGTCAGTACACAGAACACATACACACACACAACAACAGAACACGAGACAAGAAAGAGACAAGGGATTTATGAACCGTGACATTATTACTGTATAAACACCAGCTAAGGCCTGGGACACACTAGACGATTTTCAAATCAATTTTAAAACGGTTGTGAGACCGCAGTTCTCAAGGGTAGGGCAGTTTGAACCGATTTTCAGCATTATAATCCTCTGAATGCACACTCTAAAAGAGTCGTTCGGACCGCGATACCACACACCTGTCGATTGTAGTAACATTCCACAGTGAGACGAGATCTCACGGAGACTCGCAAGATCAAACGTGACTTCATTCCAACAGCGTTATGTCAGTTGTATCAGCTCAAAGCACCCCATGAGCAGAATTTCACACTTCTCACTAAATGCAAGATAAAGGTAGTGCCTCTCTAGGATCTGTGCTTCTAAGTGTTCGACCAGGTCCGGTACCTATCAATACCATGACGAGGGTGACTCAACAAGGTCCACTTGTGTGTGTGTGTGTGTCTCAGAGAAGCTCGTGAGTCAGCTGTCTTACTGTACACTGCATAATCAGAAAGCCTCTCATCACAGGCACTTCCTGAGTTTGCCTTCGAACTGACAAAGTGTATTAATTTGCAGTTCTGTCCTTCAGCGTGTCACACACATCCACAAAGTGTGTAGATACAGCACAACCTCTGCAGAGCGCAAAACAGGGTTTTACAGTCGTTATTTTCTGTTTCCTGAGAAGGATGGCGGACTCCGCCCCATTCTAGACCTAAGGCGGCTAAACCGCGCTTTATCAAAACGTTCATTCAAAATGATCACACTGAAACAGATCCTTTGGCATTTTCGCCCTGGGGACTGTTTTGAAAGATGCATATTAACATATTCAGATAGCCCCTTGACACAGACACTCTCTAAAATTTGCGTTCAAAGGCATATCATGCACATTCACAAGATACATGAACGCTCTTTGATTCTCTCCCCTCTTTGATTGATTGTGTGTTCTGAACCTCGGCGATTGGCTGGTTCTTGTTCATTCACCGAATGCGTTGAACAGCCACAACCGTATGATCATCAAGCACCTTCATTGCTTGGTTCTTACGGTAAACATTCGCAAAAAAAACATGCACTCGAAAAGTTTGAATTAGGGAAAACCCTCCCTTTGAAATGCTTCAAGGAATACTATGGGTGATAGCTGCAGCTGTGACAGTTAACAGACTGGCTGAAAGACTGTGTCCTGTTTCATGCTTGGCACACTGGTCTGCTGCACATCCTGGTATAAGCTGCAAATAGATGCAATGGCCCCTTGGTAAAGTACAAATATGTAAGAACGAGGCGTAACAATGTGACAGGTGTGCAGACGCAAAAACTCTCATGACGCACACAGAGAAGGCATGGCACATAAACTGTCTAGAAATGAGAGCAGTTCAACTAGCTCTTGAGTGTTTTTATGCTCTGTTTCATCAGACTATGGTGGCATGCATAAATCATCAAGGAGGTATCAACTCGTATCCCCTGATGAAGCTCGCAACAAGTCTTCTGTTGTGGGCAGATCAACATATCCTGTCTATTCGAGCTGTCCACGTCCCTGGCTGTTTGAACTGCGGGCTCGGACATGCTGTCGAGAGGAGTAGTAGTCCTAGGAGAATGGAGACTACACCCTCTGACATTGAAAATGGTTTGGAACATTTTCGGGCAAGCGGAAGTGGATCAGTTTGCGTCAACAGAGAATGCTCACTTGTGCTGTTCTTTTCTCTAACAGGTCACCCCTCACTGATATTGTGAATCCCACTGCTGGCCAAAAACATGGCCGAAAACTTCACTTGCTGAACTACTGCTATGCCTGGAGCAGGAGCAGAAAAGCCTTGAGGCCGACACAAGTGGTTTCCTCTATCTGGCGAGCTTCACGCATTATCCCTGTGCACAACAAAGGCTCGCCTGCCCGGTGTGGGTCCTCAGGAATCTTTTGCTGAGTTTGTTGAGTGGGTGCTGGTGTGCAACTATTCTCCGTTCACCGTCTGCCCCGCCAAGAACTCACCAGGCCCGCTCCGACTCCAGCACCGCCAGAGACCAGTCATTCACCACCAGCAAACAACCCGACAGAGATGGTTTTAAAGCCCACGGCAGGCCAGTCTACCTGGTCAATGAGCCTGATTGACGAGCCTGATCCACCTGTGCGTCGCAGAAGGAGTGATAGTGGAGTTCGAATGTATATGCACTGTGGATGGCATGGTTAAAACCTCTGGAGGTTATTTTGAGGAACTGATGGACATTTTCAAGGAGGATATAAAAGATTAGTTTCGGGAGGTATCTCCAGCGCCCCCTGTATCTCCAGAATGCCCAACCAGTCTCCTTCTCCCACCTCCTCTAACAGCCAGTTCCTCGACCCCACCTCTGCTGGTATCCTTCAGCCCCTCTACATCTCCTACATCATGTGTGGATCTGCCTCAGTGCTTCAGGCCACCAGCTTGGCTCAGTCCCCAGGCTCCACCTCCAGCCTCTGTGCCCATCGCTCCATCGCGGCCTGTTTACACATCAGCTCCGCCGTGGCTCCTCCCTCGGCTCCACCGGAAACCATCGGCCATACGGCTCCACCAGACTCCCTTGTTTTTCCAGCTCTGCCTTGGTCAGGCGTCAACCTGCCTGCGCCTTCGACTCTGTCTGGCTCCGCCTTCAAACTCTGTGCCACCGGCTCTGCCTCTGTCCTCTGGTTCCCTGGTTACTCCTTTGATGCTCGTCACCGCACTCCACCTCGGTCTCCAGTACCATCGGTTTCGTGTGGGCTCATCAGCCTGTCATCTCTACCAGTGTCTCCATCTTCGGCAGCTCCATCTCCGTCGGGTTGTCCCAGGGTGCCTTCCATCAAGTCGACACCATGGCTCCTCCCTCCTTTGACTCCGCCCTGGGGCTTCGTCCTGGCTGGTTTCTGGAGCAACATCTGGCTTCTCCTGCTCCTGACTGGCTCCTCCCACCATCCACTCCCTCATGGACTGTCATTTTTGCCCTGGACTCTTTTTCTTTTTCCTTTGCTCTGTGCCCTCCTCCAGAGCAACTGAGGAGGTTGGACTGCTTACTGCACGAGGACACGCCTTCCCGGGAGGGGGCAAACTATGGTCCGTCTCCTGTGTTTCATTGTGTTTTTGGTTCTGCCCTGTGACCTAGTTTTCCTCAGTCTGGTTAATTAGTCATTCAGTTCACCTGTCACCTATTAATCATCTCATTATTTCCTTTTGTTTTCTCTGTGCATAAAAACCCTGAGTTCTCCCTTTTTCTCTGTTCATCCTCATTTATATTAGTGTTTGGTTGTGCTTTCCTGTATTCTCCTGCAATTTTTTATTATTAAAATAAAATTTTAATTTTATCGCTAATCCGTCCTCCATCCTATGACCTGGAAACCGATTGAGCTCAGCCATATTGAAAGACATCTCAGTTCTCTAGTTGCACTGTGAGGAGGCGAGGAATGAAGAGTGAGGAAGCTTCCAGAGGAGTTATGAGCAAGGATGCACAGGTGTATCCTATGCGGAAGTCTTTCTTATCGAGAAACCTGGCGCACGTATAAATTCTTCTCCCCCTTCACATCTGTCACAATAATATTAATTTATGCGTTACCTTTGCAGTTTAAATAAATCATATATCACACATCAAAAGGGCAATTTGCTTTATCTTTATTATTTATTAATTTCTTAAATAACAAAACTTTGACAACATAAGGGCAGATCCTTTGAGCGCAGCTGATGAAGCAGTGAAGTGTTGAGTAATCAAGAATTTTCCAATATACAAATAAGCTTTCCTTCTATTCCTCCGTCCTCAATTTCTTTCCTTGCAGTCTTCCCTCGCATCCTACAGGGGGTGGAGCTGAGACACGAGAAAAGGAAGTGAGGAAAGGAAATGAAGATGCACAAATAAGAATTGAGAAGCACCCAGTGTCATGGTAGCAACCAACCTGATTGGATTGGTTTGGTTTTGTCAATTCAAAACTAATCCCATAACCCTGAGTTTGTTCAACAACAATCATGGAACGAGCCCCAGGGAACAAAAAGGTCAGATATACAAGAATACAGCAAACAAACTAGCATAGCAAACACGGGGGTTAAAGAGCTAACAAGACACAGGTGAGTGTCTTTGGGAGTATTGAAGGGGAACTAAAAGAACTACAAAGGACTACAAATCAGAAACAGGACACTAAATCAAGCCTAAAAATCCAGACAAGAAACAAGTAACACATGGTATTTTTCATTTAAATTTTTGTTAAAGTTTTAGTAATTGTGTTGTGTTTTGTCAATTTTTCTTAAATATCTCTATATAGTTTTTATTACGTTTTAGTTTATTTAGCTTGAGCTATTTTAGTACTTAAATTAAAAGGAATAGTTAACTTAAAATTTTTAATTCTGTCATCATCTACTCACCCTCAACTTGTTTCAAACCAGTATAAATTTCTGTCTCCTGCCGAACACAAAGGAAGATATTTTAAAGAATGTCGGAAACCAGACAGTTAATGGACCCCATTGACTTCCATAGTAGGAAAAAAAATTCTATGGAAGTCAAAGGTTACTTGCTGCACAATGGCTCTTTACAATGTCAGACAAAATTAGTATGATTAGCCTTTTGCTTGATGTTATCATACAGCTAATAATGTACAAACCATGTTCCTGTTTGCCATCTCAGAGTCAGACAGCTGCTTTATAAAAATCAAGATCCTTAAAAATGATTTGAACAACTTAGAAAGTCAGCGGAGAACGGCATAATATAGTTATCGTAATATACATCACATACACAATTCACCGCCATAATTCTAAATGTACCCAATTTTTAATTTCAACAGAAAAATATACCGGGATAACCTGACTTCTCTTGAGACTTCACTGCTTCAGAGAATAGTTAATGACATGCTAAAGCTCGCCCGCCTGTTTACATTATTGGTTACAAGGTAGTTTGTGACGTAAGAAACAACAGCGATTTCACTGCAGTTACTAAGTTACAGAAAATACTCAGCAATGGTGTTTCCTTATGAATTTGCTCATGGTTTGTCTTAAAGCATATTAAAAACACCACATAGACATATAAACAACATTAAAAACTTTAAGTTAATAACAAATTACTATATAAGGACTACAACCGTTGTTTCATTAGCCAAGTATGTAAACTCAGTCACATCATTAGGCTATAGCGAAAAAATAAAATAAAATCCTAACAATTACAATAGGTTTTCAGCACTTCGTGCTTGAACCCCTAAATATGTTTTCATTGGGCTATTTAAAAACGTGTAATGTTTTATCAACATCCTGTGGACATCCTGTGCCCCCTAACGGTAACGGTAGAGTGAAATTATGACACGCTACTAGTCTCGTGCAGTCACGTGATTGTCATCAGCGGTCCAGTGTGACGCTAGTCAGCTGACGTTCAGTCGACCTTCCACTGCAGGAGATACGGACATCCAAACATCTCCATCCGCAGTGTTTCAAATATTCCCCTTACTGAAGTATGGCGAGCCAGTCTCAGGGCATCCAGCAGCTGCTGCAGGCTGAGAAACGAGCCGCAGAAAAGGTCGCTGAAGCCCGTAAAAGTAAGTTGTCGTTTTGCTTGTCAACGCTACAGACAGGCGCTTAGCTAACATGCTAACTGCCCAGCAAATCATTAGCCTATAAAATAACATCGGGGTATATGAACTTATTAGCTGGATTGAAATAAAATGACATATCTCTTATTATTATATCATATTATTTCCATTGTCGACCAAATTAAAATGTTTACCGTTTTTTTCTTCTTCTGTGTCGTGTGACACACTGCTCGGTAGAAAAGCCTGTATAATGGATTTTACACCATTTGTTGACATTTAACTTAAGTATTCATTATGGCTCATTCAATTTACACTGAGGATGTTTGTTAAGGTTTAAAACACAAAGTAAATTCGGCATCACCACATTTCAGATTTGAGCTCATCACTCTGTTGAGGAATTTTGCACGTTTTTGTTGTTATTCATGTTAGAGATTTAAGGATGGTTCTTTATTATAGTGAAGGAAATAATGACTGTAGGTGTAACGTTACTAAATATCTTTACTGGAGTGTGACATTGACTCACAGGACGTTCACTCAGTTCCTGTTTTTATATAGATTTTCTGCTGGTGGCTCTTATTTCCCATATACAAGAGAGGAATTTCCCTGTTAGAGCAATATTTGACTGCATTATAATTTTTTTTCCTTCTCTGTGTGGTCTATACAGTTATGTCACTGATATGAATGTATTATTATGAGCATTGTGTTTTTTTCAATAGGGAAGAATCGGCGTCTGAAGCAGGCCAAAGAGGAGGCGCAGGCCGAGATTGAGCAGTACCGTCTGCAAAGGGAGAAAGAGTTTAAGACAAAGGAGGCTGCGGTGAGAATTATAAAAATTTCTTATTAAAGGATCCATCTGTATTCTTATCAGTATTTATGTATTTGCCTGGGTGAAATCTTGTCAAAGATATTTCAGTACTGTGCTTTGAGGAATGCTTCAAGTGTCTGGTTATTGGCAGTTATAATGTCTTGCTGTTATAATTTCAAAACTTCCACCATTTTATTAACGTCCATATAGTCCAATAGTTGGGTTCCAGGAGTAAAATCCCACTCGTTTTCTCCATAAGGGAATTGATTTTTTTAATGATAACTTTTAAACCTTTAAAGACAGACCTATGAGCTATGAGAATGTAACAGATGGCATATGCTTCTGTTGAAGCCATCAGTACAAATTATTAAAAAAATATTTTGTTTAACAGTGGAATTCCTGGCGAAAAACTCCCATCAAAAAAAAAAAAAAAAAAAAAAAAAAAAAACGGTCCTGTACATTTGTCTTTTTGTTAGATTTTCTAATTTAGAAATCCAAGTTTGTAATGTTGTGATTCATCTTGTAGCTGTTTGGTTGGTTTCGGTTCATGGTTTATAACTCTTTCACGAAATAAAAAATCCCTATGTGAAAACTGAACAGGAAAAAAACTTTTGGAAAAAGAGTGGGCAGTCACTGTTGCGCTTTATTACATTTATAGGAGAAAATCTGAAAGTCTTAATACAATTTGAAATAGAGCTTCTATTTTAAAATGTTAATTTTTAAATTGCATTATGGATCCCAGAAGTTACCAGCCTATCTTCTAAATTATTCATTTAAGGTAATTTACTGAAATGCCCCCTGAGATTTAAGTTAACATTATAACCTTTAAATAAATAATACAATACTCACTTTTCTATGTAAGTAAGTAAAATAAAGCAATGAGCTAATATGTGTTTTACTTGGCCACCTTACACCGGGTAAAATCAGTGTGATGCACACCTTTAAGTTATTGCTTTTACAACATAGTTCAATAAATAAGTACATTAAACAGTTACAAAAATCTCACAAATCCTCTGCAGTTCCATCATGGATCCCTAGGGGTCACACGTCTTCTTGATACTGTAATTGAAAGAAACATACTTGTGCAGTAGTATCAGTTCTGAATACAACTGTTGCATAAAGTTAATGTCCCATCGTATGGTCCTGCAGGCACTAGGGTCCCATGGAAACTCTGCCGTAGAGGTGGATAAGGAGACCATTGATAAGATGAAACACATCCAGGGCAGTTTTCAGCAGAACAAGGAGGCTGTGGTCGGCAACCTGCTGAAGATGGTGTGCGACATTAAGCCAGAGATCCACGCCAATTACCGTGTCGCTGGATAAACCGCTCTGTCCAACCACCACATCCGTTACAATCTCTAAAGACCCACACGGCACTGAGACAAAGACTGCTACTGGACAATATCACATGTTACAATCATAATATTACCAATCGCTGGACTACACTGCTTAATGAAACACTTCTTATCTGTTTTGCAACACATTTCCTGCGATTTTAAAAAGATATTCATTGATACATATACCAATCAAGGGTCTTGTACTTTACACACACATTCCTGCTGTGTTTTTCATTTATTTATCTTTGATATAATCCAATGCAAGTCTTTGTCTCAGCTCTCTTGGTTAACTGTAGTATTGTCTGGTTTATCAGAGTGAGCTTCTTTCTTTGTGAATGATACCTTTAAATGTTTGTATGAGTGTCTGTATCTTGATGCTATGTTCTTAATTTATAAGTAATCAGATGTTATTGTTTTATCTAATTGATGTATACTCAGTTTAAATTTTTTTCAACAGCTTTTTTGTGACAAAGCTCATTGTCTCATACCATTATCTTAATGTAGTTATAGTAATTAAATTAGCTCCACAATTCCTCCCTGCGCTCTTGTTCTGTAAATGTAGGTGGCATTCCTGTATTTGAACCTGCTGTGAAAATGTAATAAATGTGTACAAATGGATCCACACTATGTTTTCCATGTGAATTTGTTCCACTTGTTTTTCTAGAACAATGCGGATAGATCACATTTAGTGAATATTGCTCAACTATGATCTACTCTGGATTTAAGTTTTTAATAAATTCAGATGGCAAGAGTGATGGTTAAACGCTTTTCACTGCCAGATGCCGCTCATTCATCACAATTTATTTATTCTCGAGAACCAATTTACTATTTTGAAGACTTCAGATGCAAAAACATCAAAGTTCGTCTGACATTTTTCTTTTAAATTAGAATTGTTATCAGGCTCCTACGTTCAGTAATTTCACTTTGATGGCAATGAAAAGGTTACTATTTATTTAAATGCCTTATTTTCTAAAAATGTCACTGATAAAAACATAAAAATGCTCAAAAGTAAAATTTAGGGGATTTTGCATGTTAAGTCTTCATTTCTAAAATAATAACGTGTTCATAAACTTAATACTTAAGATGGCTTCACAACAAGATATTATATTGATTCTTTACGGAGAAAGATCAGGCACACTTTTCCCGAAGAGCTTTAATAAAAAGCTAAATTCTGTTTCCAAATCTATATTTTATAATCTACACAAGTTAATAAATCGCTAAATTTCTTCTTTTTTTAGCTTAATTTTTTCAGTGGTGTTAAATTATTTTGGCTCCATGCCACATTTAGAGTAATGAAATTATGAATTATTCATTATTAGTAAACGCACAGGCTATATGTACATAATAACCGGGGAAAAAACACTTGAAAACGTAAATAAAGACCCTCATAAATCTTCGTCAACATCATGAAACATCAAACATAAATTTGCCATGTGGCAACGGAAGTACGGAAGCCACAGTGCTGTAGTGAATATGCCACAAAAGGCCCCGGAAGCTTGTATTTCTATTGAATGCGGTTGAAATCTTTTCAAAATATTTGTTTTTTAAATTCTCTTTATTTGTCATCCTTAAACCGAATGGTCAATCCATACTTGTGAATCAGTGTTGGAAAATATGGATGGAATTTTTTTTTCTGAATTATTCTTTTCATTTTATTGTATTATTAAGTTTCTTTCCCAATGTAGCAACTGAGAACAAGCTTGTAATGTTTTTGTGTGTTTTAAAATAATACGAATTGTTTAAAACATGTTAAAAAAAAAATTGTGTTTGTCTGTGTTTTTTATTTTAATTTTATTTTTATTTTATTTTACCTACTAGTAAAGAACATGCTAATAAACAAAATGTTCACTCGGAGAAGAAGGGACTTTTATTGTGGATTAGATTCAGTTTTATAGCTGACTTCACTGGAATCTCTCCTCCACTCGTCAGAAGAAACAGAGCAAAGATTAGTTAATTTACTCTTGTCCCAAAACTGATGATCAACAGTGAATATCGAAGTCACTAAAGGAACCCGTGGACAGATTCGTCGCATGTTGTCGAGGTGAGGTTCACGTGACTCTGCAGCTCTTGTGGGGTAGTTTTGCCGGTAATCTCTGTTGCTGTGACCTCTGAGAAGACATAATTCAGCTCTTTTAGTATCTACATCAGGTAATAAATCATCAAGGCAGCTGGGTTATACTATACTTTCAAAAGAGTTGTGTTTGCGGGTCATGCAGGTCATTCGTGATTATCATGCTCACTAATTTCACTTTCACAGAGTCATAAACTGATATGAAACTGCTATCCTGAAGCATAATTAACTGTGATCACTTTAGTTTTAGAGTGCCCTTGAACACCATTTAAAGCAAAAAATTAAAGGATTAACTCACCCAAAAATTAAAATAGTCATAATGTGCTGTCCATCATGTTCTTCAAATCCGTACGACTTTCTTTCTCAGCATGTCCTGTTCATTACAATTACTTTTTTTTACATATTCCAGGAAAGGGTTATTTAAAAAAAAAATATGTATATGTAACGTTACTAATATAGTATTTATTAACAATTTGAATTGTTTTATTTCATTATTATTATTTTTATTTCATTTATTTTTATTTTGTTTTCATTCTAATTTTAGTTTATTTTGTTATTTGTTTTTTTTTATTAGCTTCTTTTTTTATAGCAGTTTTAGTCATTTTAGTACTTATTTTATTTTTATTTATATATTTTTTTTAATATTTTTATTTAACTTTATTTTAGCCTTAGTTTAGTTTAGTTTATGAAAACTGTTTTTAATAGTTTTAGTTAATAATAACAACACTGTTTCAGGGTTTTTTGCAGAAAGTAGTAAATCCAAATGCAGCTTATGGTCATGTAAATGCATATAATGTTGTAAATGCATGTAATGTTCTTACATTTTTTTAAAGAGTGTGTATGTGTGTGTGAAAAAGACCGGATAAATAGTGTAACAAAAAGGTAGGGGGGAAAGCTGTTTACTGAGCTGAATGTGTAGAGGGGTTAAGAGCCCACTGCGAACACAATGCAATGTAAACATGAATGCTGCTTTTGCTTAAGCAGCTTTCGTGCAATAACTGTTTCCTGGTGTTCATGTAAACCAGTGGTTCTCAATCTTTTTTTACTTCAAGGCCCCCTGTTGTCCACAACAATATTCAAAAGCCCCATGACTTTTCCAGTTGTTTGGATGAGGATTAAAGACAAGGATTTATGAAAATATTTTTACACACAGTTAGAGCTGCGTGATTCTGGATAAATTGAGAATCACAATTTTATTTATTATAAAATAGAGATCACGACTCTCCCATGATTCTGAACAGACTACTAAACAAAATAACGTAATTTACTAGATGTTATGACATTTTAATTGCTGCAGTCTATTAAAAAACTTTCTTTTCTATTTAAAAGCTATTTAATTACTATGAATTATTATTTTTAATTATAAATAACCAATTCATATTCACTTGTTTCATTACTCAATGAATCAGCATTTCTGAACAAATATCTTTAATGAATGATTCAATGACATGCTCATGAAGACTTCACTTGTTTCATTACTGGATTTATCAGTGTTTTTTAACGAATCTCTTGACTGAATGATTTAATGACAAATACATATTTTAACAGTCACTTGTCGCCACCTACTGGTTTAACAATGTCATTTATACAGTCTTTATTTGAAGCGTCAGGTTACTTTAAAATAGTGATTTCCTCTATTTTGATCGTTACCGCAGACATCAATGCTTATAACTTAGCTATAAACTTTTATCCTAGTACTTTTGTAATAATTGGAATTATTTTAACAGAAATCTGATATTTGAAAGGTTTAATAGACATTCCGAATCATTGTCATTGATGTATAAGTTCACAAGGGGGTTGGAGTCGAGATTGCGATCTTTTAACGATTAATCATGCATTCTACTCACAATTTCTCCCCGATAAAATATTTTAGAGCTTGGCATTACTAAAAAAAAAAAAAAAATATATATATATATATATATATATATATATATATATATATATATATATATATATATTTATAACATAAAATGCTAGCGAAGCTTGTTTCCGTCACTGAAGACAAAAAACAAAACAAATATAATTGCAAATTTGTATCTTTTTCAAAAAAGTCACAATTGCGAGTTATAAAGTCAGATTTGAAAGATATAAACTCTCAATTGCTTGTTTATATCTCACAATTCTGACTTTGTCTAACAATTTAGAATTTAGCCTATATCTCACAATTCTGACATTATAACTCGCAATTACGAGTTTATATTTTGCAAAAGTGAGGGAAAAAATGCAGAATTGTGAGAGAATTTTTTTATTCTGTGGCGGAAACAAGCTTCCATAAAATGCCCAGGGGGTTATAAGATTTTATTAATGTACATTACCTTTTCAGATCTAGAAATATATCTTATATATAGATGTATAAGACTGTGGGAACCCTGAATCTTCAAAGTAAAAAGAGTTGTTGAGGGGTGAATTAAAATAAGAATTATTTTTAGCTTATTCTAATGCTTGTCTTGATTTAAATGATTTAAAAAGTGAATGGGGATTGAAGCTGTGAATTTCCAAAATTTATAAAAGCGCCATATAAGCACCGTAAAAGTAGTTCATATGACATACGGTATTGTAGCTTTTTGATAGCTTTGTTTGAGGAACAGAACGAAATTTAATCTTGACATCCAAATAGCAGCTTGCACATTCTTCTAAACTTCTCTTGTTTTCACTGGAAGGAAAAATTGTCCTTTGACATCATTGTTAGATATTCATTCTGTATATTCAGTGGCTTGAGTAATGATGAAAAACGAACAGAGAGCTGCACAACTATATAAGACTACAGTGGGGGAAAAATCAACTTACTTTCGCATGCCTTGAAACAACTTTTTTTTTTTTTTTTTTTGTAAGAGGAAGCTAGTATCAAAAGTACGGGAAGGAAGGCCACTGGATTCAGTGTGTGTGTTTATTTATAGGTTGATTGTTTTGCTGAACCAGAAAACCCAGGTATTGAAACCCGGCACCCTGGTCAGATGAGGTCCCATGCCATATTTGCTCTGCATTTTCTAGGATGTAGACGAAGTAGTATTTCTTTTAAAGCTTTAGTAATACCACACATCTATTGGGCGATATGTTCATTTAAAAAAAAAATTATAATATGACTTGTTGTGTTTGTTTGCTTGGTTTTATTGTATTTATATGATATTTTTATTTTTGTAATTACATTTTTGCCATGAAAATAGCCTTAGATGCTGACATGGCATTAAATAAAACTATCTATCATCTATTGGGCAAAATATATCTTAGGTTTGACCTCTCTTAGGAATTAGTCTTGTGTAAACAGGTGTAAAGTACTTTGATTTGGATCTGTATGTATCAGGTCAGGGTAACACAACACTATACCTCGTTGTCTGTGTGACTGTGACTCTTTCAGATAAAAGCATCTACAATTTCTCTCTTTAGACTGTCTGTGTTTCACAAACTCACTCTAGGCTGACTCCCCTGGTGTAAAGTGACTCATTTCATTGATAAAGCCAGACCTAATTGTGCGACTTTATAGTCAGCTGGCTAAAGTTGGTAATAATTTGGATACAGTATAAGCTACTGGGCTTCAAAAACACCTAGACCTTGACATTTAAACAAATATATAAATGATTTCACTCTTGTGTGATTATGATACTTATCAGGCCTATTAAAAATTCAAGCTCAAATTATGTTTTGGTTTACAAATGAACTAGCCATATTGCAATATGGTTTGAGTATTTCATCATACTGGTGTCCATGTTGGTTCCCTAAATAGAGACTAGGGCTTTTATAAAACTGAAATGTGTTAGTTTCACTCACAACTTGGTTATTCTCAAATGAATGTTTGGCATTGAAGTTTTTGTTTCATTTTGATTTTAATCTCTGGCATTAATGCTCAAACCAGTTTTCACTCTTTTCTGATGCATTTTGTTACTCTTTAGTCAGGTCTGAATCCTCTTAGGGTAAATCTCACAAAGAAATGTCCAGGTCACGTTTTTTTATAATAAATTTTTTTTTTTTGCATTTAAATTATATTTCCCCTTCTTTCTCATTACTGTAATATGAAAAGTATGAGATACAACGTTATTGATATCTTGATGTATTTTTAAATTAAAATCATAAATCAAATTAAAAAAAAAAGCTAAAATGCTATATAAATACTGTAAAATTATTTTTTAAACAATACAATAAGTGTAGCTATTACAGTAGCTGTAATGGAAATGTCACAATGCAAAAAAACACATAATAGTCCTAAAAATAGGCTCTATTTTATCAGTATCAAGTCGGGATGAAATGTATGGAGCCCCTTAAGGGACATGGTGGCAAAAATGGTGAAATGGAGCAAAAACAGACAGTTGAGAGGGTATTTATTGATGTCACTTTCCCGTACCCTCAGCTGGACTGAGTGGCAAAACGTCCTGCAACATGACTGGGTTTAATAGTGGAAACTGCCAAAACTAGAGGAAAGTAAACGATTATCTTCTTAAATTAAAGGCAGCTGGACTCAACATTGTTCCTTAAGGTGATGATACACATGCAGGGCAACTTTGCTCAAAAAGTTGCCGTGTATCATCACCTAAAGAACAAGGGGGACTTAAATATATTTTGTAGAAACTTTTAAAGCTGTTGCCGTCAGGCAGATGAAACAAACTTACTTTGTAAGGAAAACTGTGCTTGTCTAACATTATCCAAACATCCCTCTTTGTAGAACACACTCATCATGAATGTTTTTAATAAACGTTGACAAAAACTACAGTTTGACTATACAGAATATAAGATGGTAAATATTTAATTGAGTTGTCAATACAGTATATAACCTAGGGCAGGGGTGCCCAACCCTACAACGACTGTCCTGCACAGTTCATCTCCAACCCTAATCAAACACACCTGAAGCAACCAATTAAGGTCTTCAGGATCACTTAAAAAATTAAAGGCAGGTGTGTTTGATTAGGGTTGGAGATGAACTGTGCAGGACAGTCGATCGGCAGGAGCAGGGTTGGGCACCCCTGACCTAGGGTGTAAAGTTACCCCAAAATCCAACATGTCTGAACTCCAAATCCAAATTTCTCTGCCTGGATTCCAGTTGTTTCTGCGAATTGCAGCGATCCATTTGATTCACTTTTCTGTAGCTTTCAGCAGTAGAATGATAGAAAAAAAAGAAAGCTCAGATTGCTTGTTGAATCTATTTGAACATAGTCAATCGTGAAGCTCTTTCCCATTCGTTTTGTTTTGATATTGCTAAACTGTATAATTTGTAATAATAAAATTAAGAACTCAATCAAGGGATTTTTTGCCCCCATCCCTCGAATTTTTGGGGCATTTTTATGCCCCAAGCCCCCATTTATTTTTGACCCTGCTTACGATAACACAAATGTACAAAATACAAAAATTGGGGTTTTCTCTTTTGCAATTGATGTGATTTGTTTGATCAACTGTGTAATTCACAACTTCTGGCAAACCAAACAAAATCAACATTCAACATTAGACCTGTTTGCTGTTGTGAAATTTTGAAGTGCACTGTGAGTCAACTGCTGTTGAGTTGCTCTTTGTACCTCATCTTTACCTCTGCACTGAAGTTGGTATATTATAGTACTAACGCTGTTGAACACTAGTTCATGTTGCCCCCTTCACATTCATTTGCGTACTTTCCTGTTTTATGACCTGCCAATAAGAAGGTAATGGGGTCTAAACATCATAACGGTCAGTAATGATTGACCAAATCCTCGTCCTTTATTCATGCACTTAGTGTTGAAAAGGTCTTTGATATAATCACTTTTTACATATTAATGATTAAGGCATAAACAAGTTAGTATAATTACCATTGAAATGAACATATTTAACACTCAGGCAGTTTCTCATTCTCATCTCTTTCTCCATACCCCCCCCATAATTTGTCTGCTAGTTATATTTATGGAAACAAGCACATATCACTTAATTGAAGTCTTTACAGTTCAACATTGTAAAAAGCTGTTCTTTGAACGTCAATAAAGTTAAATCACTCACGTACTGTCCATAACTCAAGCACAGGTTTGCATTGCGTTGTTATTCTGACTGTTGAGGTCTTATCCTGGCCATATTTTGTGCAAAGAAATCCAAACCTAACATTTTTTGCGTTGTGACTTTAGACAAATTGTAATTATTTTCTGCTGTTATGTTATCAAGAGAAAATGTGCACAAGAAATTTGCTGTCTTTAGCCTATTTGCATTCATTTGGCGTTTTCCCATTAAAATTGTGTAATTACGTCATCCTTAAAAAAAACTAATTGTCGAACTCGTGTACCCGCCAAAAAAAACCCAAATTGATACAGTGAAAAATGTTTGGAATATAGATTTCGTCAGGCAGTTTCATTGTGTATAAAGTCCAAATAGATTTATTGCAAGCGTAAACTATACCAAGAAACTGATAGCAGTAACATATGTATGTGGACATTTAATTGTTTAAACCCTTTTACTTGACAAAGTTTTTCCAAACTAGAAGTATCGACATAGAATTGATGTTCAACGTAAAAAGATCTACGTGTGTCTATGCATGCAAAACTGTATCAGTAATTATCATGTCCATCAGCTATAAGTAAATATATTTGATGCATAACCATTTTTTTGTGCAAAAATCCAATATAGTTTTGATTTGACATTTGTCTCTACGTAATTCCCATATTTCATTCTAAAAGGTAATCCAGGGGACCTGTTACCTCAACTTAAATAAATACATTGTTGCAAGTAAAAAAAAAAAAGTAATGTTGATCATTACATTAACTTAATATTGTGTGTAATTTAAACGTACATTTCTGCGTTATTTATTTATTTATTTTTTAAAGTTGTAGTAACTTTAAGTACCTTTGGAAATTTGGCAGTTGATTTTTAGTTCCCAGCATGCTTTGCATACGACTGGATAAGGAAAATAAATGTTGAAATTAAGTGTCATTTTATTTGTATTTAGTGAAGGGAAAGACCTGTTAGTATTTGTTGCTGTTATGTTTGACATTGACATTTAAAAGAGTTTCTTTTATATTGAAGTTACCATTGTGCTAAAGAGCAGACTAAATATAAACACTATTTTGACTATACAAATTTACTTGCTGAACAAGTTACATTTATGTAACTTATGTACTTTTTAGTAAAGTATACTAAATATGTTACATGCGCTATGCTATGCTATCTGTGGCATTTATCCAAAAGATAAGATGTGATAAGATTAATTGGTTCCAGGGCTGCAACTCACGTAGTTAATTTTTTTGATTATTCAAATTTCACAAATTATTAATTGGAAGTTGGTCAAATGTAATTTTATTTGAAGTTGTTATAACTCAAAAAGATTGATGCAAAGTGTTGCATTTTTTTGTCAACATTTTTTTTTTTTTTTTTCTATTTGTCTTATAGTTTATAATAATAAATAGTTTTATGATAAATAGTTTTTGATGATTGTTGTTCAAAAATGTGGAAGATAGTCATAATACAGAATGAGTAGGTTGTGAAAACATTTTACTGGCACTATATAAGTGAGCAAGAGTGGATTAAGACAAAAGTTTTTTTTCAGGCACCAGGCTTTGTGGGTGTGGATAAAACCTTGTGATTGGATTAATGGCAGAAGAGGGAAATGAAAGGCAGATGAGAGGTCACATGACAAATGTGACCATGCACACACTATACTCCTGCTGTTCCTGAACACTATCACTATCGCGCTGCACTTAACACTGCACCTGTATGTCAGAGGATAGTAAGAAGGAAGGACTGACAGGAATCGCTTGCACATTTTTGTGGTTGCCACACAAAAAGATACTTTGATAAGGAGCAAAGGAAGCCAACTGAAAGAGTTGACAGATTTAGCTTGGGTGAGTTATTTCTTTGAAAATTCACCATTGAACATCATTTAAAAATATATATATATTTTGGTTTTGTCAGTCAAATTATTTGTACCAAAAAAATGTATGGCAGAAACAAATGAATGCAGTATTTAGTTAATATTTTGTCGTGTTTACAAGCTATCCATGGTATCTCAAACGGTAATACCATGGTACTAAATAATTTTCTATATAATATACCATGCTATTTATTCACATAGTAATTTAAAAAATAGTACTACCAAGATACATGTCCAGAAAACTATGGTTGTAGTAGTACCATGTTCTACCAAAAAATGAATACCATCTGTATAAGCCGGTCACATGATGTGTTTTACTTCTTGACAACAGTGCACATTGTCTGGCCTCTCAGCTCTGTGATTATGAAGATGGGATTCAAGCAGACATTTATTTTTTGAGTGTACTTTGTGACTTGTTTTCTCAGTTGACCTCGTTTGGTCTTTGAATCTGAGCTGAATCTGAGGGGAAATTACATTCCAGACTTGTAAAAGACTAGCCAAGTGTCTGTTTAGGCAAACAAGAACACGCTGACTAATGGTTAGTGCAGATTGTGCAGATAATCATCTTCATTAGTCTGATGTGTGTCTTGTACAGCCATCTCGGATGTGTGTTTGATCCCCGAGGCTGTCCCAAACCTTTAGGAAAGCATGTTTGCTGCTCAAATGGAAAAAGTAATTGTTTTATAGAGGCGTGTATTAGATTATCTGGACGATGTTGTCTAAGTGAATAGCCTGGGGTTGTTGGGACATTCGATTAGTGAAGGTCTTCTGTATCTGTTATTCCTTTCTCAGCATTTGATCACTTTGAATTGAAAATAACCAGGGGCTTCACTTAATACACCGTAAGTGACCCTGAGAAGTATCTTGGCGTTATATATACATATGTATGCATGTATGTACTTATGCATGTATGTATGTAGAACTGACTTTTCATGGGTTAGTTCAGCCAAAAAAGTTAGGCCATCAACTTTTGTTCATCTTTGAAAACGCAAATGAAGATATTTTTAATGAAACTTTTGAGATTTCTGACCCTAAATATAAAGATTTATGCCCCTCGTATAAAATGATTGTGCCTCCTCAGAAAACCACTCGATTGGTATGGATTACTTTTACGACGTCTCTCTGAACTTTCTGAAGCGTAAAGGTTTTAGTGGAATGGACTTTCAGTGGAGGGGCCGAAATCTCTCAGGTTTCATTAAAAAAATCTTAATTTGTGTTTCAAAGAAGAATGAAAGTCTTACGGGTTTGAACGACACAGTAAATGGTGACAGAATTTCCATTTTTGGGTGAACTATCCCTTTCATATATTCACTAAATTTCACTGATGCACTAGTTAATTAAAAGTCTCCACAAAAGTGGCTCAGAAAAGTGAAGTTAGTTCTGAGAGAAACTGCATTTTTTTGCAAATTTAGTCTGGTCTGATATGTTTTATATAATGCAATGACATTATATGCATGATATTTACAAGTGTCTAAATACATTTTACTACCTCTGCTACTGTAGGCTATTTTTGGCTGCTTATTTGAACCTGTTGATCAGGATCCTATAGATTATCCTTACGACTGTTTACATAGTATCAAGCTTTCATATATCCCTAAAGGACCAGCTGGAAAGCTACTTTCATGATCCAGGAAAACTCAGCTATAGTATGTTCTGCTCCTTGCTTTTTCATTAAGCAGAATAGTCATTTCATATACTTCACTGTTTTATTGTATTATACTTGAGAGCTGTCAGACACTTAACTTGAATCTGTAAGAATTGTTTGTGCTCTGATCTCTCCCCAGCACCTCTGTGCAGTAAGAGAAGTATGTCACATCCACACGTTCATCATGAGGACCACACCATGGCACCTGACAGCACACACTCTCATGGGGACCATATGACGCCCGACGCAGGTCATGGGCAACACATGATGATGGTGAGACTACCTGCAATTCATTAAGCCTGAGTGTCAGTATATCAGTTCACTTGATACAAATCCATCTTAGCTTTAAACAAAGATGTGATCATCATTTGAAGCTGTTGTTCAATGGAAGTAAGACTGCTTCTGCATGTTATTAGAATTGCTTTATTCATTATGGGCAAAAATAGGTTGAAAACTGATTCTTTGATTCATTATACTTTCAGCAAATGACCTTCTACTTTGGACACAAAAATGTGGAGCTGCTATTCGCTGGGCTGGTCATCAACACCCCAGGAGGTAAGACGCTCTGGGTTTTGTTTTAAAATGGGCATTATTAAACTAACATATGAATTGTTAACTACTTGTGAATATAAATTGGAATGAATATACATATGAATTGGCCCTATATTGGTCTTTCTGTTGTAATGGATTAACAACAACAAAAAAAAAAATCTGGATTCTGTGTTTTATGATTTAATACAAATGTATTATCAATGAACAGTGATAATCAAAACTTTAACAATTTATTTAATCTTTTAAAATCAATAAATTCCAATCAAATGAAATTTGAAGGATTCCTTTAATTTTTTGGCAAACAAAGTGCACTTTTCATTCAAAGAGGATGAAAAATGGTGGTATTCCTTCAAAAATAATGTTTGAGGATGTGTAGTAGACAAAACTGCACACAAAGACGCAGAACAGGTAGACTTCATATTTAAATAGCAGTCTTTCTGCGCATTAATATTCACATACACAATCTGAGACAGTCTCTTGGACTGGATTCTGTGATTCCGTCCACGTTTTCCGCATCACAGAAATCATAGGGCCCTACTAACAGGAGCAGCTTTTTAAGAAATAGTTCACATGAAAAAATAAAAATAAAAATTCTGTCATCATTTACTCACCCTCATGCTGTTCCAAACCTGTATGACTTGCGTTCTTCTGTTGATATGTCAAAATAACATATATTTTGAGAAATGTGTCATTGTTTTTTTTTTTTTTCATTCAATGTAAGTGAGTGGGCTCCAATGTTGTTTGGTTCACAATGTTCCTCAATATATCTATTTTTGTTTCTCAGCAACATAAGGGTGAGTAAATGATGACAGATTTTTATTTTTGTGTGGACTATCTTTTTCAGGGCTGATTCAGGGCAGCAATTTGCAGTGACAAAACAATAACAGTGTTATTCAGTTAAATTAGCATTTTCGTTTTGCATTTTATGCAAATGAGCATCGACTTGATGTGCCAATTGAGAGTTTAAATCAACAGTACAGTGACTTGCTGACCTCCAATGAATCACTTTCACCTTAGAGGTGACCTGCAACTAGATACTGAAACAAAAACAAAACCTGTCACTGGATATTCCTTCAGAATACTTGTGAACAATGTCATTAGATCCCCTTTTACTGTGTAACGTTACTAGTTGTACAGGTTTTACTAGACTGTACTAGTTTTATTAAGCTGATTCATCTTAAAGGGTTAGTTCACCCAAAAATGAAAATTCTGTCAGTAATTACTCACCCTCATGTTGTTCCAACCGCGTAAGACCTTCGTTCATCTTCGGAACATAAATTAAGATATTTTTGATGAAATCTGAGAGCTCAGCTGATCACTTCTCCATAGGCTGCTAGGTGACCGAAACTTGCTGGCCCAGAAAAGTTATTAAAGAGATCGTTAATATAGTCCAAGTGACTACAGTGGCTCAATCTTAAGTTTATCAAGCGACGAGAATACTTTTTGTGCGCACAAACAAACAAAAATAACGACTTTATTCCACTATTCATTTCCTTCTCTCTGGGCCTCGTAGTGTTTTTGCACAGCGCGTCTGTGTTACACGTCATCACGCATCACACACATGACCAGCGTCGGCCAATAGTGAGCCTACGTGGTGACGTGCAACACAGACGCGCTGCGCAAAAACACTACGTGAACCAACTAGAGGCCCAGAGAGAAGGAAATGAATAATGGAATAATGTCGTTATTTTTGTTTGTTTTTGTGCACAAAAAGTATTTTCGTCGCTTGATATACTTAAGATTGAGCCACTGTAGTCACTTGGACTATATTAACGATCTCTTTAATAACTTTTCTGGGCCAGCAAGTTTCGGTCACCTAGCAGCCTATGGAGGAGTGATCCAGCACTCAGATTTCATCAAAAATATCTTAATTTGTGTTCCGAAGATGAACGAAGGTCTTACGCGGTTGGAACAACATGAGGGTGAGTAATTACTGACAGAATTTTCATTTTTGGGTGAACTAACCCTTTAATTATGAGAACAAAAAAATATTTTGTAACCAGGAAGTCTAGATTACACTGGGATAGTAAGATGGAAGTAACAAACAATGTAAGGTTTCTTATATGTTAAAGGGGTCATGAACTGCATTTTTTTTTTTTATAATGTTGTCTGAGGTCTTATAATAAAACAACTTATGTTATCAAGCATTTTACACCAAAAACATCCTAATTTAGAAGTAAAAAGCTGTTTTCTATCCTGTATTGAACCCTCTCTTTCAAACACTCCATTTTGATGGGCGTTCCATAGTAAAATGAAACGAACTGTCTTACTGACGTGATCTGACTGGAACTTCAATAAAAATAAAGTTCATCCACGCTTTCTTAATGTTAGGATTAGGATAGCAATGCAATGTGTTTTTTCACAACTTGGCACTTCAAAACATCTTGTAATCAGAGGCATCTCTATCATTTTCATTTTGTTGCTTGATCTTGTGTTTGTGTCTCATATTTTCTACGACATGACATGCGTGAATTGGTGGGCGGGGCTAAAGAGGCAATGATGTAGAATTAGGTGTTGATCATCTTCCACAGAGGCGGTTTTTTATCGCGCTATGATGTAATAATATGACAAATTACGAAACTAGTCATTTCCTGAGCTTGGTTTCAATAAAAGCTGTTTTTGGACTAACGAGGAAGTTTGGAGTTCTGTAACTTACAGGATGTTTCTTATAGTACAATGACCTCTTATATGTCAAGATCAAGGACATTTGATTTCTCAATTCCTGACCACTTTAACCTTTCTCCATCCTCGTCTTTAGAGATGGTAGGTGCTTGCATCGGTGTGTTATTGCTGGCTATGCTCTACGAGGGTCTGAAGATCGGCCGTGAGGTCCTGTTGAGAAGGAATCAGGTGAACGTGCGCTACAACTCCATGCCTGTCCCAGGAGCTGATGGCACCGTTCTCATGGAGACACACAAAACAGTCGGGTCAGTGAAATGAGTACTCGTGTTTTCAGGAGGTCAATGCGTAATCAGAGCCTACTTTCACACTGCAAGCCTTAGTGCTCAATTATCATTTATTCCTCAGTTCACATTGTTGTTTTAAATGAGGCAAATATCAGATCCTAGTGTGAAAAGATCATGGATGAAAAGAAGTCACGCAGTGGCTGTCATGCGGAAGTAAACGCAGATGACATTAAAGTAAGCGATTGCACATTTATTTATAGTGTGATCTGCTGCTGAATCCAGCGAATTTATGCGCAAGCAATATAAAAAACAAAGACGAGGATACGAAAAATTGAGAGCAGAGTTGTTAAACATTTATGATACGAGCCCTCATGTTTTGCTTATGTATAGAGCTATCACTGAAATACTTCTGAGCTCTAACATCACTGTCCTTCCACTGACTACCTTTCGCAACTGTCTTGATAACTAAGGGTATGTACAATCTTTGAAGTGACTCCCATGAGCGCAGAATTGTGACGAATGTAGATCTAGAGTTCCGATATGACTGTTCAGACTGAGTTCGCATTGCAAAACATCTGACCTGAATCAGATTTAGCACCACATATTGAATTGACCTTTCCATGTGGTTTGTGCTGTTCACACTGTCATGAGAAAAACGGAGACACGTGAGCAAGAAAACGGATTTGGAGCACATTTACCTGCAGTCTGAACATAGCCAGAATGACAGTTAACTCTCTTATTGAACCTTCCTGGTCTTATTCTGAATGATTCATCAGTGCACAATAATGTTTGTCTTCATAATCTCTCGTAAAATTACAGCAGTTATCAGATTACCCTTTTCAATCTTCATTATGATACGGAACGGCCACTTTGCACATTCAACACCCTACATGTTTCACTTGAATTACATACGACATAATTAATTTTAAATGGGTCGCAAATGCAATTTAATGTTTATTAGCCAGTGCTATTGAGTTTTCTGAGGACAGGCTAGCACTTCCTTGCACCACTGTTTGAAAACCCCTGGTTTGCAGACCTCTATCTCTGAGTGAAAACACTGTTTTTAGAAGTATTTTTCTTTCATCATCGTTGTTTGAATGACGAGGTCAGTAAAAAATCAGCCTTTAGCCTGTTTACACTGATTTAATCATCCCTTGTATGTATTCATTACCACATGAGTGACCTCTAAGAGGTAAACATGCATTTTCTTGGGTTTCTTCACACTGATGACCTGACATTTGTAATCCCATAATAAGGTCAACACCTGATCCTGTTCTCTCCTCCAGCCAGAAAATGATGAGTCTCGCACACTTCATCCAGACGCTTCTTCACATCATCCAAGTGGTGGTCAGTTACTTCCTCATGCTGGTGTTCATGACGTACAACGGTTACCTGTGCATAGCGGTGGCGTTGGGCGCCGGCCTCGGCTACTTCCTGTTCAGCTGGAAGAAGGCAGTAGTGGTGGATATTACAGAACACTGTCATTAAAATCTTGGATTGAACCTCAAAAAACACCCACTGTACAATCCCAGCATGCATCACAGCAACCCTATGTGTTTAGAGAACTGTATGATTTAATAGTTCTTGGTAAATATTGGCCAAGTAGCTCTGTTCATTTTAAAGCTCTATTTTGATTTGATTTTGATACAATTTAGCCCCATATTTCATATCCCAAATGCTCATCGCCACCAATCCCGGTCATTTCCTCTGCAATGTTGAGATATGTGTGCACAGCCTGAAGGTCGCAGTCACATTCATAAACATAAAGGTCAATAGTGTAGCCATGTATGAAGCTCAGCTCACACTTTCAAACCGAGCAGCTTTTTATTGGGCAACGCTGCAAATGATTGTGACCAATGTGAACCCTTTGCGAAATCTGCGTGCAATTTACAAATCATATAAATGGCTTGATTTCGAATGCAAAAATTCCCTGTACAATGGAAAACGCGTGGTAAAATTCACCATTGTTCAGTGAATGTTTGCAGTCATTCTATTTGGAATCCAATTGATTGGGAATTTTGCACGAGGGCAAAAGATTTCCATACAGATTTCACAATGGATTCCAAGATTTTCACCCGAATTCACCACATTGGCCAACAGAAAGCCAATTGTTTTGAAAGACTTCTTTGCGAGTGGTGCTTCATGCATCACTATTCTATTGACCATAGACTTTTGCTGGTGAAATTCTACTAATGTGACTGTGCCTTAAATGTGACCACACCTTAACAGTCTACCTCCACATAGTACTGAGACTCACGGGTTACCTTGTTCATTATAATCACATCTGTTATCCACATCTCTTGATATACTTCATGTTTATGAAGGTGCTTCTGGGTGCGATAGAGCCTTATTAAACCCTTTGCCTTAAACGAGGGAACACACACACACCCAAGAGGGTGACCGTAGACTCTAAAATCCAAACTGGATCTGGACCCAATATACAAGCACCAGTGGCTGGAGGGTGTTTTTGTTTTTTTGTTTTTCGGAGGTTGTTATGGCCAAGTGTTTCACATCAATGAAACTACCGTTAATAATCAGTGACCATGGTTTAGACATAAACACTGGACTGAATGATGTTTGCACAAGAAAGAGAGGTTTTGGGACTCTGAGTTTGAAGTCGAACTTTGCTCCCTTTGGAGTGCTTTTAAGTAAATATGGGGAGATTGGTGAAAAATAAATTATATCTGATGCCAGTGTCACCGATTCATTTTATAATTTATATTTGTAACACTCAATTATGACCGTGTCCTTGATATCAATGTTTTCTAGCAATCTTTATGTAGAACCTTTTACGTTGACATCTTTTAAATAAAAACTTGTGGCACATTTGTGATGTTGAGCTAATCATGAGCTGTTAAACATATTAAGGTCATCGCTCTGATAGTTACTGGGTCCCAGAATGTGAATCTTATGTCAAAATTGATGATAGTTATGCTCCTTAACTGAAAGGGGTGTGCCTTTACATGCGGGACCCAGTTAAAGTGCCCAGACATAAAAGTGTCTGAATTGCTTGTGAAAACAAAAGGCTGGAACCGAAGGCTTTCTTACTGACAACCACATATTTAAAAGCCTGTTGAAACTTTTTTTTGTTCCTTTTTTTCCTGTTTTTTTGTTTTGTTCTATTTTAGTTAAAAGCAGAAAAAAGAAAATATTCACATCATATTTTTGCAGCAGGAGCCACTCTGTAGATTTGACTATCTGGGCTTAGTCCTATTGCTAATTTATTTTAATAACAAAATAAGTTTGCATTGTCTTAGATGGGAAACACTACAAGCTTAAAGGTATGATTAAACTGTGTTTCAGTGCTGTGACGGTGTTAACATTTCTTAGGCTGTTTACAGTTCAGTCACGTCTGTAGAGTTTGAAATATACACAGTACTGTAATCATGAAGTAAATGATGATGAATAAATATATGATTTTAAAGATAATTGTTGTGACCACCTCATTCATAAACCAACCTGTTTTTATTTTCGGCTCACTTGTGAAACGTTTGTCCTTGTCTAATAAAAGACGTGAAAAGATACCAATTTCTCCATTCAACTAGCAGACTTTATTTACTCGGAAAAATAGTCCTTTGAAATCAGTTGTCACAAACACAGTTAATCAAACCCAAAATGCATGTGCTTTCAGTCCATTTCAGGTCAGGCGAGATCAAAACAATGTGTGTTAGTGTGTTGCAGATTCTCAAGACCTTATAGTCCATTTTTCAGGTTTGCAAATTGTCAAAACTGAAGGTTTCCAAAAAGTGATGGTAATGTGTTAGGCTTTGGGTGGGGTTTGTATCCGATTCGCTCTTGGATCATCTGCTCCCTGGTTTTCCCGTCCGTGCCACCACCTGATGCACCGCTCATCTCACTGGATGTGGCCACACCAACTACATCCACCTCATCCCTCTGTTTCTTCCGGCTCTGGACAGACATGGAAAAGTAATGTGGAGATCATAAAAGCAAGATTAATCTTTACTTACACTTGACCATGCTGGTATAACCTGTTTGTTCCAGCAAGGATGGTTGGTATACGATTAAGGATCTTTTTTACTTTAATAGCTTTCAATATGCTGGCCAATATAACGTAATCTTAAACTTTTTGGATACTGGATGCCATTGTAGAAACTGACAGGCGTTTTGTTACCCATGATTGATTTATTCTGCAGCTGAAGGCTTTTTTAAATAAAAGGGTTATGAAGTAGGTTTTGGATGATCACAAAGTAATAAACACCATTTGAAAGCTACGTCCTATGTAGAATAAACCAGATTTTTCTAGTACATGATTTTAAACATTTGTCTAAAGTAGTATTCAGTTTATTTAGGCTAGAGGGGAACTGGCTCCCTTACTAAGCCTGGTTTCTCCTAATGTTTTTTTATCACCACTGTCACCTTTGGCTTGGTCAGCTGAAGTTTAAAAGACAATTCCTCGGTTTTACAGACAAATCTTAAGCCTAGTCCCAGATTAAAATGCATGTTTGAGTTGTTTTAAATGAAAATAACTTGCACTGTTTTGTCTCAAAATGAACACCAGTAATGTTTTTTTTTCTAAGGCACGTTTATAAAAGCTACTTAAATGCCGTAATAAATTATATATATATATATATATATATATATATAATTTCCTTTTCCTTTAATCCTCCCTTGTCTGGTTTATGCTACATTAAACAATGCCTGAACTTTGTATTTTGAGCACTTCTTGCGTTGTTTTTGCCTCTTCAAAATGACTCGCTTAATTTAGTCCTCATTTGTAAGTCACTTTGGACAAAGGTATCTGCTAAATGACTAAATGTAATGTAATTGAACTAAAGCCTAATCCTGGCTTAATCTGAGCCCTGTTTGTGAAACCAGGCCATTATTCAGCAATACCTCTGATTTAACTACTGACATCGGATGAGAAGAAAATTTCTACTGAATTGAGCCAGATAATGACGATTACTTTGCAACATCTACACAATTTTTGAACTGAATTGAATCAATATCTAACTGACTTCTGCTGAATAATAACACTATTGTCTTCTGTAGAGCTTCTTTACAGCTGAAAACAGATGAACGTTGACAGTTATTGAACAAAATTGAGCTGAATAAGAACACTATTGTGTTCTGTGGAGCTGAAATCGAATTTGTTTCAATTCATGAATTACATAAATACTGTTATTGTCCTGTTTATTAATGTGAAGCTGCTCTGAAACAATTGGTGTTGTACAGAGGGCTATATAAATAATTGTTGCTTGACTTTGATGTAAAACGAATTTATCTCTTGGTTGTTTTAATGTACAGTAATTTGTATAGAAAGCATACGGATACAGACAAGTCCTAATTTAAGTTACTGGATGATCATTAAGATTTTACCTCCAGCTCTTTCTTCACACTTTCAAACTCCTCCGTGTCGTCCAGCTTGAGCTCAAGGCGCGTGGGTTTCCTGCGCAGCATCTTCACATCACCGGTTTGTCGTTGCCTGGAAACATACACTGACATTGAATTATTGTGGATAAAATGTTGTGTGTTTGAGTCCTGAAAACAAACACACACACACACAATATATATATATATATATATATATATATATATATATATATATATATAGTTTAGCTATGTGCTCAACTCTTGTTGACATGTTTTGAGGAAATTACTATCACTAAGCCGATGTGTGCAATATTGACATTTGTATACATAATACATACTTGAATAAATATTGTTATTTGATGTTAAACTTCGTTGAAATTGCATATAATGTCAATTCAGTGAATCGAATTCTGCTGCAGACACATAACCATCTTGTTTAGCAGCTACATGCTAATTAGACCAATAGCTTTAAACTCTGTGTCTTATACAGCCACAAACAGCAGGATGATGAACCATGCAGACTGTTGTTAACTTTAGTGAACATGACAGATCAAATACAAACAATTCAAACTGAATGATAGGACTTTTTCACATCACACCACTAACGTTACTTACCGCAAACACACTCGCTTGATATCATAGAATGTTCAGAAGGGGATCATGGGAAATGTAGTTAAAGCGCATAACTTATAGGAGGGAAAAAAGGATAGAACTCCGTGGATGTGGGTGGGACGGGGTGTTAACACTACTAGTGTTTTATTTATTTTTTACTGTTTACATTTAGTTGAAAAGCCCATAATAAGGAATATAATGGAAGGTTCTGTGACAACTTACACCATATATAGTAATATACACGGTTATTTACGCTCATTTAATCGTCATGTGTTCACTGTGTTTCACTAAAAAGCATGAAAACTAGCCCTACAGAAAACACATCAGCGTAATGTCAAACTAGTGTGTCCACCATAGACTGTATAGTGCGGACTAGTCTCGCGTAGCCAGACCTTCAGACTGACGGCTGAAGGTCTGGACTCTATCGCAGCTTTTCTTGGCCAAGGACCGCCCAAGAGGACGTTTGACTGACATGTAACGCAACCAATCACAGTTCGCTTTGTTCCGCGTCATGTTTAGGGGCGTGGCAATATAATGTCGACGTCCCTACAATAACAGACCGGTGTGCACCTAATAAATTATTCATTCAAGAACGTTGTGCAAGTTTACTGCAACAATGGAGCCGCGAACTTCATATACTTTTTGAAAATCCAGCGTTTAATTGATCCTGGCAAGCGCTCATTGCCACAGTTGTAAACACAACGGCTTTCTTCTTCCACGAGGGGTTTTGGCATCACAGCATTTGTTTCCAGGCGGGCCGATAAAGAATGCGACACACACGTCTCCCGGACATCCTGTAGAATTCAACCAATCAGTTCGCGACTTCGAAACTCCTGAAGTGTTTCCAGAAAAGTATGCCATATGCATCAGACGTTCAGCCAACGTTCCGTGGGCGTGACGTCTGAGGCTGAGACTAAGTGCGGACTGACATATATCGGTCGCTAGATGTCACTATTTATTCATGGTAAAAAGTAAAACAGGCGGATATGACGGAAATACTGTGCGCCGGATAGCCCGCGTCGTGTGGTCGTGTTTGAAGACAGTACACATTAGATTTCATAAAAACAAACTGTTTTTAAAGGACCATATTTGTGCGTTTGTGAAGGTATAAAGGGTGAGTGAAGAGCTGGATGTGTTTATTTTTCATTAATTTCTCATGTTTTAGATAAAGGTTGTTTAGTTCTCTGAACACTGCAAAAAGTTCTGTGTTACAGTGATGTAAGTTAACGTTATCATATGGTTTATGTTACTTAATGAATACCGTATTCAAATTCTTTGGTGTTTACACGGTACTTCAAAGTAATTCAAAGAATATCACGGTAATACCACAGTGCGTTTTTGCTAGTTTAGCAGTATAAGTTATTCAGCCGTCTGACTTTAAATAATATTTCTATCTTTTGTTGAATGTGTGTATTCCAACAATCACCTATTTTATTATAATATTTTCATGATATTGAATTTGTCAGCAACCAAAGCAAAGGTTAGGTTGGTTGGTATGACGTTAGTATTGTCCATATATTATTTGTAATGCATGATATGGTGTCTCAATAATTATGCCTCTGTTTCAGATCAGATATTCTGTGATTGCCTGGCAAATATTTGAAACAATGTCGGATGAAGACGAAGTTCCAGTTGTGAAAAGGGCCAGAATCTTCTATGGGAGCCTTGAAGAAAAGGAGAAGGAGCGTCTTAGTCGTCTTAGTCGTGATGGAACGTCTACCAAAGATGCTGTTAAAGCTGGCATTGATTCTGGACATATTAATATCTCCAGTGGTAAGATTGATATTTCAAAGCAGCTCTGTTCTGGATAGCGAATGTTAGTGTTTGGACAATAGGAGTCGAACTCAACCCTCAAACCACTAAAATCTTGAAATATAATTTTGCCCAAGTGTTTTAACCCTGTAAAGCTGACTGTATCATATTTGATGAATACATTTCCATGGCCTCTAATTAATCAACATGATAAAAAAAAACAGTTGTACACCTTCTACTACATGCCTTTCCCTGTGATTGATAGTTCATACTTTTTTAGCATGTAAAAGGCATTTTAGTGTAATTCTAAAATGTCCACTTTCAAGTCTTTATATTATAATTTCAAAATGAACATTTACTGGACTAAAGCACCTTAAGTTAACTTGATTATTCATACATCATGTTTTAGAAAAATCATGTTTAAATGTGAGTATCAAATCTGATATCTGAATCTGAATTTTTGAGGTATGTTTATTTGTTCATCTCTCCATCAGCACTGTCTTGGGTTGCATTATATGTTTTGTCCCCCACAAATAAAACTAAACACTTAAATTTCATCTTACTAAGACACATTATTTTGATTTACAATACAAGCTATCAGAATTTCATTTGACTTTTTGGCCATTATATAAATATCAACAATTGCACCAAATTGCATATTTTTCCTCAGTTTGGGCCTATAAATGAATGTTTTTATTTGTTTTTTCCTCAAGTGTGAGCTCTATGTGTTCATTATATCATAGGATATGAGCCATAAAAGCCTGATCTATCAAACATGATACAGAACACAACAATTTTTTAAGTTCTCTTTTATGTTTTGTCTGAAGGTTCCATTAAAAAAAAAAAAAAAAAAAAAATCAAGTCAAGCTTTACAGGGTTATTATGACAGGAAGTGAAGTTTGTTTGCTCTTTAATAGTATGATTTATTTCTTTATTTCTCTCCTCAGGTGAGTCCATGGAGATGGAGGAGCGCGTGAGTGAGCGTCAGGCTGAAGTGCTGGCAGAGTTTGAGCGCAGAAAAAGAGCCAGACAAATCACAGTCTCCACTGATGATGTGGAGGTCAAGGCCTGCCTCCGAGCTCTTGGCGAGCCAATCACGCTGTTCGGGGAGGGGCCTGCGGACAGACGAGAGAGGTGGGTGGCTTTTCTATAAAGCTCTGCTGCTTATTCTTGCTAAGAACATCCCTCTTAGACGGGAAGACCAGACATTAGATCATCTGACTTACAATTAAAAAAAAGTGATTAGCCATTTTGCATGTTGTTTGCATAATACAACAATATAAGGGGTGGTCAGTCACACTACACTTTTCGTTCTATCGACTTCCATTCATACGTATGCGGATGTGTCAGACCGCAAACGCAAGCTCATGTGAAAAGTTCTGCTTTTTGCTGCATTCCAAAGTTAAAGTTTGGTGAACTCTGACCTGCGAATTCGCATCACTTGAAGATGTGACCAGTAGAAAATCGGTACATCACGCCGTGACCTCTTGGCTGAATAAAAAAAAAAAAAACTATATTTTTGCATTAAAGTCGAGTAGATTGTATATTTTTACATTTTGATTGTATTGATATTTGTTAAATGTTGAATTCATGTTTATAAAAAAAAGATGCTTCAGAGCGTGACGTCATTTCAGGACCGTTTCAGTGTCCGAAGAAATTTTGCATGCTCAAAATCTAGTGTGGCTTAATGTGGATTGTTCGCTATTTGGAGAAATGAATTATGTCATTAATATGTCACTTATGTTTACAAATACTGCATTTATTTGATCAAAATACGGTAAAAACAATAATATTGTGAAATATGATTACAATTGAATATAAATTATATTTTAAGATTTAAGATTTTAAGTCTTCAGTGTCACATGAACATGATTTTTTATCATCATCACACTTGAAAACAGTTGTGCTGCTTAATATTTTTGTGGAAACCATGATACATTTTTTGTAATATTATAAATGTCTTTACTGTCACTTTTGATCAATTTAATTCATCCTTGCTGAATAAAATTATTTTATGAAAATCATACTGACCTCAAACTTTTGAACGTTAGTGTGCTACTCCTGCGCTTTGTTTTTGACATTACATATACATACACCATGTCCAAAATGACAGAAGAAACTACTTGAAATCATTTTTAACATTCACACTGACAGGCATGTCTGAAAATCCAGTTTTATTTGGAGTTCAGGGTATTTATTGTGTTTCCACTGTTTATTTTCCTCAGATTGAGGAACGTTCTTTCAGTAGTTGGTCCTGATGCCTTGAAGAAATCAAAGAAAGAGGATGAAAAATCAAAACGCACTCAAGATGAGGTAGGAACATTCCAATTTCAAAAAGTTATCACAGACTATAAAATATTTGAACATCAAATGAATGGTGATTATCTATGCATGTGTTTTGCGCAGTATCAGCAGACATGGTACCATGAAGGACCTTCATCTCTAAAGGAGGCACGTCTTTGGTTAGCCAAGTATTCACTGCCCAGGTAAACACGAGATAGATGGTATTTTACAGCAACATCTAACAATATAAATAAAATGCAACCAAATCGCATTAATTGTGTATTTTAAACATTTTTAATTGATTTTGTTTGGTTCTCCAGAGCAGTGCAAAGGTTAGATGCCGCAAGGGCCCAAAAAGAGATTCCAGAGTCTACAAGAACAGTTAAACAGCAAGAGCTTCACAAGAACCTCCGGGTACGACAGCATACCAAGTGGAAAAAGACACAGGGTTTATGATGTGTTGTAATTTTCTGTCTCTTTTAATACTCTATGTAATTATTAAAATGGTTTTGCTTTATTTAGAATGTGAATAACTTCTGCAGTCAAATTGGCGATGACCGTCCAATATCTCACTGCCAGTTTAGCCCCAACTCTAAGCTGCTTGTGACTGCTTCATGGTATGTGTTTTTTATTTATTTAAATTAACTATTATTTATTATTTAATTTTTTTATGCATTCTTCACAAAAACATTGTTTAGAAGGTTATTTAGATGTTTTATCAATTTTAGACTTCTAGATTTTCTCAAATATTGTATATAATCCAATGAGATTTTAGTATGAACAAGGAGTCCTACAACAGGAAGGTGTGGCACATACACAACTCCTATCATAGAGTCTTAAATTACAGGAAGAGACTGAGAAATCCATAGAAGAACTGTGGCAACTTCTCCAAGATGCTTAGAACAACCTACCTTTACCTCACCTAATCTGAGTTCAGGCACTTCCTGAATTTTTGATGTTTTACTAAATAAACATGAATCGTTTTTGTCAGCTTTTTTCTATTGTTTATCAGCTAACTTCTGTTATCTAAATCAAATAAATATTTGATGTAATGATCCCCCCCCTCCCCCCACAGTTGAAAAAAAAATCTCTCAGAATTAATAAATTATTTACAAATGGAAAATTTGGAAATGTAAAATTAATGTGTTTTGGAGCGTGTAATGTTTAAAAGATTTTAAAAGACACATTTTTGTACCAAGTATGTCTTTGTCTTTGTTGTAGGAGTGGCTTGTGTAAATTGTGGAAAGTCCCAGATTGTACGCTAATTCGCACATTAAGAGGTAAATATAACAAATATGGTTTGTAGTGTATATTCTTGAAGTCTGTTGTTGTCACAATTTTTTTTCCTCTTACAGTGCAACATTGGATTAATTGATGGTGAACTTTTCTTTCTTAGGTCACATTACCAACGTGGGAGCGATTAGCTTTCACCCTCAAGCCACACTCACACTTGAGGAGTCGGATGTCAATATGGCCTCCTGTGCTGTTGATGGATCTGTTAAGCTGTGGAGTTTAGACAGGTGTGTATTATTAGTATTACTTGCATTTTCTGTCTCAGTTTCTGGAGTAAATCTTTGTAACATTCCACCTGTACATGTATCTGTAGTGATGAGCCAATAGCAGACATTGAGGGGCACTCTATGAGGGTGGCTCGGGTGGCCTGGCATCCCTCTGGCCGGTTTTTGGGCACAACATGGTATGATTTTTCTTTTTTCAGTTTTAATATAGTTTTTTATTAGGTAAAAGCAAGCTAAAGGTGTGAACATTGGTGTTGGGCTACATCTTTTGTCATATATTTAACAGAATTGGCATATTTTTGTTTTTCTTAAAGCTATGATAACTCATGGCGACTTTGGGATCTTGAGGTCCAAGAAGAAATTCTGCATCAGGAGGGTCACAGTAAAGGTGTCCATGACCTGCACTTCCATCCAGACGGCTCTCTGGCAGGAACTGGGTAAGGGCCTCGCACTGAACCCTGAGGCACTCCACTGTTTTTGTAAAGGAACAGGCGCAGCCCTCTATCTATACAGCTACTTTGATGCTCATGATTATGAGTCCAAGCATGGATGTTCTAAGGCCAAATAAAAAAAATCTTTAATGCATTGTGTATGGTTCCTCACCCTTGCAATATTTGCTTTACCAGAGCCCGAACCAATTAGGCTTCCACTTCATGTTGTGATTATCAAACCTGCGTTTTATTGATTTAATAGGATGTGTTATATTTGGCGGTGGAGCTCATTTTTGTATTATTTTCATTTGTCATTGCTACAGTGGTTTGGATTCATTTGCCCGTGTCTGGGACCTGCGGACTGGTCGTTGCATCATGTTCCTGGAGGGCCACCTCAAAGAGATCTACAGCCTCAATTTCTCACCAAATGGGTGAGAAAAAGAAAGGACATATTTGGAAGATTTACTAAAGCTGTTTACTGTTATTAGATCTTAATTTGATAATTAACCCTGAAACATTCCTTGTGTAGCTTTCATGTGGCAACAGGAAGTGGCGATAACACCTGTAAAGTGTGGGATCTTCGTCAGAGAAGGTGCATATACACAATCCCTGCCCATCAGAACCTCGTGTCCTCAGTCAAGTTCCAACGTAAGTATTCAAGTCAAAAGGAGATTTTCAGTAATTTAGGGATGATTCGCTCACAAATAAAAATTGTCAATATTTACTCACCCTTCTAGTCGGCAACTTCAGTACACAAAAATGAAAAAGCCCTGAACTTTTAGCAAAATATCTTTGCGTTTCACATGGTTTACAGGTTTTGGGTGAACAAATATTTTATCTTTTGCTATAGGTCAACCTTCTGTGTAATGAATGAGTCTTAATTCACCTAGAAAAAGTTTTAATATTAACAGGGTCTCTTCCTTTTTAGCTAACGATGGCCATTATTTGCTGACTGGTGCATATGACAACACAGCAAAAGTGTGGACCCATCCTGGCTGGTCACCTCTGAAGACTCTGGCGGGGCATGAGGGGAAGGTCATGGGACTGGACCTTTCACCTGACGGACAGCTCATTGCAACCTGCTCTTATGACCGAACCTTCAAACTCTGGATGTCAGAATGAGAATCTCTTCCTCTTGATATATTTTCATTTTTAGTTTTTGTTATACTGGCTTTTATTTTTTTTTAAAGTTTAGTTGTTAAAGAGCTGGAAAACAACACAGGAGATATTTAAACTGGAAGCTGATTGACAGTTTGGTTCAATCAAATCATGAATACAAACAAATGATTCCCATAGTTTGAGTTATATTGTAACAATCATCTGTTATTCTATTGGATTGTCTAAGATCTGAAATCCAGTCTGTACATTCTTCCATCTTTATCATATTAAAAGTATGTCCATACATCCTGTTCCATTTTGAGCACAAGTCCACACTTGAGTTTTGCAGAATTTGTTATATTACTGATCGATTTGGTACCCGAATAAATTGCATTTTATTGTCCCAGGCAATTTTGTAAAGGAATCTGTAAGTTCTGGACAGTGTAAAAAACATAATAATGATTCTGCTCAAGATATTTTTTAAGCTCACGGTCATGGAGTTTAGTCTATTCACCATCCATAAGCAGAAAGAGATTGATTGGAGTGTGAAGATGAATCTAGCACCACCAGCAGCAGAGCAGGCAGTACCTACAGCAAGAGCTTCTGCGGAAACCATGCTCTGTCCGAGCCATGTTGGCCCAGGCTGAAGGCGGTTGATCTGTGATTGGCTGCTTTACAAAGGAAGTTTTGGTCTCCATCGGAGCTTTCTGGCTGTAGGTTCGCTGGTTTTCCGCTTCAGCTTTAACACCCAGAAACGCTGCCAGGTCTAGGTCTAGACAAGTGGCGCCCCCGCGAGGGAGAGGAGTGCTCTGCCTGCACTGTGGACAGGGGATCCACATCTACGAGGAAGAGAGACAAAAACGCACAGGTGAGGTGTAAAACAGTACATCAACACATTAGGAAAGGTCAAAATTACTTTGTGAATGTATGAACTTCATTCACAAGTAGTTTTGTCAGTATTCAAATTTTTCACGTTAATTAAATTTGCTTGCGAACGAAAATGTAGCATGTCATTATGCAATATTAATAAACACCTATGTAAAAACCTTCAGAATGTAGATAGGAATAAAACTGAAAACTGCATGATGTATTTGCTACTGAAAGGAGAACTCCGGTCAATTTTAACATTGAGCTCATTTTAAAAAAAAATATGTTTATTCAGCGAGCGCACATACCTGTATTTACATCCTGTTTTCGGTCGAAGTCCATAGTAATCGATTGTCGAGTTCACGCGCGTGATCATAGGTACTAAACCAATGCGCGTGAACTCGACAATCAATTACTATGGACTTCGACCCAAAACAGGATGTAAATACAGGTATGTGCGCTCGCTGAATAAAAATAATTTTAATTCATATCTTTCACATCTACTGCAGTCAGATTCACCGTGTTCACTCTGAAGGAATCACTCACATGACCTGTGCACTTGTAATGACACATCAAGGATGTTAAGAGGCTAAAAGCAGGTTTAAAACGTGCCCCATTGAAGTCAACAGGGTGCAATTTTTAAAAAGAGGATAACACGGTGTAGGCAACACCGATTTTTGTCGTTGTTCTCTGTACTGACAGCACTCCAAATGTACAAAAAAATGACTCCTTGAAGTGGAGATTTTTGTGCATGAGGGAAAAACTCATTTTGAGAAAATTGCCTATATATTGTAATTGATTCAAATAGATAGTGTAATAAACATGTAAAAGTATATTAAAATAGACCCTCTTCCTGAAAAAAATAGTGGGTTTTACCTGTATTGTCTTGCCTTAATACAATTCACAAACAGTGTAAAAGATGTTTCACCACTAATCATTTTATTTTTTGGAGGGCAGACACTCAAGTGGAATTTTTGGATGTAATCTGAGCATAATGTTTGGAGCTAGAAGGTCCAACCACACCCTATCCATAAACATAACCATATCCCTCCACCCATTAGATTCACCGAGGTGGACCTGGACTAGGTCAAGCTCCACCCATGACGTCTAGAGAGGAACTTGATGTCATTTGGTTTTGCAGTGAGCACCATGTGGCGGCACAAACAGTTTCCAAAAGGTGTGTTTGACTTAAATTGGCGCTGCACAGACCGACCGGTGTATGACATCAAAGTACCGCGAGATTTAATCGAAAACATATGGAGCTGTCTGCTCTCTAATCACTCTCGTGGTACTTTGATGACTGCTGACCTTTCCTTGCAAGGGAATAAATAATCTTTAAAGACAATTGACACGTTTGTCTCTAATTCAGTGATGTAAAATTGTTTGCCACTACATACACCGATCAGTTTGCACAGCGCCGCTTCAAGTCGAACACACCTAAAGTCTGATTTCATTGATTGGGTGTGTCAATCCCAGTGCTGATTGTTTACACGACATTAGAACAAAAGGTGCCATGTTGGTGCCATTTCAACTTGTAAAAAGCGTTCACTTCCTCATAGAGCTCGTAATATGAGAATTCATATCCGAAGATGTGAACAGCTCTGAATAGAACGTCAGCTGTCATCTCAAAACTATGGTAATTACAAGCAAAGACTAAATAAAAAGACTAATAAAGTGAGATTAAATACATAAAGTATATTTGTGATATTTACCAATTAATTATTGCAGGTTTGCATAATATTCTGAGTTTGTATTTCACTGTTTTTATTCATTTTGAGGAATACTGAATCTATTTTTGTGGGATGAGTAAATGCATTCTCACATTTAGTCTAGAGCTACAATAACCATCATGTTCTCACAGCGCACACCTCTGCACATTTACTCCCGATTTCTCTGAACACTGGAACGGGAGAGCTGTCAGTCAATAAATGGGGGAAAAAAGTAACTTGCCTTACTTGTTTGAAAAAGTATTTCCGATATTTTGTTATAAATTTAAAAGTAAAAAGTGGTTACTTTACAAAAGTAATCCGATTACATAACTCCCAACACTGTTTATAGGTGTCTGTACAATACATAAAAATGGGATAGGAGAAAGTATTTTAAATAAAATTGCATTTACTCTTCATCTTTAATTTAATTTTACAGGTTCTTTATGAGCATATACTTGGATGAATATATTGCTGAAAATGTGTAAAACAAAAAAACACACATTTGACATTTTACCCAGATAACAATTTACATCACTCGTGTTATGAGTGTTACCTAACAAGAAGAATCACATTTGCACTTTGAAACAGGTCAAGCAAATATTCATGAAAATTGTAATGAAGCATATTCAGGTCGCTTGAGTCCTACCTGCTCATTGATGAGGGTGTCCAGCCGCTTCAGACAGGCCTGGCAGAACGTGTGACCGCAGTAGAGTTTCCGAGGGAGTCTCTCTCCCAGGTTATACGCACTGTAGCAGATGATGCAGTCCAGTTTACGGCTGTCTCTGGAGTTCTGTGCCCCAGTGTCCACATCACTCTCGACAGGAGCCTCGGACACGGGCCCAGCCTTATCCGAGATCCTACAGAATGAGCTCAATATGATACAAACATCTCTTTGTGTTTGCCTGACATGTTTAGTGCTGACTTTGTAATGGTTTTAAGTACACTCTCAGAAAGAAAGGTACAAAAGCTGTCACTGGGACAGTACCCTTCAAAAGGGTTCTAATATGTACCATTTAGGTACTGATATGTACACTTTTGGTACCAATATGTACCTTTGAGGGACTAATATGCACTCTTTAGGTACAAAGGTGTACCTTTTGAAAAGGTACCGCCACAGTGACAGCTTTTGTACCTTTTTTTTCTGAGAGTGTACAGAGGCCCCAAAAACGTATTTGGACAATTTAACTTAATGTTCCCTGAAATATAAAACCAACTTCATATATACACTAAAATGACACTAGATGATTACAAATAATTGCAAAAATGCCACATAAATTCCTTTTGAGGCCATTAAATCCCCCTCACACAATATTTTACTTTTCAGATACACAAGGTCAGCTGGTAAAGAGTGTGTAAGCTGAGCTGCATGTATCTGTTTACTATTACTGGCTTGCAGCAATGAAATTTGTATACACATGAGGTTATGGTAAAATATCTTTATATTGTATGGTTTTATCCTCTTACAAATGATCTTTTATTCCCAACCAGCTGTCCCAACAAATACAAAACATAACCATCATCATACAACATGCTCAATTAACTTATGGGAAATATTTAATGGAAAAAAGTTTTATTAGCATGACTTGTCAAAGTGATTTCATTGTTTACTATACATTTACATTTAAACCATTTGTTTATTTAACGGAAATCCTAATTCGATGTATAATATATATGATTAAATTGTATTAAAGTTTAATTTAAGAAACATGTGCATAATCTGAGAAAAGAAATGACAAAAATAAGATAAAAATTTACATTTTTGCAAATAAATTTTTTTTTTTTTTTTTTATTTTAAGCGTAAATATTTTAATTCATAAGCAATTTCCTGTGAAAATTTCCATGCGGAAGTTCTACCTGTCCTCTTCTTTCTCAGGTCTATTCTGTACGTCGTTGGTCTCTTGAGGTTCTTCCGTACCGTTCGCAGCTCCATCCATGTTTAATGTACGAAAAGTCCAACTTCTGTTAACATTTTACAGCCGACTCTGTCTTGGTTTCTTCATGCTTCACATCCTTTGTCAGGTAGTTTAACACTTGAGTGCACCTTCTCTTGCTTTCGCTGAAGTTCCCAGCAGCACTGGCACTGGCACTGTCTTTGTTGTCGTTGCTCTTTCTCTCTCTCTCTCAACCAACCAACAACAACTGCCTCTCTGAAATGGAGGGCAAACAATGGAGTGCTTCCCTAGAGCCTTTAATATTTAAGTACCGCCTGACGCTGTGAACCTATGCCTTTACACACACACACACACACACACACACACACACACACACACACACACACACACATTCACAATTGCACGTTCACCCTTCTGAAAAAAGAAAAACCACCGGTGATTGTGGGAGGAGGGTTGAATGTTGTTGAGCAGGTATTTTATTAATTAGCCCAGAGTTGCACTATGTATCTTCTTTTCTTGGTAGCCTATTATATTGTTATTTCCTCGTACTAATTTTCCTACTACACACTTAATGTTTCCATTCTGCCTTGAATTTGCAAAGGAACAAGTTAATCAATGATCTAAAGAGCAAAGGAATATGCTGTAAATACAGTAGCCTATGAAAAGATTTGGGTTTAGTTTTGTGGAAAAACATGAAATTAAATACATCAGACACGTTTAGGGTGCAAGAAAGTAGAATGGGAGGAGGTAGTATTGCTTTACAGTCACAAAACAGGCCTGAAATTCAAGCCTAGTCACACACAGACAGTCTGTCATCAATGTGTGCCTGCCAAATTAGTTCTGAGACCTTCATCGCCCCCACACCGCAGTTACAGTATTTTCCTATTGGCAGATATCTATTATTATTGACCAGGAAGAAGTGAAGTAGAAGGGGGTGCAGCTAAAATTGAGTCAAGCGACACATAAGATTTAATGAGAGTAACTGAGGTCTAATGACCTGAGTTCCCTTAGATGTTGGGGGTCTTTAGGACTTATGAATCAATCTGGAGCCTCAGGAAAATAATAAAATAACAGCGGCAGGGCAGGGCAGAGAGCTGTGGGAATGGAGAGAGGCCGGTGGCGCAAGGGTTAATGAGCGTCACCTGCGCGTCACACTAGTCTCGAGTCCCACGGAGGAGATTCGGAAGGATAAAAGGAGTGATGACTAGGGATGCACACGGGCGGCCTATTTTCTCTTTCGGACAAAAACCAAAAATGCTATTTTCAGCCGATAATATTTGCTGGCCAAAATTTCGGTGCATCCCTAGTGACATTTATGTTGTGTTTTAATATGTTAACGTTCGCCGGTTCCCGCCTCCTCCTTCCCTGAGCCCCAAACTTTGTTACGTTAGTGCTGAAACCCAGGAGGATGGAGGAGAAATCTGTCGAAGAGCCCTCGCTGCTGAGGGGAATCGCGGTGTTGAGGAGATCGGACGGCACGAAGGAGCGGTGACCGCCAGTGCCTGCACGAGATGGTGGTACTGTAGTGAAGGACGTGGGACAGATGCTCGCTGCCGTCCTCGGCGGCGCCCTGGCTGTATCCTCTGTGGGTCTTTCTTGAGTCCCACGGAGGAGCTCCAGAAGGATAAAAGGAGTAAGTGAAGGACAAGAGAGGACCAGGCCTGAGGCATTATGTTGCTGTTTTATTATGCTTATATGCGTCCGTGAGGAGCAGCTGCTTTATGTTTGTTTTGTTTATTTTAATAAGTTACGTTGATCGCTTGCTGGTTCCGCCTCCTTCTTTCCTGAGCCTTTACCTTTGGTGCAGTAACATAGCTATTTGGCTGATGGCACCATAAGAACACACACAGTCCCAAAGACTGGGAAAACTATGACAGTAAATTGATCAAAACAAAACTGGTTACTGGCACACACACACACAAAAAAGAAAACTGTGTTATAATGAAATATTAGCAATACTATTGGCAATATACACATATATCTACACAAATATCTTTGGGGTCAGTAAGATTATTATTTATTTTTTAAAGAAATGAATACTTTTGTTCAGCAAGGATGCAGTAAATTAATCAAATCAAATGAATAAGTAACTAAAGAATTTCACATTGTTATAAAAAGTTATTTTCAAATAAATGCTGTTCTTTTAAAGGTCCCATATTGTACACCTTTCTGAAGTTTTATTTTAGGTTTTGATGTCCTTAAGAATATATATTTGCGGTATAAGTACCAAAAACCTACCCTGGTAATCCAGAGTTCTCGTGAGAGCACAAGTTAAATTTGCTCAGCGAGTTACTCTGGTGTCGAGTAATGATGCTCATTAAATATGCCCCTCGATCTGAGCTGCACCAATCACATCGGGTTATCTGATATAGGTGGGCCAGAGGCGAGCTAAACAGATGACGACAGTGCTGTGACGTCGAAGTCATTAGTAAACATTGCAAGATGGCTATGGATGAACACCAGTTGTTTGAAACGGCTTTGGCCGCTACAATGAACAAGTTTTTTATCTAAAACAGGAACAGAAGACGCCGCTCGAATCGTTCCTTTGCAAGAAGGACGTTTTTGCTGTTTTGCCGACCAGATACGGTAAGAGTCTAATCTACCAGTTAGCTCCGCTGGTAGCTAAGTGTATGGGGTTTATTGTTGTGATTGGTCGTAGTGCCCCAAACTGGCCAAAACAGTCATTCTGACCGTCACGGGAGAAGAATATGAAAATATAATAAACTGCGAGAAAACGAACTGATTTAGTAACCAATATTTGTTTTAGTGAGCAAAAATATCATGTTGTAAAATTACAATGAAAATTGTATGCACACAGTCAGTATGACTGTTATGGCCATTCAAGGTAGAAATACTCAAAACTCTTTTGTCTCTTGTAATTTTAATAAAATAACAATGATTGAATAAAATATAGACACATTTAGGAAAAGTCAGGGTCCTATAGTTACATGGGTTTTATTTCAGCAAAGTTATTACATTGCAAATTTTTTAAACAGTCAAAATGACTGCCTTGGTAGTTCTAGTGTTAAGCAATAAGAAACAAGAGTTTTTGCTATATTTCAAGTATAATTGCAATTTATCACAACATTAAAAAAAATAGTATTATTATAACATAGACTAACCTGTTGTGAGCTCTGAGGTTGTTTCCCGATGGTATATGCTTTTGTTGAAGCCATCAGTTTGCATTATTTCAACTTTTTATTTTTTTTTAAAGAAACCTGTTATATGTCTATGTTTACGTTCCTATGTTTTTACATATGTAGCACCGTGGTCCTGTGAGGAACGAAATTTCATTCCTTATGTCTCCACATATAGCGGAGTAACAATAAAGCATAACAGTGGAATGCCTGGTGAAAAACTACATTACCCATGGTGCAGTAAAGAAAATTTCACCAATCAGAGAGCCACAGTGAACAAACCGGCCAAAAGAGCTGTCCAGAGAAAACCCTCTCCTGAAGAAGCGTGAATGACGTAGAGTTGGTCTCGCTGCACTCTCAAAATACTTCAATGTTTGTCTATACACTATTTGGACACGTATTAGGACACCTGACCAATACACCAACAGAGACTGTAATGTCATCGCATTGTAAATACATAGACATTAATCTGGAGCTGGTCCCCTCTTTGCAGCTATAACAGCTTCCATTTATCTGAGAAGGCTTTTCATAAGATTTTGGCGTATTTTGAGGGAATTTTAGCTTATTCATCTAGTAGAGCATTTATGTGTTCAGGCACTGACGTTGGATGAGAAGGCCTGGCTCGCAATCTCCGTTCCAGTTCATCCCAAAGGTGTTTAATGGGGTTAAGGTCAGGGCTCTGTGTGGGTCAGTCAAGTTCTTCCACACCAAACTCATTCAACCATGTATTTATTGGCCTTGCTTTTTATTGATCATGCTGCAACAGAAAAGGGCCTTCCTCTTTCCCCCAAATGGTTCCCACAAAGTTGGAAGCATTGTCCAAAATGTTTTGGAATGCCAAAGCATTAAAATTTCCCTTGCCTAGAAGAAAGGAGCCTAACCCAACCCCTGAAAAACAGCCGAATACCATTATCCCTCCTCCAGCAAAGTGTACAGTTGGCATTTGGAACAATGCAGTCAGACAGGTAACGTTCTCCTGGCATCCGCCAAACTCAGACTCGCCCATCAGGCCAAAAAAAAAAAAAAAAACGTGATTTATCAGAATAGGCAACCTTCTTCCATTGAATCATTCAATGACACTCACAATTGTAGGCACTTTCTGCAGTGTATAAGGGTCATCATGGGAACTTTGACCAGTCTGTGGCGACACAACCTCAGCTACAGTAGCTCTTCTGTGTGATTGAGTCAGACGGACAAGCCTTTGTTCCCCATGGACGTTAATGGGCCTTGCACACCCATGACCCTGATGCCGGTTGTCTTTCCTTGCACCACTTTTGGTAGCTACTAATCACTGCATACCAGAAACACACAAGGCCTGCCATTTTGGAGATGCTCTGACCCAGTCGTCTAGCCATCACTATTTGAAAAATCACTCAGATCTTTTCATTTTTCCAGCTTTCAACATGTTACATTCAAGAACTGACGGTTCACTTACTGCCTAATATATCCCACCCCTTGACAGGTGCCATTGTAATGATATAATCATTCACTTCACCTGTCAGTGGTTTTATTGTTGTGGTTGATCAGTGTATGTGTACTAAATTCCTTATACATTTGGTATTGGTAGCCCTTTAATTTGTATTACGCTGTTACGCACGAACAGCGCGCTGACGTGCATTCCGCCAGAACGGTTTCAGTTTTCTCTTAGTTTCGTTTCTGCCGCCATCTTCTACGAGTGGTAAATGTGCGTGCATGAATACTAAACCACATTCTACCACCTCAGTTATAGCTAATGGCTGTATAATGTTGGACATGTATAATGACACATCCTGAAGAGATAAAGAGTTAACAATCTTCTGTCTCCTGTCATACTTCTTGCCGGAGTTCCGTAGTGGACTAGCCTTCCACCTAACGTCACAAAATAGAGTCCTTTACATTTGGTCCTTCGAGCCGGATGCTATAGCCACTGCGGTGACATGGAGCCACAGAGAACATGTTATTCTCCAGATACCACGCATCCTGCTCAAATGCAAGCCAGAGCGCGTCAGATCCCTTCATATCTGCAAGCTTATGAGGTAGCCTTGCCTAAATCCCTTCTGCCAGTTACTGGGCCTCACGAGACATATCAGCAGCTGAAGATGGATCATGCAGCGGCACCGTTGACCTTCAGTGGGCAGGCCGAGCCCGCCTCGACTGGGGTCCAGCCGACAAGACACGAGTTATCATCTCTGCAGTATGGACGAGGTACTGCCATAGTCAGTGGGGGAAGTATAGATATGGGGCTCAGCAGCCTGGTGGAGCAGCTAGATGTTGGTAGATCTCCTTCTTCTTCTTATTACACATCTCCAGTACCACAGCACCGAGATAACAGCCAGTTAGAGTGTGAGTCATCAAGTAGTGGCACTGTTTCTCCATTTTCCAAGCGAATGGAACAGGCTCAAGCTTACTCACCACCCATTGTCAGGCCAAAGGCTACTGCAGTTCCCGCCATCCCGTTACTGAATACAGAGACGCTCATTCCATGCCTTGGGGTGCCCAGGGAACCACATCAATCTGTACGGTGGCAGACATCTCCGACTACAGCTCATATAGTGTACAGCACACCTGCACCACAACCCTTTATTCAGATGCCAGCAGCTGCGTATGCGAGACAGACAGCAGTGGCATGCAGTGCAATATCCTCTCCTGCTTCCTATAATCTTATATCATCTTTGCCGCAAACCATCACGTCATTGAAGCTACCTACAGCCACGACAATACAAAACACTCTGGTGCCACCAGTTTACCAATTACAGATCCCTGCACATAGCCAACCAACACATGTGCCACACCCGTATAAGCCATCACCCATGGTCACAGGATATTACACACCGCAGCCCTCCATTCAGTCATCAGTGCAGAACTGGCATCCTCCTCCAGTTGCATCCACTATGCCATATCTGGCCTCACACGCACGTCCAGTATATCAGCCAGTACCTGCTGCACCTCCGCTTCAACCAGTCCCAGTCCCATCGCTACCAAAACTTGTGAATGACAGTGAAAGAGAGTTCACAGATCTGAAAATAGCCCTTGATAATCTGCTGAACCCCCACACTGAGCTCACAGAACATTACAAGTATCGCGTGCTGATGGAGCAGTTGGTCCTTGACGAAGCAAAGCTGATAGCCCAAGCATGCCGTCATCACCCTGCACCTTACACAGCAGCCATGGCAGCCCTGCAGCGCCAATATGGCCAACCTCACCAGCTTGCACAAAGTGAAGTTGCGGCTCTAATGAACTTACCAGATATCAAGGCTGGAGATTCAAAAGCATTCCAGAACTTTGCTCTTAACATTGATCTTCTGGTGGGTATGCTTATGTCTCTAGAGGGACCACAAGGAAGAGAGCTTACCTGTACCGGTCATGTTGACAGGTTGCTTAGTAAACTCCCTAAACACTACAGGGATGGATTCATAGAGCACTTACAACTAAGGGGAAGACTGAACACGGACAGTCTTAATCCATATAATTTGCACGATCTTGCAGAGTGGTTGAAGGTCAAGGCCGAAGCCCAACGGCTTTCATCAAAGATGGCTCAACGCTACCACACTGAGAAGGCTCCAGCTCCACGTAGAGAGCGTCCAGCTATTATTAAGCCACAGACCCGGGCCATCTCCGTTTATCATGGTAGTAATCAGCCCAAGGAGGTTAAAGAAGTAAAGCATGTCCGAACAGAGGCTCTTCCAAACCAGCAACTAGTCCAGAGAACAAAGCGCCTGTGTTTGTTCTGTCATAGTGAAGAGCACTACCTCTCTCAGTGCAATGAGATCACTGAATGCCCACCTGAGCGACTTATCAAGTGGATAAAAGAAGGTAAGAGATGCTGGAAATGCGGACGCACCAACCACAATTGTAATGAGTGCACATTGAGAAAACCATGCGGAGAATGTGGGGACGTGCATCTTAGAGTTCTTCATCGCATAGCACAGCAAGGCCCGAGCATCATGCTAGTTACAACCTCCAGTGACCGCATCTATGTGACACCACCTAGCCATACAGGACGGGTCTTTCTAAAGGTCACCCCCGTGTTACTGTGGAAAGGTGAGAAGTCTATACAAACCTACGCGATCCTTGATGATGGTGCACAGCGCAGCATTATTCTTCCCGCAGCAGTCCAGCAGCTAGGCCTACAAGGAAAGAAGGAAGTTATGGCCCTTCGTACCATTCGTCATGATATTACCCAGCTGGAGGGATGGTCTGTCCAGTTTCAGCTCTCATCCCAGTCCAGGCCAAAAGAGAGGTACAACCTTGCTGGTGTGTTCTCTGCACCTCTCCTGACCTTGACTGAGCAGACGTACCCTAGCAAGAGACTTCAGAGGAGTTACTGTCATCTGAGGGGTATTCCTCTTCCATCATTCAGCAAGATTCAGCCCCTTCTCTTAATTGGATCTGATTACCCAGGTCTAATCACTGCAAAGGAGCCCACCAGATTAGGCCCAGATGGCGGACCAGCAGCTGTACATACGCAGCTCGGTTGGGTTCTCCAGGGACCAGACGGGCTTCTTCCACACCAAATATCACCTCAACAGTGTTTGCTCACTTCCCTTTCATCGGTGCGAGATCCTATTCTCCAAGAAGTAGAAAGGCTGTGGCAGTTGGACATTCTTCCTTACCGCAACGAGAAGCTGGTAATGCGATCACGACAGGACCAAGTAGCCATGGAACTACTGGAGAGCAAAACTCAGCGTGTGGAAGTTGATGGAATTTGGCGTTATGCTACCCCCCTTGTACGCTCTCCAAATGCACCACCATTGAAGGGTACTAGGGAGTCAGTTCTACCCAATCTCAGGGGTACGGAGAAACGCTTGAGCAGGGATCCAGAGAAGGCTAAGGTTTATGAGGCTGAGATCCAGAAGCTCTTGGATGCAGGATATGTTGTCAAGGTCCCGCCAGAACTTCTACATATGGATAAGGAATCATGGTTCATCCCACATCATCTTGTCCACCACAATGGTAAGGATAGACTAGTTTTCAACTGTTCCTTCATCCATCAAGGTCTCTCCCTCAACCAGCAGCTCCTTCCTGGCCCATGCCTTGGTGCTTCATTACTGGGAGTTCTCATTCGATTCCGACAGCATCCAGTTGCTATCAGCGGAGACATACGTGCTATGTTTCATCAGGTGAGACTCCTGCCAGAGGACAAACCTCTTCTGAGGTTCATCTGGCGAAACATGCGGAAAGAAGATCAGCCTGATATCTACCAGTGGGAAGTCTTGCCTTTTGGAACAACCTGCAGCCCATGCTGTGCGACCTTCGCACTGCAGAAGCATGTCAGAGATCAGCAGGCAGGCGACGAAGGAGTAAGACAGTCCATAGAACAGAGCTTCTATGTGGACAACTGTCTACAGAGTCTTCCCACTGTGGAGCAAGCCAGGCAGTTAGTCGACAAGATGAGATCCTTTCTTGCATCTGGCGGGTTCGAAATACGGCAGTGGGCCAGCAATGTCCCCTCAGTGGTCGAGCACTTACCAGCGAATGCGAAATCACAGAGTATAGAGCTATGGCTGCAGAAGAATCATTCTGACCCTCAGGAGCCGGCTCTAGGTCTGATGTGGCATTGCCTCAATGATCGTCTGGGTTACAGACACCGCCCAACGACAGAGTGTCTCCCGACAATGAGACACATCTACAAAGTCCTGGCATCTCAATATGACCCTTTAGGGTTTGTCAACCCCTTCACCACCAGGGCTAAAGTTTTAGTCCAAAAGCTCTGGGCTAAACCGAGAAGCTGGGATGACCCAAACCTTCCCACAGATCTGCTTGAGAGCTGGAGAGCATGGGAACATGAGTTACCTAACCTTGCTATGGTTGTGTTTCCCCGTTGTTACATACCTCCTCATTTCAAGGTGGAGGCGTCCCGATTCAGCTTACACATTTTCTGTGATGCCGCCGAAGTGGCATACGGAGCAGTAGCATACCTGCTTATCGAGCAACAGGGTGAAGTCCACACTTCCTTTGTGATGGCCAGGTCAAGGGTAGCTCCAAAGCGACAATTGACAATGCCGCGGTTGGAACTTTGTGCAGCCTTGGCGGGTGCACAGCTCGCTAAGCTTCTATTGCAAGAGCTGACCATTCATATTGAGTCGACAACACTCTGGACTGACTCTACTACCGTCTTGACCTGGATACGGTCTGAGTCCTGCCGGTATAAAGTATTTGTCGGCACTAGAGTGGCCGAAATCCAGGAATTGACTGACCTGTACTCATGGAGATATGTGGACTCAGCAAATAACCCGGCAGACGACATCACCCGGGGGAAGACATTGGTAGATCTGGCAACTCCCAGTCGGTGGAATCAGGGACCTCATTTCCTCCGTGGATCACCAGATCAGTGGCCAGCTATACCCCCTATGGAGAATCGAGATGATTCCTCAGAAACCAGAAAGACTGTATTCTGTGGACTAATTGTAGATGACCAAAGTCCGCAAATGCCCGACGCAGCTCAATTCACCTCCTGGAAAGCCTTGGTTAAGGCAACATACCAGTCCCTTTACGGGGCGGCCAACTTAGATGCAGGAACTCAGAGCCCTGATTATCGGAGCGCTGAAGCGTTTTTGTTAAGTCGGTCTCAGGTTGAGTCCTTCCCTCTAGAGTTCAAAGCCTTGAAGGCAGGCAAACCAGTGGCCCCTTCCAGTCGTCTCAACACTCTGGCACCGGAGTTTGATCAAGCATTAAGTCTAATTCGGGTTGGAGGACGGCTCCGGAGATTGGAAGGCCTGAGTCCAACCGAGTCTCATCCGGCAGTTTTAGACCCCCATCATTCTGTTACCAAGCTCCTTATCCAAGACTTTGATGAACGCTTATTTCATCCCGGTCCGGACAGAGTTTTTGCTGAGCTCCGTCGTCACTACTGGGTCCTGAGAGGCAGGCAAGCAGTGAGGCAACACCAGAGGGGGTGCGTTCAATGCCAGAGGTGGAGGGCTAAGCCAACAGTACCCATTATGTCTGATCTACCCTTGGCTCGTATACGACTTCATCAACCACCATTCTTCTCGACAGGTGTCGACTGTTTCTGGCCCTTCATTGTCAAAGTAGGCCGCCGTTCAGAGAAAAGATGGGGTGTGATCTTCAAATGTCTGACTACCCGCTGCATACACCTTGATCTCCTCAATAGCCTGGATGCCGATGCCTTCTTACTTTCCCTGAGACGTTTCGTGGCACGGAGGGGTACTCCTTCGGAAATTCTCTCTGACCAAGGAACTAATTTCAGAGGTGCCGAAACAGAGCTGAGAGAAGCCTTCAGGAAAATGGAACCTCAACTGCAGGAACGGCTGGCTGACTATCAGATCACTTTCAAGATGAATCCTCCTGCGGCACCGCATTTTGGCGGCACATGGGAGCGAGAGATCAAATCTGTGGAGTCAGCCCTGCAGGTTGTTGTAGGAAGCCAATCCCTGCCTGAAGATGTCTTGCACACTGTGTTAGTGGAGATAGAGGGTATCCTGAATAGTAAGCCACTGGGTTATGTCTCGTCTGACATTGCAGATGTTGACCCAGTCACGCCCAACTTTCTCCTCATGGGGCGGCAGGACTCTTCGCTACCCCAAGTGGTCTACACTCCAGAACCTCTGTCTAAGCGTCGATGGCGCCATGCCCAGACTATAGTTGATCACTTTTGGGCATACTATACCCGGCATTACCTACCTAACCTCCAGCCTCGTCTTAAGTGGCAGCGTGAGACTCAGGATCTGACTCAGGGTACGGCGGTAATGGTGGTGGACCCACAACTGCCTCGTGCTCACTGGCCTGTTGGTAGGGTTGAGAGTCTGGTTCTCAGCGAAGACGGTCATATTAGGTCAGCAAAGGTCAGAATAAAGGATCGTCTGTATCTTCGACCGGTGGCTAAGCTAGTTCAACTCCCAGCACTCCCGGACGGTGATGAAACCGATGTTAAGAACTAAGGAATTTATATCTTCTACATTTTAGCTATGCTAATCTGGGGGCGGCTGTACTAAATTCCTTATACATTTGGTATTGGTAGCCCTTTAATTTGTATTACGCTGTTACGCACGAACAGCGCGCTGACGTGCATTCCGCCAGAACGGTTTCAGTTTTCTCTTAGTTTCGTTTCTGCCGCCATCTTCTACGAGTGGTAAATGTGCGTGCATGAATACTAAACCACATTCTACCACCTCAGTTATAGCTAATGGCTGTATAATGTTGGACATGTATAATGACACATCCTGAAGAGATAAAGAGTTAACAATCTTCTGTCTCCTGTCATACTTCTTGCCGGAGTTCCGTAGTGGACTAGCCTTCCACCTAACGTCACAAAATAGAGTCCTTTACAGTATGATCAACCATTTTAAATGAAATAATTTCATATTTCTACATCAGTTTAATTTTATTATGTCATTTGCAATTATTCATGGAATTATAGTACTTTACCTCATTAAAGCTGTTGCATCTTGTACCTTTATCTTTTTGTCTGACTTCAAATTAATTTTGTAATGTTGTGAATCACATCATAGCTGGTTGGTTTGGTTCATGGCTTATAATGTTTTAAACAAATACTTTTTAAAAATCCCTATGGGAAACATGTATTGAAAAAATACTTGAAAAATATTTGTTTCATGGGCCAATGCCATGAAAAAAGTGGGCGGGCAATTTTGCACTCTTTTGTGTATTTTAGCACGATTGTTGCTGTATTGACCAATCAGAAGCCAGGAGCAGAATCATCAGTTTTGTAATCGAGCAATTTATTAAGCTATTAAAGTTACTTAACATTACTTACATTTTGTTTAATTTCAAATATTTTTGATTTTAGATGAACACCCATTAGTCAAAGAAGTGATCGCTGCATTGTACATTGGGGGAAAAGTTCTCATGTGCTGCATTATACAATTTGCACCAACAGATGTCAGCCTAGAGCAAACCTTCTTGCAGTGATCAAACTAGCAGTTTGTATTTGTGAATTGTTACTCACAAATATAGAATAATTTTATTTTGCTTTGCCATTAATTTTGAAGCTATATTGTTATGCAATGATATAAAAGGAGGATTTGACAGAACCAGGTGGGGCAGAATATTTTCTTCAGAATAGCAGTTTCGTTTGCTGCAGCATATTTGTATATCTCTGATTTCACATGCAGAAGTAATTATAGTTCACAATATTCTTCTGCTGGCAAAATGAGGGCGATCAGGCGTCAGCGGTTCTATCAATCCTCTATTTAGTGTGTGCATGTATTTGCGTGTTTTGTATAGTTTGTCCCTGCATGGGAACTCACATTGATGGACACCACACATCTCAACTTTCCCAAGTACTCCTGATTCTTATCTCAAGTGCAGGGTTGTGCTGCGTAGGAAATGATGACATGTGCAAATCCCATGAAAATGTAAACACAGAAAAAGGTGAGGACCTGATTTTTGAAATTGAAATATACTTTATTGTCCCTGATAGGGAAATTTGTAATGGACTCCATAGCCAGCATTTCGCCAATACCTGATACATTAAAAAATGAAACAAAATATTCATACACATCATACACATAAAAATAAATAGACTTCACTAATTCATGTTCAATAGTCTAATTGATACCGGTACAAAAGAGTTTTTGAACCTGTTCCGTTCTTCCAGAAGGTACTGTAAGAGTTCATAAGAGAGTACATGAGATGGGTCGCTTAAAATCCTTTTTGCCTCATTTAATGTGCATTGCTCATACAGAGTCTGAATAGGATAGTCTTTCAGTCCAATCATTTTCATCAAAGTTCGAACAATATATAGTTCAAACAGTATCTTTGATTTTGATTTTACAGAAAGTTCACCGTACCAAGTGGACAGACCATATCTGATCACACTTTCTAGTACAGACTGATAAAAAAGGAACATCATTTTCCTATCAACTCCATAAAACCACAGTCTTCGTAAAAAATATACAATCTATGGTGGAGTCTTTCACACACCCAATTAACATGCTTGCCCCACGTAAGAGATTTGTCTATATGCACTCCTAAGTACTTGTATGATTGCACCTGTGTGATTTCTAGATTATGAACAACTATGGGCATCTATTTAATGAGATCTCTTCATTTTGACATGTAGTGGTCCTACTATGTTTTAAACTGTTCCTGAATTATCTACCCTGAATAAGACAAGGCAAATGAATTTAATCAGAAGCACTCTGAAACTGCGACAATTAATGTAATAATTGCACATAATGTAAAAACTGCACATAATGTAATAAGTATTACACTATTATTGTATTAACATTTTCATAATGTAATCATTTTCTCAAAATGTAATAAAATCCTGAGCTCATAATGTAATCATTTTCTCAAAATGTAATAAAATCCTAAACTCATAATGTAATAATTTTTACATTATGAGAAATTTAACTCACCAGAAACGTAATTTTCATAATTGTAATCCATAATTGTAATTCATAATCCAGATTTAAACTACCTGCGAAACTACTATCTTTTTTATTTTTTATTAAACCAAGCATTGGTATTCCTTCACAGTACATTCAATTACAATACACATTTAAATAAATACCAATACTGTGTAAAAATATTGTGAAGAAAACCCCACAGTATCAATATAGCAATGAGGTGTGTGTGTGCGTGTGCGTGCTAGATCATGTAATCTAACGACAGCACAGAGCGCAAGTTAAGCAAACATTTCTTCACTTTAATATAAGTTACAGTAAAACAAAGCCTGAATTTACATCAGAGGGCATGTTGAAAAATACATACTGTATTAATTTGGACCGAACGCCATGTAGATCAATAACAACTGAACTCTATTCGTCTCTGTTCTCAAAGTATAGCCTTGACTATTAGCGCCCTCCACTGGTAAGACAGCAGACATATAACATCTCCCCCTTTTCACAGTTAAGAGTAATAGAACATGACAGTAAACAATCATTACTAACAGTCCTACACCACATGAACATTTGCGCCGGAGATGGGAGGTTTTCCAGGGGTGTGTTTCGGTAGTCTAGGAGCACAATGTATGGGTCTTTTCTGTCTGCCTTAGCTTTTTTGAAGAGTGACTTAATCACCTGGACGTTTTTTTCTGTTTTGCCGTTACTTTGTACCTTGGTAATGATGTGCTTGAAACCATTTAAATATGACCGTCTGAAAGAAGCAAACTCAGCTGATGCATAAGCTGGGCCATTATCAGTTATCATCATTTTGGGTACACCGTATGTAGTGAAAGTGCTGCTTACAGGTGTGAATGGTGGTTGTGCTTTTAATGTTTTTCACCTTGTTCACTTCTATGAAGTTGGGGTAGTAGTCCACAAGTACAATGTACTGTTCAGAATCAAATTCAAAGAGATCAGAGCCCACCTTTTGCCACGGCCTGTCTGGAATGTCCTATCATGGGCTCCTTGCAGTTTCTTCTCCGGAATGTATTGCACAGTGGGCACTTGGAAATTAGGTCAGTAATTTGCATCGACATGCCTGTCCAGAACATTATGTCTCTCGCTAGTCGTTTCGTTTTTTCAATGCCTTGGTGACTGGTATGTAGTTTGTGTAACATGAATCTTTGTTTGCTTTGGGGAATGACAATGTGGTTACCTTTTGTCATCTTCGACAGTCAATTCATCACGATAATCCCAGTAAGGTTTTGCTTGGTCAGGCAAATCACGTTTTTCTACCGGACAGCCATTTAAGACAAAACTTTTGACGATGGGGAAAACAGAGACAGTTCTTGTTTCTGTTTTTAGGCTTACGGTCAATTTCTACTGTGAAATGAATTCTTTTTCAATTTGTGCCCAGCGCTTCTGTGTTTCAGTAAACGCTTTAGAAGCGAATGCTACAGGGCAGTCATTTTGAAGTAACACATCACCTACCCCACAGCTGGATTCATCCACACTGAGTGTCATTGGCATTGCTGGATCATAATATTTGAGAGTGGTTGTTTCTGAGACCATCCTCTGTAATTCCTCAAAACTCTTGTGTTACAACCCCTTGGCTCAAGGAGTAGCAACATGAATGGAGAGTCCATACAACATAATCAAATTTGAAACATTTAATATTTAATCAAGAAAACAGACATAACTACATTTTAAGTAAAAGGAAAAAAAATCTACAAACACAAAAACAACCACATCAAGCCTTGGACTGGAGAGTGTGAGAAAGTCAGCATGTCCACCAAGCAGCGAGACCAGCAGAGACCAAGCCCAATTGTTTCCTCCCGAGGGTGAGAAAGCCAGCATCTTATCAGCAGCATGGTTAATCAACCAATTCTCCACACCTGCGACACATCAATTAACCTGAAGACACAAAAAGTGTTACCCAGAGACACCTACTGGCAAAACAAAGCACCACAGCCCCTTGGATCATCACACTTGTCATGAGCTTCTTCCCAGCACCATTCTGCAGACTTTTATTCCAAGAGGAGTCATAGAGGGGCTGTGACATAGTTGTGGGAGGAATTTTCCTAAGTATGTGAACATGCCAAGGTCTATGCATGTTGCAGTCTGTGGTCTATGCATGTTGCAGCTCTGTTCTGTTCTGTGGTCTATGCATGTTCCTGACAGCAGCCACCTTTTCCGGGTCTGGTTTAAAGGAATAGTTCACTGTCATCATATACTCACCCTCATGTTGTTTCAAACCTGTATGAATTTCTTTCTTCTGCTGAACACAAAGGAAGATATTTAGAAGAATGTCAGTAACCAGACAGTTTCTGGGTCCCATTGACTTCCATAGTATATTTTTTCCTACTATCTGCAGTCAGCAAGTGACCCGTGTAGCTCACTTCTTTAGCTTTGAATGTACATTTTTCTGGATTTAGTTTTATGTTCCTTTCTCTGATGCGCTGCATTACTTTTTCTAGTCTCTTGTCTTGTTCTTGCTCATTCTCTCCCCAGATCAATATGTCATCCACAATCACTTCAACGACTTCCAAGTCTTTAAATGTTTATGACATAATTCTGTTACACATCTCTCCAGCACAGCTGATTCCGAACGGCAGTCTTTTGTAGGCAAATCTTCCAAAGGTACTGTTGAAAGTGCATAATTTGGAACTCTCTTTGTCCAATTTTATTTGCCAGTATTTGCCTGTGCATAGGGTGTGGCGAATACTTTAGCGCCAGTAATTCTTGTCACCATCTCCTCAATTGTTGTCATTGGGTAATGCTCTCTTTCAATTGCGGCATTCAAATCTTTTGGGTCAATGTATATTCCGAGCTCTGGGCTCCACCACCCTTTCAATGACATCAAAATTTTCCATCCGTTCCAGCTCTTCCTCGAGTTTGTACCTGAGGGCCACCGGAACTCGTCTAGGTGGATGTATGGCAGGCTGAGCATCTGGTTTGAGTTTAATGTGTTGCCCCCCTTCAATACAGCCTAGTCCTGTGAAAACATCTGTATATCGGACTTTATTGTCGTTATGTTGTGATGTAACTGCCGCTACACGTTTAATACGTTTAGTCCCATCTGTATACATATTTTTAGTCCCAATAGGGGCTACATCATCCTCCAAAATTTGGCATTCAGTGTCATAATATTTGCCTTTGTATTCACCCAACAACAGACAATTTGCCTTTGGGTTTCAAACACTGCCCAACTTATGTTACCAACAGGGTTTGAAATTAACTTTTTCACTCATCGGCAATTTGGCTACACAATTTTTAAGTTACCGGCCATTCAGAACTTCTACTAGACAAAAGGAAATAAAAAGAAATAAACCAGGTTAACTAGACCAAAGCTATATATATATATATATATATAAAGGCACTGGCATTATTGGAGATTGAGTTGTTGTTCTGGACATGCTGGCGCCCAGCAACCCAACTCTGCGACTTGGAAGGTCACGACGTGCCTTCCAAGCAGTGTCAGTGCCATGCAGTGTCAGCTGCATAATTCGATGGAGATATGCTTCAGTCTATCTGTATATGTGTGGAAAATGACTATGTTTATCAATTTCTTAGCCAGTGAGAATCATTCAACCTGAAGCAAGGATGTAGCTTAGTGAAGGGTATAACTGCTGTGACCTTTGTAACTGTAAATGGGGCGGCCTACAAACTCCATTGAGTCTGGAAGCTGACTTCTGCTGATGAAACTGCAAACTATCTTCAGTAAAACTTTTCTTTAATTTATTATAATTTTGACTCCAGGTCTTCATTAATCATATCTGGTTCTGGGTCTTTGACTGTAAATCCTCTTACACTATATAACATCTGTAGTCAGCCGGATCCAAGCCGTATCCACACCAGATGGAGGACCTGCGCCTAGACACGACCACAACGCATCCCTGAAGTGTCAGCAGAGATTGTGTCAACTAGACTCTCCCCTGTGAAGGCCTCATCAGCACGACAGCCATCGACACTGATCCTCAACAAACTCATCTTCATACCGGCGTAACTCCTATCTTCAACCAGATGGAACTGGATAATATTCTGATTGTTCCAAACCAATCTGACTTCTGACCTATAATGCTGCCTGAATCATAATCATACACTGTTCGTTGGCCAGATGAGAACTGGCCCCCAACTGAGCCTGGGTTCTCCCAAGGTTTTTTTCTCCATTCTGCCACCTGATGGAGTTTTGGTTCCTTGCCACTGTCGCCTTTTTTCCACCTTTGTAGCCATTGGCTTGGCTTGCTTAATTGGGGACCTCAAATTTAAATGTAACATTTAATATAATATTCAACAATAATATTGATCTGCCTGCATTGACACTATTATACAAGAACTGAACTGAGCTGGACGTTGACATCAAGGTTTACTCCAGAGCGGCTATATATATATAAATGAACTTTTTTTAAAACTTAGCCTACTTACTTAAGCTGGACTGTGACACTATTTTCTTCTGGAAACAAACTTTTTTGCATTATTTTCCTGTTATCTCTGTAAAGCTGATTTGAAACAATATGTATTGTAAAAAGCGCTATAAAAATAAATGTGACTTGACTTGACTTTTGTAAAAAATACTCACAATTTCTTCCCAATAATTTTTTTTAGAGCTTGGCATAATTGAAATAAAATAAAATCTAAATTAATTAATAAAAAATAAAAAAATGTTTTTGGTTAAGAGTGCTCAGCAGCCGCAAAGGGGCACTTGTGAGTTTCTGAATCATACAATGGTGGACACCTGGACCATAGGAACTCCATGGTCACGGACAAGCACAAGTGAAGACCACAAGTCCACAAGTCCACAACAAGCGTGCCATTTGGGAAAATTAGGTTGAGCAGAGTTCAACTTTATACAAATGAGTAGCGATGCAATGACTAGTACCATTGGGAGTGAAGACAATGGAGCGTGTGATCTCCTGATACAGTTGGATACTACAGTGACTCAGTGACCCCCAGCGAGTCTAACTTGTAGTGCTGGGAGTAATATTTGATTCTCTCAGGAGATACCAGCCTCTACCAGTTGGGTGTGTCATTTGATTAAAATAGATAATGTTTAATAACTACAGGCTTAAAATATTCTAAGATCTGCATTTAGGCTAATTCCAGGAGCAAGTCACTACAGATTCATATCCTGGGAAACAATAAAAATTACGCAAGATAGCATGTGTTGAGGAACTTGTTTTTGCATCTGTGAGAAAAGATTTGACTCAGTTTCGGTAACAGTTTCCTTGTTGATTTGTTTAATGAGTTCATGAATTGCATGTTGTTCTTTGTACTGTATGTTTACTAGTGCTGTCACATTCTTATAGTACCATCAGCAATGTAAAAATGTTACACCTACAGTAAGTCACTGAAACCCACTAAATAAGAGAGAAAGAGAATGACATACAGAAAGCCGGCAATGAATCACTTAATGTGGAATGTGATTCATCCACTTGCGTGTTTGGCTATAGGTAGAAGTCTCTGATAAGTTCCTGTCGGCACTTTTAGGTCACCACCACAGGATTTGAATCTATTCATAATACCACGACAGCTTCCACACTGGCTCACATGAATAAATGACCCACCTGAGAATGTGTTTGAAATTATGAGCCATTTAGAGAGGATTTTTTCATTCATTCTTATATTCAACTTCAGGACATAACTCATCCTATCATCTCTGCTATAAACATGAATAATACCTCAAATCATGTGACTGGTTGAGGAGATGTGCGCTTCCACTTCTGTAAGCGATACGATTTACGATTTTTACCTGGTGAACGATTGAAAGACTAGTCGTACACTGAATGAGGGACCCAAGCCATGTAGAGACCAGGGGCCTCATTTATAAAACGTATGTGCGAACGCACAGATTTGAACTTAGAGTATGTGTACGCTAAAATCCATGGCAACATTCGTATAAAAACGGTCTTTGACGTGGAAAAGTGCTTAGTGCGACGTCAGGGGTCTGAGCAGGCGTACGCACTTTTCCTTGTGGCAGTCATAGTACTGCAGGTTTTTGGAAATCTAAGCAATTCTTGCTGCTCACCATTCTCGAGTATAAAATACAGCATTTTTGTATCATGAAAATCCACATAAAAATTGGTAATTCAATGAAGAATTACTAATGGGCTGAAATGTATCTGTTAAATAACTGTTTTCATTTCACCTGCCTCTTCCTTTCCCCTGCCTAGTAGGAAATAAGAACTTACAAAAGTTTTTTAACAATAGCTAGTGAACAGACTACTGTAGCTCAAAGCTAGCAGCTGAATAGTTTTGATTTCCTCACTATATGCATTGCATTTACTGGCAAGTGGTATCCTAGCTTAATATTTCAATTAACTTAATATTTTAATGGAAATTAAACAACATTTGACAGTTTGTTTGTTTGCAAAAAATAGAATCACGTCCTCACTTTATCTTACTTCCAGAAATTTTGAAGTCAACTTGATTCCAGGTTCAATTCAATGAATTCCAAGAATGTATTCCGAACTAATATTTTCAAAACAGTTAAAAAAATCAGAGATCATGTTTACCTCAGCAGTGTTAACAAGTAGCTTCACTACAAATACTGAACCATAAACTGACAATGAACCGTTGAAATGTGAAAATGACTAAACAAATAAGAAAAAATATGTTCATAACGGCTTAAATTCATTCCAGGCATTATGCTAAATTTAGTACAAAAAGATACAAAAATTAATTATAATATCAATGTTAAAATGAATCAATATAATATAATATAATATAATATAATATAATATAATATAATATAATATAATAAAAAATATTTAAAATAAGTCAGATAATTTTAAGCAAGACAATACAAATATGTAACCCTAACTAATAAAATATTAGTTAAGTTACTACTATTGTGTGAACCATTGATGTCTGGATTAACTTTTTTTGATAGTGAATTAGCTGAACATTAGTGCTGCTGTTGAACTGAATAAGGCTCTTCTGAAGACTCTGAAGGTACGTTTGCACCAACTGGACGTACACCCAGAAGACTAGACTGTATGTATTGAGGTATAAAATAATACCTGTTTCACCAGGCGTAGCGTACACATTGAGACTTGTTACTCGTAGTCAATGGTAGGTGTAAACTGAAAAGTCTTGACTTGTTTCCATGGTGAAAATAAGAACATACAATGATACAAAGACACTTCTAATATAGACCCTAGTCAGGATTTAGGCCTACACCATATTGAATTTTAGTCAGATGAAAACAAGGCTGTGAGGTACAAAATATGTAAAGGTCTTAGATCACATGTAATTGTAACTTTCACAACTGTTTTATGGGTTTTATGTCTACTGACAGCTTTTTGGAAAGATGCCTCATTGGTTAAGGTCTATACAAGAAAAAGTAATGAGAGACCGCACCAATCCTCTGGATATATACAGAGACAGAGAACTTATTGAAAAAAATGTCAGCGGGGCGGAACCGTAAGAATTAACTGACGAATTATCACTGCAGCATGTAATGGATAGGAACAGATCACTGTGTGGTTGTTTCACAATCTGTGTAATTTAATTTCAGAGGTGGACAGTAACAAAGTACATTTACTTGAGTACTGTACTTAAGTACACTTTTTGAGTATCTGTACTTTACCTGAGTATTATTTTTTCTGGAAACTTTTTTACTTTAACTTCACTTCATTTGAAAGACAAATATTGTACTTTTTACTCCACTACAATTCCGTCAAGGTCCTTGAGTAGAAAGTAGTAATGTCAGTCAGGGGATGATTTTGGTTGCAGGGGTTGCATTTTGGTTGGAAATGAAAGTCAGGTTGACGTTAGAACACGACTGATGTTGGTTTCTGACGTCAACCCGATTTTCGTTTTCAACCACAATACAACGTCTGTCCAATGCTGGAGATTAATGTCAATCCGCCGTTGGATTCTGACATCAACCTGATTTTCATTTTCAACGTTGGGTTTGGTCTTCTAAATGCAAATTTTGTCATTGTTTTGGTGCACACTAGCTTATAGATAACAGTAAGGTTAACATATTCATACTAAAAGCCAAAAACCTTTAAATAGGGTACTATTTGAGGGAACAGCCATTTGAGTGTCCGAAACCATTGTGGACGTTATTGAGTGCACTTATTCAATCTCACATTCAATCCCACTTCTGGAACTGTGTTATAGAAATAAATGTGATATTGATATGAGGGTAGGAAGGCAGGCATAGATTCAGAGGCATAAGGTACTGTAAGTATTACACACAACAATGCAACAATAATAAAACAATGCATTGACATTTACTTTTGATACTTAAGTACTTTTAAAAAATTGTACTTCTGTGCTTTTACTTAAAGTCGCCATGAACCGGAAGTTACAAATGACTTTTTTCCAGTGTTGTGATGTATTTCCAAATGAAACGGAATATTGAATAGAGGGCAGGGTTTTTCTTTAGTGCTCCTCCTCTCCATCTCTCGCTCATAGCAGACTAACGGTTTGAGGGGAGTTGCCACGCCCTTGCGCCATAGCACATGACAGGAAGAGAAGTTGTTTCGAGGGGGGCGGGAAGGTTAAAATATATGATTAAAGAATATAAGGTCACATGAATTTTTTTTAATTAATGAAGTGGACAGATAAATCATTTGTAATAAACACTACAATATTACATATAAAATTTCATATTTCATATGATTTCATGGTGACTTTAAGTAAAAATCGGTCTTTACAACTTTTACTTGTAACGGAGTAATATTTGACCAGTAGTGTCTGTACTTTCACTCAAGTAAGGAAGTTGTGTACTTTGTCCACCTCTGTTTAATTTTAATTTTTTGTCTCAGGAGTAATTTTTAATATATTTGATTGGAGCCAGAAAATGTAAGATTGTTAGTATTAGGCGTGTATAAATTAGCTCAGTGCACCGCGGCAGCGGTCGTGGCAGCCCTCGTGTGAAGCCCTCACAACATTTCATCTGATCTGTCTGTTTGTGACCCCTCTTACACTATGTGTTTTCAAATCCCTACTATTACTAACACGCGTAAATCAAATATCACACGTCAGAGGCAGTCCAATCCTAACCACCTGCGTACTTTTCCGGTGTCTTCTAGTACTATATTCTCTTTTCCTATTGGTCTCTGGAATTGCCAGTCCGCTGTAAACAAAGCTGATTTCATTACATCTATTTCTAGTCATTTGGGTCTCAGTCTACTGGCCCTGACTGAGACCTGGATCAGACCAGAGGACACTGCCACACCGGCTGCCCTCTCCACTAAATTCACTTTCTCACACACCCGTCATCTGACTGGTAGGGGTGGTGGTACTGGTCTGCTCATCTCAAACGATTGGAAATTTGATCATTTACCACTTCTGTGTGACAACAGCTCATTTGAATCACATTCAATTACTATCACTAGCCCTATTAAAATCCATTTTGTAGTTGTATATTGTCCCCCAGGGCAGCTCGGCAGTTTCTTGGAAGAGCTTGATGTGCTACTCTCATCCTTCCCTGAGGATGGTACTCCTCTCATAGTTCTTGGAGACTTCAACATCCACCTAGAAAATCCTCAGGCTGCTGATTTCCACACTCTGCTCGCCTCATTCGACCTCAAGCGAGTATCTACTGCGGCTACTCACAAATCAGGTAATAAATTGGACCTTATCTACACACGCTACTGCTCCACTGACCACTGCTCCACTGTCCACTGCTCCATACACTGGTCACTCCACTGCACACCTCAGATCACTTCCTCCTCACTCTCAACATCAACCTGCCACAGAACACAACACGCACTCCTCCACAGGTCACCTTTCGGCGAAACCTACGCTCACTCTCACCCTCTCGTCTATCCTCTCTGGTCTCATCCACACTTCCTCCACCTGATCAGCTTTCAACACTAGATACTAACAGTGCAACTAATAATCTTTTCTCCACTTTAACATCCTGCTTGGACAACTTCTGCCCCCTTTCCTCCAGGCCAGCCCGCACAACACCCTCTGCCCCCTGGTTATCTGATGTTCTCCGTGAACTTCGTTCGGAACTCAGGGGTGCAGAGAGGAAGTGGTGCAAATTCGAAAGATCCTACTGACCTTGGTCTTTATCAGTCCCTCCTCTCTTCCTTCTCTGCTAATATCTCTACTGCTAAAATGACTTACTATCACAACAAAATTAACAATTCTTCAGACTCTTGCATGCTTTTCAAAACCTTCTCCTCTCTTCTCAACCCTCCTCCTCCTTCATCAACACTAACAGCTGACGATTTTGCTACATTCTTTATAAATAAAACAACCTCCATCAGCGGCCAATCCACAAACTGACACACACACTTTACCAGCTAACACACACTCTCTACCCTCCTTCTCTCTACTTGCAGAGGCAGAAATCTCCTCCTTTCCAATCGCCCTACTACCTGTCCGCTTGATCCTATTTCCACTAACCTACTTCAAGCCATTTCATCCTCGGTTGTACCCACACTCACACACATCATAAACACCTCTCTTCACACTGGTACCTTTCCCACAGCATTTAAGCAGGCTCGTGTAACCCCACTGCTTAAGAAACCCAGTCTAAATCCAGCACATCTGGAAAATTACAGACCGGTATCTCTCCTTCCATTCGTCGCGAAAACACTTGAACGAGTTGTTTTCAACCAGATCTCTTCCTTCCTTACATAGAACAATCTCTTGGACAACAATCAGTCTGGTTTCAAAAGCGGACACTCAACTGAGACTGCCCTGCTCTCAGTAATTGAAGCTCTGAGACTGGCAAGAGCAGCCTCCAAATCCTCAGTTCTCATCCTGCTGGATCTGTCTGCTGCCTTTGACACAGTTAATCACCAGATCCTCCTGTCAATCCTAAAGATGAAGGGCATCTCAGGAACCGCACTCCAATGGTTCAAGTCTTACCTCTCAGGTAGGTCCTTTAGGGTATTGTGGAGGGGTGAGGTGTCTAAGACACAACATCTAGCTACTGGAGTGCCTCAGGGCTCAGTGCTTGGACCACTTCTCTTCTCCATCTACATGACATCACTAGGATCTGTGATTCAGAAACATGGCTTTTCCTATCACTGCTACGCTGATGACACACAACTCTACCTCTCATTCCAGCCTGACGATCCGACGGTAGCTGATCGTATCTCAGCCTGACGATCCGACGGTAGCTGATCGTATCTCAGCCTGCCTGACAGACATTTCTGGCTGGATGAAGGACCACCACCTTCAACTAAACCTTGCGAAGACAGAGCTATTCGTGGTCCCGGCCAACCCAACACTTCACCACAACTTCACCATTCAGCTAGACTCGTCATCCATAACTCCATCAAGGTCAGCCAGAAACCTTGGTGTGGTAATTGATGATCAATTGAACTTCACAGACCACATTGCTAGAACTGCCCGGTCATGTAGATTTGCCTTGTACAACATTAGGAGGATCAGGCCCTTCCTATCAGAACATGCCACTCAACTCCTTGTCCAAACGCTTGTTTTATCCAGACTTGACTATTGTAACACTCTCCTGGCTGGTCTTCCAGCTTGCACAGTCAAACCTCTGCAACTGATCCAGAACGCCGCAGCTAGAGTGGTCTTTAACGAGCCGAAAAGGGCACACGTCACTCCTCTCCTCACAAAATTGCACTGGTTGCCAGTTGCCGCTCGCATCAAATTCAAGTCACTGACGTTTGCCTACAGAACAACCACTGGTTCTGCTCCCTTTTACTTTAACTCTTTACTTCAGACTTACGTGCCATCCAGGAACTTGCGCTCTGCAAGTGAATGACGTCTTGTGGTGCCATCTCAAAAAGGCACAAAATTTCTTTCTCGGACCTTTACCATGACTGTTCCCTGCTGGTGGAATGACCTGCCTAACTCAACCAGAGCTGCTGAGTCCATAGCCACTTTCAAGAAACGGCTGAAGACAGCACTTGATCCAGTAATACTAACACTTTCTCTACTACTCTATTCTGTTCTATAACAAAAAACAAAACAAAAAAAAAAAAAAAATTCTGCGTTGGATTAAACGGAGAAGGGTCATAGCACTTGCATATTGTTGTCCTATACTGTTAGTTTAACTGCTTCTATTGTTCTCATTTGTAAGTCGCTTTGGATAAAAGCGTCTGCTAAATGAATAAATGTAAATGTAAGATTGTAACTATTGTAATGTGAATGGCGTTTAATTTATCACTGCAGTGAAATGTGAGAGTGTGGATGCATGGCCTAAGCTGCACCAAGTCATAGTTTAGATGGTGGAGTGCAATTGACTCCAACCTCTAGAGTTGTCTCTCAAATTTCTATTTTGAAAATAAAAAACTGCAATGTAATTAATTTTTTTCAAAGACTTTAAAACATAAAATACAAAATAGTATTTTGTATTTCACATTGGAGCTGCATGATTCTGGAAAAATTGAGAATCATGTTTTTTGTTTGTTTTTTTCAAACAGAGATCACGATTCTCAACACACAACTAAACAAAATAACATGATTTACTAGCGGTTCTGACAAAATGTTAATTGCTACAACACTCACTCATACAGTTGTAATCAAAATGATTCAAACCCCATTGCAAATCAGGTTTATTGGCAAAATGTACAGACTTTTAGCTGTTTGCAATGAACAAATCAAACAAATGTAATTAAAATAGCACAACAGAACATTTCAAGTAGTTTCCCCAAAGCCTTCTTCAAATCACACCAGAGATTTTCTATGGGGTTCAAGTCAGGTTACTGTGATGGCCACTGTAGAATCTTTCAGGAATTCTTTTGTAACCAAGACTTGGTGGAATTTGAGGTATGCTTTGTCCTGTTGGAAGGTTGAATGACGCCCAAGCTTCAGCGATTTCCTGTTACTTCAATGAATCCATATTGCCTTTCACACGCTGCAGATTTCCATTGCCAGAGGATGCAAAGCAGCCTCCGAGCATCATCACCGAACACCACCATGCTGAACTGTAGACAGAGTGTTCTTTTCAGCGTAAGCTTCATTCTTCTTCCTCCGGACATACCGCTGATCCATAAAGTTCCAGTTTTTTTTTCATCGCTCCACAGAACAGAATCCCCAAACCTCTTTGGCTTATATATATGATTTTGAGCAGTACTTCTGTGATAATATGAATATTTGTAACACAGAAATAATGAAACAGTGTGGTTGAAAAGCCTGTTTGTGAAGCTGTTTCATACCTATTTATGATAACTGCTCTCTCTGGATCAGCAGCAGAGCCAAAGCAAATTTTAATGTTCCGGTATGATTTTGTCAAAGGTTTAATAGACAAAGGCGAATCATGTTCATCAGGGCCCGACCGAGAACCAATGGTGTGAAGACCCTCTTGGAATGGCTCTGTTTATTTAGGAATGAGATTGCGTGGCTGTTTGAATCGCGATTGCGATCTTTTAACGATTAACCGTGCGGCTCTATTTCAAATATGTATCTGAAATACTTCCCATCTCTGCACATAACAACATAGAAACAACACAGCAATGTATTAAAAACAACTCAGAACGTCTTAGCAACTGCATAGCAATGACCGAGAACCCCCTAGCAACCACATAGCAACACTCTGCATAGCACAACATACATACAACCAGCGTAGCATCATAGAACGTCTCTGAAAAGGTTCACGCCCACTTTTAGGGGAAAACAAACCGGCGAGCGCCATACACAGTATCGGATTGAGGACGAGTACTAACCTTGTCTGAAGTTTAAAATCATTGGTTACCCGTAAGCCAATCACATAACGTTTGGTTATGGCGTGTTATGCACATGCTCAGCCGCATCTAACTTCCACTGTAAACACATGTATGATGCGAAAACAAAACCATCGAGCGAAATACCAGAGTGAACATGGCTGTGAACGACTTTTGCAGATTATGTTAAGTAAATCTACGCATCCACGGTACAATCAGCGTCTACGTCACGGCTCTCAGCCCGCCCTCTGTTCGTTGATTGGCCGGCTGTTTTAAGGCCGGAGGAAAACGGTCGCTATCTCAGACTGAGTACAGAAGCGAACTGAAATTGAGCAGAAGTACGAAGTCTGACGTAGTCAGGCTAGGTAAAAACAACCCCTGCATAGCAACCCCCTGGCAGCCACCCACAACATTCTAGCAAAAACACAGCAACGTGTTAAAAACAATTCAGAACACCTTAGCAACTGCATAGCAACCACCCAGAACCCCTTTGCAACACACTAAAAAACACTCGGAAAAACTTAACAACTGTATAGCAACTCCTTGGCAACATCTTAGCAGTTTTTTTCTTCAGAAATGCAACTTTATATTTTTAATTTTTTTCAGGCCATGTTGTTAGCTGCACTAGGTGGCTTAAATACACGCGCAAACACAGTCATCGAGGATGCTTTTGATCATTTATTTTGTTTGGGTTGGCATAACCACTCTAGTCCTTTTGTTACAGATGTTTCTGTGTGCTGTTACTAGGGCTACCCTTGATTGAAGTGGTCTGAAGTGCCTCTTGAGCTCTTTTTTCAAACCCCTTTAACCTCTGAAAACAGAGCATGGTCACGCAGAGGCTTGTTTATTATTCTTTTAAGGTCAATCATCACATTAGATAAAAATGTGGGTGGGGTGGATTTTATGTAACATTGAGCTGATTCAGTCCAGTTGGACCTGTCATCCCCTCAAAAATGCATTTCAAATGAACCTTAAAGGGGTCATATAATGCCATTTTTGTACAAGCTAATATGATTCTTTAGGGTCTAAATTAAAAGTTTGTAATATACTTTAATTACCTGGTCAAAAACAGCTCTGTTTTCAGCACGCCGTCTTTAAATGATAATGAGCTTTGCTCACCCCACCCCTCTGTTCTGTGTTATAACCATAACACAATAACCATAACGCGTTGTTCATTATAAACGTGGGATTATGAATTATATTGAGAACGTCGTACATAGAAAACATGCCGTAATGTACCCTGAGTGTAAACAGCCGCATTCACCGTGAAGCGTGCAGCAAGCGATTTGCAAAGATTAATATAAATATTAATATAAAGGTTAATAAAACGTTACACTCACTTCTTCTTCTGGAGGTGCAGCAGGAACACAAATAGTTGGTACCGATCCTTTTTTCAGGAGCAGCTTAGCAAAACCAGCTTTATACTGACCTCGTTTGTAAAGCAGTCTGGTATGTGAAATGATTTGCGCAAACATGAAAGCATTGATGTTGATCATAAGGAATATTCCCTTCGAAAACAAACTCAGCCACTGCATCTTCAGCGGTTCGGATTTAGGAACATCAAAATGACTGCTGTGCCTGTGTTCCTTATTACACCCAAGAACAGAACACCACAATCGCTTAGATGCCATTCTGCTCATAGACAGTGCTCCAGCGTATCAACAATGACCGTGCCGGTCCGCGCGGATTCAACAATCGTGGGAGGGGCGTCGATTTTGTGACGTCACAAAATCGAACGGCTTGATTTGAGAGGGGGGAAAACATATAAGAAGATTAAAAATAAACCACTGGATGGATTTTTATCATTTTATGATGGTTGTGTACTGCCAACACACATTTCAGCACAATCAACTTGTAAAAGTGCATGTACCATTATATGACCCCTTTAAAACTTCCAGCTGTGAAATTTTTAATTCGCTAGTCAACAACGTCCACATTTTCGGGCCTGAAAAAAATGTGTTGGAACCAGTATGTGTGCATTGATATTGTGTTCTGTCATTGAACGCCCTATGACGACATTCCATCAGGACAATCTAGGGTTGCAAAGCACAACCTGATCAAAGAATAACTACAAGCATTTGCATTGTGATCAAACAGGAAATCATGGCTAAAGAGAAACTACAGACAAAATGAATTCCTTGAAGCTATGCGAGTGTTGACAAAAGTTGACAAATACATTTTTGTTTTTCAGCATTAAGATTTCAGATTAAAATTAAAACATATAGTAGATTCGTAAAATTTTGGACACTTCAGAGAAACTTAGAGAGAAATATCTTACAGCCATTGCATTAGATATCACATCAAACCAAGTAGCATCTGCAACCAAACGACAATGGACGTTCTCACAGAACTAACATCAGAGCCATTTTTCACAATGTTTTTTTTTCAACGGCTGTGTCATTGATTTCACACAGGTGTCCTAGCACACAGGTGTAGTTTATCTCATTAACTATGAACATGATCCACTGATTTTTGACAACCACAGGGTAACTTACATTGGTTTTGTCTTCATTTTGAACTGTATGTCCATTTTGAAACCTAACAAATTTATTTTTGTGAACAAAGCTTCATAAAATAAATACCATTTGATTTGACATTTTGTTATCTAATTTAATGACACTGAGATATTTTATACATGACTATATGACATACTTATATTCCATATACAGTAGAGTTGTCAAAAAGTACTGACTTTGGTACCAAGTCGGTACTGAAATAAAAAAAAAAGTGATGCTTTGAGCGCTGTTGAGCGGAATTGTTTTTGTTTGTTTTTTCAATTTAAAAATGTCAGTACCGACTTTTGACAACTCTAATATACAGTATATGGGCAATGGATTACTAGTACTATATAACCGGTAAGTTGTTTTGCAGTTAATTTAAGTGTGTGGTGTGACTAATTAATTTCTAAAGGTAAAAATATTTCTAAACAAATATTTCTTTCTAAAAATAATTTAAAAAAGCACAATGCACCAAAAGCCAATGACCTTCAAAGAAAATATTTTCAAAAATATTTATCCAGAGGTCATTAGGTCAGTGCCAAACATTTCAATATCACACCATCATCAGTGTCTTAGTAGAAATTGCACACCTGATCTTACTTATAGTTTACCATAATTTGTCTTATTTACATTTAAAACATTTACCTTATAGCAAATACATTTATGTTGAAATCTATCAAACAATTACATATTGCATACTTCATCTAATAATATACAATCCTGGGCAAAAAAAGAAACAGTACTTAAAATGTCAATTCTGTTAATATTTAACAGAGTTAAAACAAGGTTGTGGACAAGAGGTGTACTCTGGTGCCTAGCAATGTAATGTTTGCAGAAAGGATAACGTTAACCAAGCATCTTACACAACAGCATACATAGACTTATCAGAATATTAGCTTCAGAACAAATAGTTTTCATTAACGTTACATCAAAAATATAGGCTATATTTCATTTGATCGTTTCTTAAAACATATGGTCTAATAATAATGAATTCAATATTAACATTCCTGCACTGGCTTTCAGCCTCCTCCCCCATCAAACACACGCACCTACACCTGGTGGTTTCAGCTGAGCTTTAATACCCACGGGTGGGGTTACATACACACCGCCATGTTTAAACAAGACTCACGGTCAGCTGGATAGCCTCCTCCTCCTTTTCTCTCCAACCTGGTGGTTCAGGTTTGTCTCACCTTATTTCGGAAGCACGGAAGATCAGAAGTCAGCAGGAAAAGCGTGCAGCTGTGAAAACTGATTCCCACCAAACAAATCCCCCCGCAGGCCTCTGCCGGTAAGCAGTTTATCCGTATTTCTGTATCAGTGGTCACGAGCACAGGACAAGTTCATTGTGATTTGTTTTTTTACAAGTAAGAGAGAGGTTTTTGAATCTAGGAATGATTTGCTGAAAAATAAATAGCTAAAAGAGTCTTGTGATGTCTTAACCAAACAAAGAGCTTATGATATAATTTTATAACTAAGCACAATACAATGTACATAATGTTACACAACTTTTTTAACAAACCTATCACAGTCACAATATCGTGTTGTTTTCCGAGTATCATCAGCACGGTAGTTTTAAACCAACAGCATGACTGACAAATGTGATATGATTTTATACAACAGTTAACGTAAATAAACGATAAGCTGAAGTCAGTAACTTACATTTTAGTCACAATTTTGACAGTAGCTTAACATTTTCCGAAATCCAAACCAAGCCGACCGCTCGATCAACCGTTATGCTAACCTACGTCTAAAGTCAGAGCAAAACACAGAGGCGGCCGCGTAACGTTCGTGATGGAATCAGTGTGTTTGAATGAATCGGTTGAGTGAATGATTCAATGTCTCATTCTGAAAGGCTGAATTCAGAATAATATAATACCATAGTACTAATCCTCTTAATCTCTTTCGTTCATCTTTGGAACACATATGAATCACATAAACACATAAAATATGAGCAATATCTGTTCCTCCATTGACTGCTACGCAAGTTTGACTCTTCAAAAAGTTCATAAAGAGACTGTAAAACTTAATACCTATGAATTGAGCGGTTTAGTCCAAATTTTCTGAAGAGACTTGATCGCTTTGAACGGTTTGAATTTAGGCTTTTATTCACATATAAACATTCATCAGATCTGGTTAACGGAAGCTCAAGGTGTGTTGGATGCTAATATAGTTAGTGGGAATAGGTCTTGTTGTATAATGTGTGTTTTAAAATGTCTTGTCAGGCAGTCTCCTGTTTGCAATGCATAAGCCTTGATTATTCATTTTTGCCCTTCTTCTCCAGCCTGACACCATGAATATCTCACTCGAGAACCCCTATGGTGATGTCACCATCCCTCGTGCCAAGTTGCGGGATCAGGGTGACTCCAGCACCATCATCATGAACCCAATGGCCTTAGAGAGCGCCTATAACAACCGTAACTCCGCCTCAAACCCCTACAGCAGCTTCAAAACTCCAGGGGAGATCAACACCTCAGGTGTTCCGGTTTACGGAGAGGCCAGGAACGGCAGCCAGAACCCCCCTCCTTACAACAACCAGCCAGGATACACGGTGAAGGAAAGCGACGAGCAGGTGGGACGCTGCTACGCCTGTTGCTGCCCCTGCCGGAGGAGGAAGTAAGACCAGATGATGTACCCTGTGGGTCAACAGTTTGGAACCATCATTCAGCCTCCCAAATTTTGAAAGTCAAATGCCATATAGCTCTAAAATGACTGGATTTTAGGGCGCCTTAGCTATTACATAATCCTGGAGATCATACTATGGTTTGGACAAAACAAGAGCTGACCTTCTGTGACTGCACCGAAACCTGTTATGTTAAATATTTACTTTTGGATTACCATGTCAAACAGTGCTTTGTTCAATTGGCACAGTTAAGTTTGGCTGGATTACTCTTTTTGGACCACTTTGAAGTAGCCTTACCTATGTGTGCCTCGTACAATGGCATGCTGAGATACTCCCCTTCATTCTTGTCACCCAATTGTTCTTGTACATTTACTTACTTAAACTTAGTTTTTTGAATAATGTTGTTGTTAATGGAGTTTCTTTAAATTATAATGACACTGAACTGGTGTACACAGAGGTGAGGCTCTCTTCACAGTATGTCCTGGTGGGCTTCTCCAAGTTTTCATTTGGTTTTTGAGCCACGCCCTGACGTTCCGTCAGACACCGGTCAGTGAAACTTGAGGAAGAACTCTCGTTCTTGAAAGAATATACAAAAGGACAGTGTCATCTCTTCCTGCACAAGGAGTGTTGTGGCATCCGAGTTTCTATTGAACAAGCTTTTCTGGTTGCTGTAGACATACTGCTGACGCATTGTGTCTATTGGTAAAGCTGCCAAAGAGACTGTTGAGTGTAAGATAAAACATTTATAGTATATTATTTTATCATAAGCAATATTATTGTTACATTTAATACAATGGGGCATGGACAGATTTTTTGGCCATAAGACCATGAACCCGACTACCAAAATATGCCAACCAAAATGTTTTGGATGTCTGTATTATGTGTTAGGCACAATGATCAATATATTTTTTGATACATAAAATCACTTTTGTCTCCACAAACAATTGTCTTTTTACTTAAGAACCTACTCGCTGCTTCTAACAAGGTGACTTACAACCTTACAATGACGACAAATTCTTTCTAGCTGAGTAAAGGCAGTATATGCGCGGATGAACCAGTTTGGGATGCAGTGGCCTTAGAGCAAGTTCCTGGAACAACAGATGTATAGTCACGTGGAGTCTAGAACAGCCGGTTTACAGGTGTGATTTAAAGATACTTTAGATGTTACCTGGAATCTGCAGCGCAGCACACTGTGCTTTGGGTTATTATTACTGTCCACTGTTGATATACAACATTGTTCATTTAGATTTCTTTAGGTTTATTTTCAGCATAGTGCCAGAGTTCAGAGAAAGTCAACCGAAATGATGGATTCAGAGGGAAACACTCACTGTAAAAGTTAAAAACAGTTAACTTTCTGTTTAATTGGTTCTGGTGACCTTATTCTTTTTTTTCTTCTTTTTTTTTTTATATTTGCTTGCTATCAAAATGTTCCCCTAAAAAAAAAACACACACACACCATTGGGTGCAATTAATTACTCTTAATTTTTATGTAATTTAATTAGTTACTTCTGATGTAATTGCATTAAAGGGATAATTCACCCAAAAATGAAAATTGTCATCATTTACTTACCCTCAAGTTGTTTCAAACCTGTATGAGTTTCTTCTGTTGAACACAAAAGATATTTTGAAGAATGTTGGTAGTCACCCATTGACCAGTAGGAAAAAATACTATGGAAGTCAATGGCAATGGTTAACTGTCTGGTAACAAACATTCTTTAAAATATCTTCTGTGTTCAACAAGCTCATACAAGTTTGGAACAACTTGACGGGAAGTAAATGATGATAATTTTTATTTTTGGGTGAACTAACCTTTAAATACTGCATAGACTATACAATTCTATATAAAACAATAGTGGATTTAACATCAAAATTAAATGTCTCATGTTAAAATCTATGTTTTAATGTAACCTTCTCCCTTTAAATACTTTGGTCATTTTAAGAATAATTTATGCAATTTTATATTATTTATTTGAAAGAATTAAAGTGGCAGTTTCATGCTTATTGTAACTGGTTGATGTTGATATGGGATTTAGAAAGCAATTAGTAAAGTTATGCAATACTTTTTAGCGAGAATAATTATAACAGTAATCTTATTAAACTGTTGAAGATGTGATTAAGTCATTAATCATATTTTTAGAGTATAGGCTAGCTTAACCAACACTGTACACGCATGATTAATCCCTTCGTAAAACTCATGGAAATACTTACAGTGCAATTTCATAAATTAAGTCGGGATCTCATTCAGACAGCTTTCAGAAGCTTTGTTGAATTTTTGTCTTTTTTTGTTGTTGACAGTGGTTACTATCAAGTTAAGTCAATTTTATTGAAAGAGCAGTTGGTTAACTGTAGTAGCCTACTAAATATGGTATTTTGGCTGAAATTATGGTTATGGTGATTTTTCGCAAGGCTAGTTCACTTTATACCGTCACTTGTTAATCGTGACAGGTTAAAATTACGGTAAATATAACGCAGCAGTTATGATAGCGTGTGTATGTATGTATATGCTTAGAGATGAATGGAAATTTGGTTCTCACATAAATAAACTTTAGTTGCAGACTTCAATTAGCGCCAGTAGGGGGAGTGCGCTTATTTAAAATACAACCCTCAGAAACATAGGCTATATGCAGGTTAAAAGGAGGCAGTTTTATCTGCTGAAACTACTCATGAAATGCGTACAGAAAAACACATGGTTGCCAGCCATGACGCCACTGCGGCATATATGTTGTTCATATAAATCTATTTTTATTTGCATAATTATTATATACACATAACCCTGTTAATGTTACCATATAACTTGAGAGATAACTAGTATTTCTAATGTAGCCTATGTACTTTTCCCCAGCGGACTAACAGCTAAATTATTAAATCATATTTTTTTTACAACAACCCATTTTGATGTTGGTTAGAAATAAAGATAATCTAATATAAAACATGTTTGTCAACTAACGTTACTGTATTTTCTTGTGAAGATGGCTAAGGATGTAAGTTGTGTCAGCAGTGGAATGGGCAACTGCTGGTAAAATTAATAGTAAAATGATAGTAGCCTAACTAAATGTTTGCTTTCTCGGTTTATTTTTTTTCTGAAGGTCATAGTAACGTTCGAGGCTTATTGAAACAGGCGTGTCATCGTCCGCGTGAGTGTGTTGCTCTGACTGTGATTGGAGGATGGAGAAGAAACGAGAAGCTTCTAGAAGTGAACAGGCGGGCGCGCCGGGAGGGGTCGCGCTATGGTCCTGCTGTAACTTACCGCACTCACTGTAGGGGCGCTCGATTCCGGGTCTTTCGGAGTCGTTTCCGATTCCTGACTCCCACCGTAGGCGTAAGAATCGACAAGGGTCGGCAATACCTTTATTAAAATAATTTAGAGATAACATTACCTTGAAATGATGTCACCATAGTTTCCTAGTGGTTTCCAGTAATGCCTAATTTTAAAGAGGCAAAACTGGAAAAGCCTTGACCGAACTCTTTTTGAAGAGCAATTCATTACATTAGTCATGTGGGTAACAGCTTCATTTTTAAAAGTACGAATATTCTATGCAGTCTTTCAATTGATCAATTGACAGTCTTTTTAACGAATAATTATAAAAATGCCCTTTAAATAATTTAAAATGAACTAAACGTTACACTGCTTGATAGTGCTCCTGTACATCTGACATTTTAATCCATATTCCACTGAGACTTTGTTCATTATTAATCAGCATTACGTAATGATGAATGACTTTCCTCAAATACCATGGTCAGATTTCTCCTTTTTATATTTTCTCCTTTATGAAAACTGCCAAATACTTCACAAATTATTGAAGGGGTAAAAAAATATCAGTGAAGCCAACACTCATGAGTTCCTGATCAAGAAGCAGCAACTCTTATGAAAAAGCATTGTGGTTGAAACGTGACCCAATGATGGTATCAAATGATTATTCCGATATCACAACAACAAACTTTTTATATAATCTTCAAAATTTATTATTGACATGTTTCTTGCACTTGGAACTAGTTTGGAACTAGTTTGTAGTTAATGTCTATGTTACATGAATTGTATTAATAAGACTTTTCTTTAAAAGAATTTCCACAACAAGCTGTGCTTGGTGCACAGAAAAGCCCAGTGTTTGGTTTTCAAAACATTCAAAGCAAAATTTCCAGAGTCCTCTCCCTAATCTTCATACAGGCGTGGTCTAGAAGATTAAGGGAGTCTGGAGGGTCTTTATCCTTAGTTTAGGGTGTAGTAGAGTCTGTTGAACTTGCTAGGTGCTGGTTAATCAAACAAAGAAAAGTCCAAGAACACAAGCCATAAGATCACAAGAACTCGGATTCATATCAAAAGGGCAAAAAAACGTGTGTTAGTAAAAAATATATCTTGCGTTTTGGCACTAATCAAGTTGAGACAGCAAAATACTTTACATTAATCTCCCAACTAATCGCTAGACCGACCAGCAAAGGCATAATTCAACGCCAGAGAACAACGGCAGTGATTATTGTCACATGTCTTTTCCAAAACTCTTTCTTAGCGAGTAAATGTGGCCATGATTTTACTGTCAAAATGGCTTGCACCTTGGTGAAGAGCAAAAGTTGGACGGTTTAAAAGATGAGTGTCTGATAAAAATGAAGGAACCAAATAACGATGGTCTCTCATACATTCCCAAGGCTCGCAAAGTTAGCTGTGGAAATCTTCAAACCCTTCACACAGGTCGACTCCAGCCGAAGGCAATATGGGCGAACACAGAAAAACAAAACGACTATTTTACTAAAAACAAAATAGAAAAATAATTTAGAGCCCAAAAAAACTGGATGGCATTTCATGGTAAACAAATATTTTACAACATGATGGTCTAAGCATTGCCTTAAAAGTATTTTACAACAACAACAAAAATCCTAACAAAATGACTGGGAGAACCCAATGGCAATAATGCAACAGTGGTGGTTGTGTGAGTACATATGAACACACATGTATCTCAGTTTAAACAGAGTACATCTCTGCAAATGTGAGTGTATTAGTTTGAGACCCTGAATGCATCTACACACAGATTAGCGTGTCCATCAGCAGATTCTGAAGCCCTCTCGTCTGCGTTACATCGTCCCGAGAGGTTCTCCAAAACGGATCTTCTGGCCTGCTTGCAAATTAAAGGTAAAATCCCGTGGAGCTTCGAATAACAGTACAATAGTGGAGCCCAAGTTGAACTCGCCCAGGTGCTCTCCTTTTCTCATGCTCACGCCTTCCTGGTTGTTGTTTGTTACGTAGCTGAAATCGTTGTAAGTTCCTTTGTTGTACCGAGGGTTGTTGGTACGGAGCTCCTAAAGAGAAAAAGCAGCCTGTTAATGTCGATGCACTAAAACAGAATTGGCACAAGCTTTTTAAAACCCCAACTTATAACAGATGGGAAACCTCCCTTTTCATTTTAATATGAATAAAATCCAAATCCATTAGATTTAGCAAGAACATGCAATTTAAGAAATGCATCAGGGTCACAGCTCAATCCTAGTGAAATACCACTTATCAAAACAGGATACAACAAACAGGTGTTACTGCCATCTACTCATCTCACCCATTAACCCACATTTTTACCGCTACCGTCTAGTGGTCTGAATGCGGCCCATTACAAATGAGGCCAAATCCACTCTTAGCAGTGTAGCTCAATATTCTGCTAATGCTGAAAAACCACAAGAGGTTTCACAGAAAATACATCATATGCCAACAAGAGTGATTCTGTGGCTATACAGCAATTAAACAATATAGGCCCCGAAATAAACGAACAACAAACTGGTGACAATTTCAAACAATATAATCTCAAACGGCTTTGTACTTGTTTAAACTTGCAGGTGTCTCTTAACCCACTGACCCAAGCACTTGTCAACACAGTTATCGTTTTTTTTTTCAATTTAGCTTTCATTTATTTTTACTTCACTCGTAGTAATTTTAGTTCTTTAACTTTTTTTATATCAGTTAGGTTGCCAAAGCAACATTTCAAATTTTCATTTAAGTTTTTCCATCTAATATTTAGGCTATATTTTACTTTAGCTTTATAACAAAACAAAAAATTCTTGTTAATTGAAATAGTGAATAATAACACTGCTACGGTGTTGGCAGCATCGTAAAAGCCTGTCCAAGAAGATTCCTTTAAAGCATATTTAGTGAACAACATCTCAGCGCTGCTGGACTAATCGCCTGCTATGAGCAATGTTCCTGAATTTAAGGGTGTTATCTGTAAGGTGTTGTGGAGAGGGCTGAAGAACCATCTTTTGGTGATTTTTAATGGTGTGCTACTTACTCCTGGGAGCCTGCCAGACCCGACAGATGACTGCTTTAAAAATAGTTGCAGTACAAAAATGGCTCAACAAGCAGCTGGATGCCATGAACTAGATGTTGCACAACCACAATACTTCTAATCCAACAGCTATGACCTTATGAACCAGGATGAATTATGAACTTAGCCCATGCACTCTGGATATACTGAAGCGCAACTTTAAGCCTTTGTTCTCTCTTCAATCTGTATTGGTGTCTTTCTTAGTAGGACTTAACATGCCTTTTATTATAGGAAACCATTTGTTAAAAATCAGCACCAGTAGTCTAGGTGTTAAATTTTAGTATCAGTTTCACCAGTCTGCTATGATACGCTTGACCAGTCAAATACCATCTTGCTTCAGTAGGAAATGCGCCTTAGCAAACTTTTAGATATAATGGTGTCGACTGCAAAGAATCGTTAACATGGAGGTTTGTCCGTCGCAGCGTTCTCTCCATGTTTGTAGTCAACATTTCAAACTGGCTGACTATGATGACTATATTATTCATTTACTAGGGGTGCGTGTAACAGAAGTTTTTTCTCCCCGCTGCTGTACCGAACCTTGACTTCAAAACAGTAACGTATAGAACCGCCATGTTTGTGTCCCGTTACACCTTTATCATTTATATATACTACCACCATTGCAAAAATACAAAGCGAGTTGAAAATTGGCGATTACACTTTAACATTGACTAGTCGTTCAGATCACCCACGACTAGTTATTAATGAGAATGTCATTTTGCACATCCTCGGTCATAGCACTCAAATCTTATTTTCACTAGTGCATATATAAACTTAGACATTAGTCTAAATATCAAATTTTATGTTCTGTCACATATATGTGAAACAACAAAGGGTAAGCAAATAATGAAAGATTTTTCACCCTATAACCTATTGTATCATACTTGTGTATATTTGATACAGAAATTTCTCTAAAAGGACTTTAAATTATCAACATGATCAAAACTTCACTGAAAAACATCTTTTAATCTACTACATGCCTTTTTTCCTTGTGTATGAGCATATTCTCCTTTACCATACTATATGATAAGATTTTGTTTTTTCATATGTCAGGCTTTTTAGGGTTCATTTTCAGGTGGCACTATTGCTTTAAACTCTCATTCTTCTACACGATCTGAGCTATGAACTTGTTACCAATAGTTCTAACCTTGTCAAAATAGATTCGTATAGATCCCACATTTGTCGCTCCTACAGCTGTGAGTGAAAAGAAGCCGTGCGTCCACTCCCCACTCAAGACCACCCGCTCATTATGGCAGAAAAGTTCCTTGATCCATCGTGCAACTCCTGGGTTCACCGACATCAGAGAACCTATGATACAAACATGCATATCAGACCACAAGCCATGCAACCAGGCACTGATGGTATCGCACTGCTCAATCGCATTCAGATTAGAAAAGACGATTATAACTTAAGCAGTTAAGACCTAAAGTCCATGTTGATTAATCTTTTTGACAACAAATATTTTCAGAAAGCAAAGAATAATAACACACAGAGAGAGAGAGAGAGAGAGAGAGAGAGAGAGAGAGAGAGAGAGAGAGAGAGAGAGAGAGAGAGAGAGAGAGAGAGAGAGAGAGAGAGAGAGAGAGAGAGAGAGAGAGAGAGAGAGAGAGAGAGAGAGAGAGAGAGAGAGAGAGAGAGAGAGAGAGATAAAGCCGCTGACCTGGGAAGTGCCGTCTGTGTGCCACCCTCCAGTCTGTAGGCGAGTGGAAGCAATGGTAGTCACCTGGAGCCAGATAAACTACACAGTGAAACAACTCATTCCCCTCCGTAGTGACCAGGGCATCCTGGAATGTGCCAGGGTCATCCTCATCTGAACAGGACAAGAAAAATAACAGAAATGATTCAATTGTTCAATAGTTGTCAGGAAATAAAATATATTAGTGTGTTTATATCACATGGTCTATAAGCTTCACATGATGTTCTTTGTTGGTTGGATCAGATTTTAGGCTTAGTGCTTTCAATATTCATTTCAATCTATAATTTTCCTCAGATTTTAGAGATGCCCTACAGAACAAAAGATTGGGGTCAGTTATATATATATATATATATATATATATATATATATATATATATATATATTTTAATACTTTTATTATGCAAGGGCACATTAAATTGATCAAAGGTGACAGCAAATAAATTTATAATGTTACAAAAAGTTTCCATTTCAAATAAATGCAATTCTTTTACAATTTCTATTCATCCTGAAAAACCATATTAAAATGATTTCTGAAGGATCATGTGACACTGAAGACTGGAATAATTCATCACAGGAATAAATTATATTTCAAAATATATTATAATAGAAAACGTGTATTTTAAATTGTAATATTTCACAATATTACTGTTTTACTGTCTTTTTGATCAAATAAATGTACCCTTGGTGAGCAGAAAAGACTTGTCAAAAACAAAAAAAACAAATAAATAAAAATATCTTACCAACCCCACACTTTTGAACCATACAGTAGTGTGGATTATGGCTAGTTAGAAGGCTCAACAAGCTTTTTTTTAATAAGGTTTTGATATTTTATTAAATTACTAGCAAAATTTTATGAGGCATCAGACAATCATACAGTGATCCAGAAATTCACAATACGGAGAGTGGAGCAAAACATCTCAAAATGTATACCAAATTTTAAATGACGAAAAAAAACCCCGCTTTCCATTCAAACTGCTGTTGTCTTACGGCACAATAATGTACAATTCAGTCTTTCTTTCTTCAGTGCCATCTCTGTTATATGAGCTTTCACTAATAGGGGAACTAAACCGGATCCCGGACTGAAAGTGGATGGGATCAGAGCTGCTTTGCCACTGTTGTGGCAATCAGCACACGTCTTATTTTCTGCTGAATCTGCATGTAAATTGATTTTGAGCGAGTGACACTCTACTTGCTGCAATTGTGATTCTTTCCTTATGCCTGCTACAGACTGTGCGATTTCAGCAATCCTATTAGATCATTACAAAACACACTGTACGACATGGATCTAATAAATTTGGGTATGACATGTATGTAGACTGTACGATGATAACACCTATTGAATTATAGGCTACAACGCAAGTTAGCATAGAAGAAATAAACGTCATCAGCATGCGCTAGTGGTAAACAAATAGAGCAAGATGAATCACACTTTGGCAATTGTGGTTTTTATGTGCGCTGAAAAAAGACGAAGCAAAAGAGAGAAATATGGACGCGCTAGGCAAAAGAGGCCAACTTGGCATGCCAATTTTGCAAATGGAGCTTGAGGCAAGTAGTTTTAAGTTTTAGCGCCACGTCACATTGATCAATGTGCCATTTCATGCTGCATTTTAATTGGCTCATTGATCATGCCATTGACACTGTCAGAAAATTATCGCAAGCTATCTTTGGTCGCAAGAGCGTGACAACGGGCGTCTTTGAACCTCTATCACTGTATGACGTAGGACCACCGTTTAGGAGCCAAGACCACAGAAATCACCACGATTGGTCACCTTTCGTCTGGGACAGCCCAAAATCATACAATGTGTACTGGGCATAAGCCATGTTTACAACCTAAAAATGATTTGGTTGCTCAGAAAACCTTGTATCCAGATTTTCTAGTGTTAACAAGATCCAAAATCAAAGGACTTTTGACCTAGTAGGATATGTTTCTGGATCAATGACAAATTTATTGAGACTTACTTCTGTTAGCTGTTAAACTCTCTGTCCAGGTGCGCGGCCCGAGGAACGTTTCCAGGGAGTAGGTCACTCCCTTCACCTGCTCTACCTCACAGTTCTTCACACGCCCAAAATGAAGGATCTTGCCATCAGCCGGACTGATCTGTGGAGCGAATGGTCATTCATTGTGTTAATATGTTGTATGTTTAATATTTATTCATACTGTATTAAAAACTGACATGATTAGCTGGAAATAAACTTTAGATTAAGCATGCAATTATTTCAGACCCCGTAACAAACATAGGCAACAGGAAATGATGTAACATTCCAGGGCTACCGTAAAAATTTGTTTTTTAATATTACCACTTTCAGTAAAATATTTCCATCCACTCCTGCTATACTGCCAGCAATGTAGCTCCTTTTTAAAATGAAATTTCATATTCTTTAAAAATTTGTAAAAACTACTGTAAACATACAATGTTTAGATCCTTTATTGGTTAAAGCCAATATTAACTTGCAGGTCACCGAACCTAAACTATCACACAGAGCGTGAAATGAAAATTCAATGTGCATGCGTATCTCTTTTTTCTGGGTTTGCATATGAATGAAAGTGAATGGAAATTCAAAGAATGCCTCTTTTTCTACAGTTACAAACCCAGACTTACCACGCAGTGCGAGTCGCACACTGGCCGGACCTGAGGTTTGAGTTTGCGCCTAAAAAACTCGCCCAGGTTTCTGTAGTGCTGTAAATCCTCCACGGCCGCTTCCTTCATGTTGACTCCAAAAGTCCATATATACAATCTGAAGATAGGTTTCCGTAACCAAGTGGGCAGGTCCACCTGGTTCAAGCGACCCCAGGCTCTGGAGAGCAGTCGTGTGGGTATGGACTTGTAGATTGTAACCTACACCCAAGAGACACAGGGTTTGAAGACATGCTCAAGTATCTTTATAAAACACAACAGCAAACGTTCACAGAGAGGAACGTAAGCACACTTAAAGTGCCCCTATTATGCTTTATTAAAATATTACCTTTCATGCAGGGTGTAATATAGGCATTTGTGAATGTTAAAGGTCTGCAAAGTGCACGACAAATAAAGTTATTGTATTCTAAAAGAAAGAATTGATTCTGAACTGCCGAAACGAGTCATCATAAGACAAACCTACGTAGGTTTGTAACAAATTTGCATAATTCCAGCCTATGGTCTTCATTGGCTGCCCGCAAAGACATCTACTTTGACCCGCCCTCAAACACCATAGTTGTATTTGAGGCCTGAAAGAGTTTAGTTTGCGTTGTCGTCATGACAAGAAGACGCTGTTTTCTGCGCTGTGAAAGCAAATCCTTTTTTTCACGAGGACTCTGGCTCAAACTAGTACGGTAAAACTAACACCATCATCATGGTTCATTTCACTGTGTATGCAAGTGCTGAGGAAGCCTTCGGAGCTGAAATACAGATGTAATGTGCGTTTCATTTCAGACCAATTTTGTTAAACCAATCACAACAGACTAAGCCATCTGACCAATCAGAGCAGACTAAGCTCTTGTAAAGGAGGGGTTTAAAGAGACTGGATCCTTCATTGAACCATTTCAGACACTGAGAAAAGAGGTGATGCTGCAGTGTATATTATGAGAAAATTAAAGTGTTTTTTTTTTTCCTTGAATGCATGTAAACCTGTTGTAGGAGACCTTTAAAACAAAATTAGAAACCTTTAAAATAGCATAATGGGGCACTTTAATGATCGCCAGTGTGTTTCTTCATACATCATTTGACAACAGAATGCTTTAATATCAGAAGTCAAATATCAAGTAGGAATATCCCATATCTGATTTTGAATGGAAAATATTTGTAATGAACCAAAATTTTGGCAACTGAAAATATTCCCGTCACATAATTAGACCTTTTCATGACAAGGCAAGGTTAGTTCAGAAAGCAAAATGGTGCGACTCCACAAAAATAATGATATTTATGAATAATAAAAATGCTTTTTACCTTGTAATATACATTTTAAAAATTATTTTGATGATAATGATACGAATGTGTACACTCAATTTTAATGCAGGTGAGCATCTAAAGCGTTTTAAAACCTGTTGTATAAAGTCGAGCAGCTGCATGTGGCAGTGCACCACGTGCTCCAGTGTTTGGATTCTTAGAGTGTTTAGATCAGTGTATCTCACTGATCATTATTGATGTGGGCAAGAAGTGATCCTAGATCAGTGCTACAGATAGTACAGAGGCTGATGTATGACAGGAGCTGGCCTGGGTGTTCAGTGTAAGTGGATTACTGTAGTTAGCTTCAATCCAAGCTGACAGACAGGAAGCTAAATGCGGACTCTTGGGAGTCTTTCAGGGTGTTGGGTAGATGATAGTTATAGGTTTAACAAGCAGGAAGTTAAGGATGAGCAATGTTGCCTGACCCAGATAAGGCTCTTTATCCACAAAGTGTGTCATTTTACTTTCTCACATTTTGAAACAGAAAATAAATATTATGCCAAGATTGATACGTTTATAGTAAGCTCTTCCAAAAATTAACAATCAATTACTTTTTAAAATAAAAATAATTCAAATTAAGAACTCAAGGTGTGTTCAAGTCCTCCTGGGAAGTTCATATTTACGAGTTGGGAAGTGGTGTTTATTACGTCAGGTGCGTTTAAGTCACTTTTGACAGAGCAAGGTCATGGCGGTGTACATTCTCTTAAATAATTAACTACACAAAACTATGAACAAAGAATGTGCATCAGGTGTGTTTGCTTAATGCATTTAATTAATTTAGGAAGCCAATGTAAACTTTATTGGTACATAATATATTATTGTATATTACAATGCTATCATATTTTGTGCAGACACTTTAGCGTATTTTGTTGTAAATAAAAATGCCTGACAATGTCACGGCTAAATAACTAAGTATTGTGGAGTACAGATCAGGACTCAAACGAAATCCCGAGCTTCCCACTGGTTTTTACAACTTTGTGGATGCATTCATGTACATTCAACTCATAAATATGATCAAGTCAAGTCAAGTCATCTTCATTTATATAGCGCTTTTAACAATGTAGATTGTTCCAAAGCGGCTTTACATTGATAATAGGAAATTAAAGTAGCTGGCTTTATAGCAGCTCTAGAATAAAGTTATTGTCCAGCTAAAGTTAGTTTTGATTGATTCACTTCCGTCGCAACGATCATTAGTTATTAACTTAGGGGCCGCTAACACGACACCGTTTTAACAGAAAACTCTTAAGTTCTTTCTGCGCAAACTTTCAAAAACGCAAACCCGTGAGAACGCTGATTGCGTGCACATGCGTATTATGTGTTTAGTCTATAGGTATGCGTGTTTTCGAATATATGTGCGCCGGCGTGTAGTCCTTCCCTACAAACCAACCCTCAACAAACTACTTGTCTGGCCTTAAAATTTATAATACAGAATTTTTAATCGCTTCCGCATAGCCACGCGAACCGGAATTATCCCGACAACGCTTTATCTGTAGAGAGGTAAAGGGAGGGGGAGGCAGGCAGGCCTTCACAAGGGAGAGACTAGTTGACACTTCAGGACTGCATTGTCGTTGCGTCCAGGCGCAGGTCCTTCATCATGATCTTACCAACATGACTTAAACGCACCATTATAGCCTAGAATATAAAATTGTATATATGGACTGGGCCATAAAACGGTATCGGTATTTATAGACCATTTGTACACCATTGTCGGTAACGATATAAATATTTTTCGATATAGCACTCGATATTTTCATAAAAATGTGCGCGCCTCGCCCGTAGCGCGCATCGCTGGCGCGACCACATGAAATGGCAAACGTAATGAAAGCGTAACGAAACCGTGCAACTCATTATTTTGTGCTTTCACGGTCACGGACCATTTATCAGTTTGGAGCATCAGTCAGTGCAGCGTGAGATAATCTTGATCAAGCGACACTAGGCGCGTTTCCATTACAGATTTGCGCAAAACTTTTGCATTTTTTTTCCTAAATGTCGACAAAAAAATTATTGCGAAATGACGGTGTTTCCATTAACCGATGTTATGCGACTAAAACTTTTTGGTAAATCCAAAAATCATGGCAACGGACGTTGGTAGGTTTATGTATATCCCAGCCACTTGACTGGCCATTATTATTAATCGAAGGAGACGCATGTGTGTTATCCAATCATTAATGGCAAGGAAAGACCCTTATACTTGAGAGCGGCACATATGAGGTGTTTCTGAGTGTTTCTCCCTCATATCTGCTTCAAGGTCTTGATTGTGGCATTTCTTTGAGGTTTAGAATCCAGTATTCCTGTAATTCTTTTGTCTTTTATGAATTTAATAAAGAACTCGGTCTCGTATTCTGTCCAAACACACCGCGTCATCTACATCAGGTGACCTATAAATGCGCAAAAACTGTTTCCATTACAGTTTTGCGAAATATTTATTTTTCGAATTGCCTGGAAAACCACCTCATGCGAGCGTAAAAACTTTTTTGCGATAAAAGGGACATGAAGATATTTTTGTTTACATTTTATTTTTGACTGCTAAAACTAATAGAATTTGTTGTTTGCCTTAATAATGTGGGGAAAAAAAAGTGATTTAAAATCAAACTTTTCTACTTGTCTTTAAAAAAAAATGAAATATATGTAATATGTATGTGTATGTGTGTGTGTGTGTGTGTGTATATATAAAATATATTATATTATATTATATTATATTATATTATATTATATTATATATATATATATATATATATATATATGTATATATATATATATATATATATATATATATATATATATTTATATTATGGGCTGGGCCATAAAACGGTATTGGTATTTATTGACGGTACACCATTGTCGGTAACAATATAAAAATTCTCTCGATATAGCGCTCGGTATTTTCATTAAAATGCACGCGTCTCGCCTGTAGCGCACATCCAAAGAACCACAGCTTTAAATTAAACAATTTTTTTTTTCTATTTCTCTATAACGTCGTCTGCCACTGGAGATATGGTATATGGTATGGTGCTTCTGGGCATCAGCATGGGCTGACTGGCAATTTTCTCGTGGGAACTGAACAATAGTGGTGTCAGAACCACCGTGGCACGGTGCCCTCGACCAGGTCTAGAGACAAAGTGTTCCTCAGTTCAGAGCTGCACCATGGGACAATGGCTCTTTTCACATTCAGTCCCAATGGAGCTCAGCGGGTCCATATGCAAGTAGCCATCTGCTGATAGCAGCAGCTCTTTCTGCTGACCTTGCATCAGTTTTGAGGTTTCATTTCTTTGGGTTAAAAAACAGAGAGAACTGATCCCAGATCTAGGCCGTTATTCCGTAATGTTTCCAGTAATGCTTCCCATAATTACAGACATTACTATCACAGCATCATCAATAAGGTAATACCTGTTTTGCATAACAAAATCCCCAAAACCCATAATACATTGATTACACACTGATGGATGTCATTTATGTCTCTGGATAGTGAGATTTTGCACACTCAAACACACACAACATCAGTCTGTGGGCTCTTTTTGATGTTTCCACCTGTACTTACTCTGCTTGTGGGCCTCCAGCCTACTTTGGCGAGAGGTTTGAGCGCTCCAAAGGGAAGGATGTAGTAGAGGAAGGACAGAGGCCATGAGCGAAGGCGGACAGTAGGCCGGGACATGCAGCTCAGCTGGCCTAGTCGCCGCCGCAGGGCCAACTGTGGGAACTGCAACCTGCACAACACATTCATGATGCCAAAGTGTACAAAATACTCAAGACACATAAAGAATAAAAGGTGGAAATTAAAGACTTATGTCCAGATGATCTAAATTTTGTAGAGAAGGGGTGCCCAATGCTGGAGAACTACCTTTCCTGCAGAGTTCAGTTCCAACTTGTTTGTAATTCTCAAGTGTATCCTGAAGATCTTGATTAATTGGTTCAGGTGTAATTGAATAGATTTAGAGATAAGCTTTGCATGCAGGCCTTCAGGAACAGGATTGAGCACCCCTTGTTATACAGTGAATCTCATGAAACCTGTAATAGACATGTCTGGATAATATTCCACCCTAAAAAAAAATCTCAAGAAAGAAATAAGAATTGTGTAAATTTGGAAGGCTGATTCCAAATTTGGAAGTTCTATCTGATGACACTAATGACAGACAATTAAGGATATATTTCCTTATTTTTAGTGTCATTAATAATAATGATTTTATTTTGCATTGAGGTAAAGTAAATATAAATATTACATAAATATTATTATGGCAATGACAATTGTATTTTTCAACAACATCCATTACCGTAACAATATAATATTATTATTAAAATTCAATTTAATATTACTTAAATATTGTTATTAAAATATTATGGTAAGTGTATCAAAGTAATACTATATAAAATTACTATTATTAAACCAAATATAAATATTATATAAATATGTATTTATTATGGTGGAAAAATATGCTTAAATTGTCATTAAAATGTTGGTGCGTACTTGTATAATTAATGAAATAATTAACTTTACTGCAGTAAAATTAATACTTTTTTGATAATGTTACTAAGACATTGGTAAAATAATGAGAATAACCACTGAGAACAACAGGAATTACAAAAAAAACGTGAAAAAAAAAGTCGAATTGTATGGTAATGGGAAATTGACAGATGTGCAGATTTTTCATGAAAATGTCACACACACACACACACACACACACCTATTCCATTTTTGATGTTAGGGTAAAAATGTTACCTGAACATGTTTTCTTGAGATTCACTCTATAAAAACAGAACTGCGCTGCTCTATCAAGATGGTAGAAAGAAGGAAAGAAATATTTATATAACATGCAGAAACATACACACAGCCCACTCACACATACCAAAACGACTAAACACAAAGACTCCCATACAGAAGACAATAAACAGCAGAAGATAAATGCTAGAAAGATATGAAAGAGACAGAAATAGCAATTCTCCACTGTAAACGTAACCTCATGGTGGTTCACACTGCCTCTCAACTACACTGGCCACATATGCCTTTCAGCTCAATTCCACTTACATCAGTCTAAGCAAAGGCTGCTTTCACCTGCTTATCACCTTTAGTCTCATTTAGGGTTTACCGTCACCTTCCTGTTACACTTGCTCTAGAAATGTTACATGAGGAGAAATACTTGACCGAAGGTTTGGGCCAATCTACATAATATTCTTAAAGGGATAATGAATATTCCCCAAAATGAATATTCTGTTATCATTTACTCACTCTCATCATGTAATTCCAAATCTTTATGATCTTCTTCCTTCAGCAGAACACAGAGTTATTTTGAAGAATGTTTCCGCTGCTTGAAAGTCAATGGGTTCCAATGTGATTTATGACCACATTGACTTTAATTGTGTGGACAATATTTTTTTTCTATTTAATCTTTTATGTTTTGCACAAGAAAAAGTCATACATGTTTGGAACACCATGAGGATGAGATGATCATTTTCATCATTAAAAGGGCCACATTTTAATCAACATAAACCTACTTAACCAGCACGAACATGCATGGATTTTGTGGGTCACGCCGCCGAGTGGGACATTTGCACAGAACTACTGAAGCCGTGCGGGTTATCCGCCAGTAATCTTTTTTGCGCTATTTTTAGGACTTATGCAGGCGGAAAACATTCCAGATCAACACAACTGTTGCCGACTGGAACAGCACATGCAAAAATGTTGCACCTCTATTCCGGTCCGGTTGATGCAACTCATCGTCTAGTTTGGCTATAACTGCTTGCTTTTCTTGAAAATGACCATAAGAGCTACTGCTTCAGTTCTGGCTAAAGTGATTAGCTTTAGTGTGTCAGTAAAGTGGGTCATATTTGGCCCTGAAAGTGATGACACAGCACCAGCGGGGTTGACAGGGACTGACCAGGGCTGCAGCTACAAGGGCTATCTATAGAATATAATACTGTGTCCACCCTAATCAGGATGAAAACTTGTTCTGACCTGTGGACAGAGAAGACTTAGCCATAGATGGCCTAACACAAACACTCAGTGAGTCACCCGACTTTGGCAGCTATACTCACAATTCCACAAACAAGAACATCTTTACTTTGACCCTTTCAAAATTTACCATCCAGTAACCTCTGTTTGAGAGATCAACATTTGCATCGTGGTCAGGGTGAGTAATCAAGCAGTACAAACAAAACTACTAGGCTACTCAGTGTATTGATGAAAAGAACTATGGCAACATCAGCTCTTGCCAGGTTAGTACAGGTTCAGGGGGCAAACTTTTGTGCCTGGGCTACACAAAAGCTCAAAGTCCCTTTTAAAAGTCCACTTGCCGGCCATCTTGGTACTGGTGGCAAACAGCAACTTCAAGTCAAGTACAACTCCTATGTATTTGAAAGGGGAAGGGACTGAAATCTCTGGAACTGTACAATTTCAAAAAAAACAAAAACAAAAAAAAGATAGCATACTATATCAACATACTAAAAAAACAACAACAAAAAAACAATCGTGCCTATACTATTAGGTAATCGATAATCAAGCCGTTTCAAGCCATTCAGGCTCACTTTGGCATATTGCAAAACTGAGCAAAACCTGAACTGAGCAAAAACATGTCATTAATAATCGATAATCTGCCCCGTAATAAATCAAAACTTGCTCACTGCAGGTTCCAGCTGTGGCAGTAAAAAAACAACAACTTTTTTTTACTGTTCAGACAAATTATGATTACAGGGGCAGATTATCGATTATTAAAGACATGTTTTTGCTCAATTCCTTGCACAATGCTATGTTATGACCTCAAAACACGAAAAGGCAGCGTGTCCACAAAAGCGTTTTTAGCCAGCTGTGAGCGCATGAGAGCATTTTGGCAGCGCAGCATTTTTGTCAGTTGAGACGCTTTGCTTGCTATGATACGGATTATCCGTGGAAGTGTTACTAGTATCTCATTTCACAGATAAATAGTTTCTGTATTGTTTCAATCTAAAAATGTCAATACAATGTAAAGTATTTGCTCTGGCTCTTGTTTTAAATTATTTTGTTCCGTTATTATGCTGTTATTATGTCATCTGTTGATGTTGTACAAGCAGAATGTGGTGGTTGGTCGGTGTGGTATTTGTTCCGCCCCTTCTCCACTGTGATTGGACAGATGGGTAAAAAATGACAGTGATGAGCGCTGCGTTTTACCCAAAGTTGAACATTCTTCAACTCTCAGTGACGGTATAAAACGCCAAGTGATCGGCGCTTCAGCGTGAAAGACACTCAGCGCCTCGTTACACTCCTGCCATTTTAAAAACGTGGCGCTGCCATTGAAAACAAGTAGAAAAATACGCCAGCCATGTGAAAAAACGCTTTGGTGGACACATAACCAACCTCATATGGCAATTCTGATGTAGTAAACTTGCAATGTGGAACACTCCGGTACTTTTTAAAAAAAATTTCATGCTCATCTGTTTCAGATCAAACTAAACATGCTCTTAGCACCACTCATTAGACATTTAAAATAACTTCTTTTTTTTAAAAGTGTCGCGAAACATGCTAGAAGCAGTGTAACATTTTGCAGAAATGTCGTCACTGGCATGTTTCTCAATGGGTCTGGTAATATTGATATCGTATGTTGCGCTTCTTTAGCTCCAGTAATGCAAATAAAATGGTATTTTTTCCAGTTGATCAATTAAAGCTAATGCGCATTCAAATGTAAACAAACATGCAATTCCTCTATGATAAAGGCGATTGGCCCTTTCAACTGCGAGGCGTGACAGCGCACATATGGAATGCTATGAAGGGACTGTCTCAATTTTAGGGGTTTGTTTAAATCAGTAGTTTAGTATAAGTATTAAGTATAAAACGTTAGCCTAACTCGTCCTGCACCTTTCAGGAATACATTTTTGCCTGAAAAAAAAATGAAAAAAGATCTATAGCCTTGTACAGGAACCCAAGCCAAACATTTTCATAACACAATACAACAAACCTGATAAAATTAGTTTAACAGCTCCTCTGTGCAAATGTTGTTTCAATCCTATAACTACATTTGTATAAGAACTGCGCAAGTGCGTGGTATAACCTTTTATGGTATAACACTAAACACTTTTAGCACTGTGCATTATGCAACCTCATTCTAGCGGATGGCAAATCCAGTTAATATGCCAAAGTGTGCGCTGCACCCTAGTGCGCCTGAACGACTTGAAACAATGATTGTTGGTTTTTACGAGAGCTCTCTCTGTCATCAGGTTATCATTCAATTGAATTTAGAGCGTTTCTACCCCTCCCCCAACCTGTCCAGTGCAGATGAATATGCATCAAAGAACCTTGCACTTCACAGCTATTCACAGTGCATTACTCAAACTGCGGAGGACGTTTGAGAGGTGATGGCAGCCTGTAAAAAGACAACAAAGTCTTTGCATTCAGTATCTTTCACACACTCTCTGTTCAACACAGCCCCCCTTGTTTTTTCATTGCAGACACACATTGGCCAATCACTGGCTGAATATGAGCCTCCCTCTGCTCTACGCATCTTCGCTCACTCAAAGGGAACAGCATCTGCTCCAAGTAGAGCTCTGCAAACTATGCAGTTTGAATCGGACAGAGAGTGCTACCAACAGCCTAACGTTACGCCACAATTAGGCCAAATGCATTCGCATAGCTGGGATGGTGAAAGAGGGTCCCTTAAAGAGTCCAGTCACAATAACTCCCACTGCACACCGACTGTCCCTCCGCAGAGTTCGTGCGAGGTCTCCATAATCCCCTCTCGCTCGCCCACTTTCCAGCCTCACATGATCCTTCAATTGTCCTCTCTCACTGCGAGTGCACTGTCAACAACCGCTCTAGATCTGACTGAATTCACCCATCATCCACACACATTACATTCTCAGCCTACACTATGTCCTAGCTTCTCACACACTCCTTGCCGGTACCTGAATCGGCTCCGGTTGCTGAGCTGAGACGGGCCCCCCGGGGGTCCAGGGCCTCCCGTGCCGTTGCCGTGTGCGGGCTCCCCTGTCGCTCCCGCCGAGGAGCCCGACAGGCGGAAACGCCGCACATCAACCCTGACTCTGTGGAGATTGTAGCAAGAGGGAGAGCTGTGCAAAGACCTGCAGCATCTCACCATTTCCCCGCAGTGCTCCGCACCGGCCCCTTTTGCTGCTGCTTCAGACTCCGCTGACACATGATCACTGTGGAGGGATTAGTACGTATGGCAGGCTTTAGCCCTCTCTCGCGCTCCCTCCGTTCGTTTGTCCCGGTGGTTTTCCGCTGCAAAGCTCAAAGACCGGCCCTCCCTGCTTGTCACGTGTAGGATGCTGGGCTGCGATTGGTCGGCCAGTGGATAGGTCCACCTTTTCCTCTAAGCTGCTGCTGAATTCAAGGCCTGGCTGCTGGGAAGGCGGCGATATGAAAAGGACAGGGAGAGGGAGGGGTTTGTAAACAGACAATCCTGTCAGCATGTTCTCAGTAGATCCTGAATTCTATCTCTGACCCCATCCCCCCCTTTCTCCCCCTCTCGCTCCCCCTCTACCCCTCTCTCATCTTTTTCCTCAACTGAAGGATAAAGAGCAACAAGCTCCTGACTGTTATGCTAAACGGTTTCTCGGAATTACTTTCTCTACAAACTCTACACACCTGCATCAACACACCCTCAAAATACACAATTTAAATTTGCACGCATAAGATAATTCATTTATGAATGTTCTATACAACATTTCAGTACAGTGACAGTAACAGTGGGCCTGAAACAGTAATTGCTACCATGAACCAATTTATATGAATTATATTATACTTATGCATACACGCACATTTATAATTAAAATATATGTTATGCAAGTAACACATTATTTATTTAATATTATTATTATCATCATCATCACCACCAATATGAATAATATTTTGTTTTAGGACACTGGACCCTACACACAGTATTCCTCATTTTCACATGTATTGAGATACTGTGGAATATCTTTTTTTTTTGTCGTCTTTAGTATTTCATACATTCTGTAATGTTTCTGTAATAATTTCAGTCTATTTAAAGAAGTATTTTTGTTCCTTGACTAAATTAAAAATGTTATCAAATAAACAATAGGCTTCTGTTGCTGAATAACAGCATTAACATTCTTTTAAAGAAAACCAGAAGTCAGCGCACTTGACCGCCTGCAAATCACATGAATGTGGGACTTCCTATATAACAGGAAGTAAACCTTCCTGTCTCAACTGGTCTTTTGATCTGTACAAATGAAAATTTGTGTATAACAACCCTGAATGATCTCCCACTAGAAATAATTGTTGTATTTCTTTGCTTATTCGACATAAAATAATTAACCTGATGATGAAAGAATTCAAATTCAAGCCCACAATTCAAAACACAAAACCACTTAAATTAAAATGACTTACAAAAGGAAATCTTCACACTCACTTGTACAAAGTGACACAATAGGAAGCCTGTCGTTCTTCTCAAAGGACTATACTCCTCTCATTGTCTCGGTACTGGGATCCACACAGATATGGCAAGTGTGTGCTGTGATGTCATCACTAAATATTAACCAGACCAATGAGTGAAAGGGCTTACTTCCTATTTGATGACTGTCAAAGTGCCCATCCCACTCCATAAACACACAAATTACAAGCTGACAGCGAACTGCAGACAGCTAAAGGGTACGTATTCAGTAGACAGAGAGAAATAAACATGAGACAACAACAACTGCTCATGATTAAAGTCGTTGATTTTTGCCGTGAAATGGTATTACTTTTGGGACTCTTTGTAAGCAAGATAAACCCTTTTGGGTTTGTAAGGATATAACATGCTGGAGTGGATGAAAAGCTTAAAATGGTAAAATAATAATGAAAATATTTATGTAAGACATTAAATATATAAGTCTTACATACTGTTTTTGGTCACAAAAAAAAAAAAGTATAGTGTTAGTGCATCAAATTAGTATGATAAAAGAGCATCAGAAATATATGATTTTATATATATATATATATAAAAATAAAAAAATATTCAATTTAGTATTCTTATTTCCAATAAATAAATAAATATAATATATAATATATATATATAATATATATATATATATAATTTTATTTTTATTTATTTATAATTTTATTTATTTATAAGAAATAATCTTATTTCAAATAAATAAATAAATAAAATAAATAAATAAATAAATAAATAAATAAATAAACACACACACACTTATAAAATACACTAGCGTTCATAAATTTAGGGTTCGTAAGATTTATTTAATTTTAAGAAAAATGAATACGTTTATTCAGCAAGAACATAAATTGATCAGAAGTGAAAGACTTTTTCATTGTTTAACAAAAAAAATCTAATTTCAAATAAATTAAAATAGAAATCAGTTAATCTGAATTGTATTAATACTTCACAATATTACTTTTTTTCTTTTATATCAAATAAATGCAGCATAAGAGACTTAAATTCTTGTCAACCCGAAACCTTTGAACGCTTTAGTTCATAGATTTAGCATTGCGACAAATGAGAAAACTGTGCTTTATTGATTTATTTTCCTACACCTCTAGGCAGAAAATATAACCAAGCAATTGTGTGTGTCTGAGAAGGTTCTTGAAAATGGGCACACCCACACAAAGAGCGCGGGTATCTCCGGCAGCGAGGCTTTCTGCTGCACTGTGCCTTATCTGTAAATCTGCAAATACAACAAACCCGCTAAACTGAAATCCGTCCACATATATAAGGTGCAAGATAAGCAAAGAGTCCTTGACTGCGCCTGTGAACGCCGATCATTCAGTGATCATTCAAGCCTTGAGTGTTTCAATGGTCTAGGCCAAATACATAAGCATGATATAGATACACACTGAGTTAAATATGTCTGAAAATGTCAAAAGCACAGGCTATTTTTAAATAGCTAGAACACAATGAAATCACTCACAAGGGTTAAAAATGGCATTTTAGAACTTTTTGTTGTTGTTGCTTGTTTTAGACACTGTATAAATAGTCCTGTCCTTCACAGCTTTGTTGCCCAACCCCCTTCCTCACAAGAATAAATCTCACTATTGTTTGTGAGGTACAAGTCTGCCATGGTGCTGAATACCCTTAGAAAACCAGTGCTTGGTCAATGCCAGGGCTAAATCTGCTGTGAATCGTTTTAATAAACACATATTGTGTTGGTCCTGCATTCTACTTTTGCCTGTGTGTGTAACTGATGCAAAAATGTCCATGTCATGTTTAAAGTAAAAAAAGAATCAAGCTTTTAGAGGTTGTGACAACTGACTTTACACCATTATAAGAGTTGTGTGTGCAAACAGCACTGTCCGGTGCCCGCAGAGACGGGTCATTAACAGGTCAGGCCAAACAGAAGCTCCACGTTGGAGGCTGATGCTTATCTGTTGTATAGGGCAGATAAAACGCTACATCACTCTAGGGAAAGCCTTCAAACAAAACCGGCCAATCAGACGCTAGTGACACTACTAGTAAATTTCAACAGACGCTCAGGTGATTTGGACACTCAAACAACCACATCAGCTGGCTGGTATTAAAGGCCACACAACAAATGAACACAACATTGTACCCGTCACGGATTGTCATTACATCAGAGAATATTTAATTAAAAACTTTAATAAATAATTTAAATAAATTCATATTATGAACTGATTATTTAAGTATTAATTTAATGTGATCAAAAGTATGATCATCTTTAAATTAGTTTGATTAGCACTGGATAAAAAAAACAAAAAAAAACAAAACAAAAAGACAACTTTTTTCAAATTAATGCTTTTTGTTAAGGTCATTTAAATAAATTAACCATAACCCTATACCGCCTACTGTATGTTTATATTATCCACACATTTCTAAGGTCTCTCTCTCTCAAAAAAAAAAAAATGTTTACAATCTAGGCTACTACCTGCCTTTTGTTGTCTGATTGATAGTTTATACTTTTTTAGCAAGTAAAAGGCCTTTTAGTATAATTGTATAGGTCGCGGTACATGACGTGTCTAGTGAAAACTAGCAACTGACTTTAAATAAAGTTGCAACTAATATTTATATGCATTTTATGAAAGTAGTCTGCTTTACTGTTATATAAACATCTCACTGATTTACATTACAAACTATCAAAATTTCATATTACTTTTTTGGCCATATAAATATCAGCAACTGCACCAATATGAATTTTCTCAGTTTGGGCCTCTGAATAACAACTGTTTTTGACAAACTCCTTCTATATTATACTATACGAACCATTTAAGCCTGATGATACTCAAAAAAAAAAAAACACATACTATAATTTAGTCTAAAGGTTAAATAAACAGTTCCATTTTATCAGGCTTAAATAACTTTACACAAGCAACAGATTTTTGGCTTGCCAAATGAAACGCACTGCCAAACTCTTGATCACCGTAACAGCTTGACATCTTCAGCGGTGTCACACTGACACTTTGAGCCAGGTTTGAATGTTCGCACACTGTGTATTTATCAGTAACACCACAATCAAAACAGAGCGGTGGAAAAACATTTTGTCTGCATCTTAGTTTACACTTGGCCACTTTTTCCTTGATCCAATAGCAGTCCTATTATGAAAAGACTGGATGTTCAAGCAAAATACTGTATGTAAAATGAACTCCTCCCAAATAAACAAACAAACTTTTTTGATTTTGAGAACGTTACATCAGCTTTTGTGAAGTGAACTATTGAATTAAAGATTTTTAAGGATTAAGGATTTATATATACACATTGCAGAAAGAAACATTTACCAGATTGAAATACCAATCAAAACCAGTCATGCTTGCTGACTAAGGTGGACACCCAACTTAATATATGATTATTTACCATTTGAATCTAACCATGTCATGTCAAAAAATTGAAAAGTCAGCCAGTTAACTTCATTAACAGATGGCTCTTATGAACCAGTTATTTTTGGTGAGTCAAAAACACAGCACAAGCCCAATTCACAGACAAATGGACTGTTTTTCCATTATTTATGTATTTGCATAGTATTATTTTACACAACACTTCTCATTTTTGAGAAAGAGCTTGAGTTTGTTGCCCAGTCCTGTTTGTTTGAACCGCGAGAGGCGTCAAAGATTACGCTACTCCTACATCCTACGTCATGCATTATCAAGTGTTACCCTTTTGGCGCGAGTCGACTTGCGTAGGCCGTCTGCCGGAAGCTAGTTATTTTAGTCGTTAAAGTTTTAAATATGGATATTTTTCTTACACGAACGCGTCGCTTCACTTCAGAAGGCCTTTATTAACCCCCCGGAGCCATGTGGAGCACTTTTATGATGTATAGATGCGCTTTATGGACTTCAAAACATAAACGGCCATTCACTGCCATTATAAAGCTTGAGGGAGAGAAAGAGCCAGGACATTTCTTAATGTAACTCAGATTGTATTCGTCTGAAAGAAGAATGTCATATACACCTAGGATGACTTGAGGGTGAGTAAATCATGGGGTAATTTTCACTTTTGGGGGAACTAACCCTTTAAAATAATATTCTAATATCGATCTAGCTAACTGCAGTGCAACGTGTCCCATAGCATCCAAGCGAACGCGCAGAGTAACGTTAACATAACTGTCAACACACTCAAATGTATTTTGATATGATTGTTTTGATCAAGTAAATCAGCGCAGCCACAATTTTAATTTGTCAAATAAAGTGACCTGCATGAGTAGTTATTCAGGACTTGCGGCCGTTTTATTAGAATGAAATAAAATAATGTGATTTTAAGTGATGAAATGTAACTAACAAAGTTCAAGTTCAAGGAAGGAGGCGGATGATTAATGTAACTAATCATAAAATAAACAAAATGAGCGGCAGCGGCCGACTGTGGCATTTGAGCATAATAAAAGCTCCGCAGCTCCTCAGCTTTGACTCGAGACCAGTGATTCGCGCATGTGTCTGTCATTAGCATTCACTCCCATGGCTCTCGGCCCAGCCCTGCTTCATACCACAGTAACAGTAGTAAAACATGATCATGAGTCCCGTAGGATTGCTTTCCATCGGCTGTGGAGATGAAGACAACAATTCCCATGATTCCACGCTCATTCACAGCATCATCAAGCTACACCTTTGTTATTGTTTTGAAAAAGTGACATCTAGCATACTGGGCATTTAGGTCTCAGTGCATTGATATTTGACCGTTCATTTCAAAAGTTTTTTGTTAATAAACTCTTCAATAAAGAGCTCAGACACATTTACAATGTGTTGTTGATGTATTTAATTATAGTATATATGCAGTATAGAGGATATAGGCTACGTAGTATATATAATTGAATGCTCATTTTCTTTGGTGTTGCCACCCCGCTTTTACATATTCTTCCGTTATTGAAAAACTGTTGACCTGTTGAACAAAACTGAAAAACCTTTGTCTCAAAATAGTCAATTTTATCGATTCTCATTTGCTACATAAATCTACAACATTTTAAAAACATTAAATATTCACAGAATCAACTTTGCGTTGCTGTCCGCAATCAAGGATCAGCCAAATTTCCATGTGCATATCAAACACGGTTGTTAAGAAAAGTGATGAGGTGAATTGTGCCATCTTGTGGTTTAAAAGGAAAATAAAGTCAAATGCGCCTTTTACCCCCAACCCACACACACACACACACACACTCACATACATACACAGAGACACTTTTGAATATGGGCTCCACAGAGTATCTCAGTATCCAGAGACATTGAAGACATTTAACACAGGTTATTCCATCAGTGTCCCAACGTAACTAAACACAGGACAAAAACTGAGAAAAATGGCTTTAGGGTTGAATTTTGAATGATTGGGTATCAGTTTTCAGTTTCAGTAAACTTGAAAGATTTGCATACTGTTAAATGTTACATACTGTTAAATCACACAACCTCCTGTGCCGAAATTAGAATGTGGGAAAGAGGTCATGGAAATGGCAGACAACAAATTTTCAATGGCAACAGTTTTTGTTTGGGAATTTTACACATAATGAATAATGTGCACTGAGTTTGACCTTACCTGAACTCCATTGGCAATCCGTGGTGGCACTTCAATGCCAAGCTTTTCCAGCTGCCGATCTCTGTATCGCCCATATTGGTCGTATCCTGCATAGCCCCCGCCTGTAGCTATAAGAAGAGGAAGAGGTCGTACACGGGACTGTAGTCCAGGAAAACCTAAAAAGGGAAATTAATAGTTTTATTCAGCAGCAAAGAAACATTAAATTGATCAGAAGTGAAAGTAAAGACTTTTACAATGTTACACAAAAGTATATTTCAACTAAATGCTGTTCTTTTGAACTTTTTTATTTGCTTTTTTATTAGAACCCTTAAAATATGCATCACAGATTCTACAAAAATATTAAGCAGCAGCACAACTGTTTTTAACATGGATAATAAGACATTTTTCTTGAGCAGCAAATCAGCATAGTAGAATGATTTCTAAAGAACGATTTGATGCTGAAAATTCTGCTTTGCCATCACAGGAATAAGTTTCATTTTGAAATATATTAAAATAGAAAACAGTTATTTTAAACTGTAATAATATTTTACAATATTATTTACAGTATTCCTACCAAATGAATGAAGCATCAGAGACTTTACCCCAAAACTTTGAACATTAGTGAATAATTATAAAACAAAAATCCATCATTAAAATGTATTCATTAGGTTCATTTAGAGATCAAATATTAAGAAGAAAGACATTGTTCAAACAAAACCATGCCTGGGGGTTTGCCAAAGCATTGTCTAACTGGACAGGTTCCATATATTGTGTTTTACACACAAAGACACTCTGGCTAGCTGCCAAAGTAAAATTTCTCATTTTCATTTAGCCTAACTTGATAAACTTTAATAATTCAACAAAAACAAAAAAACAATAAATGACAAATAAACAAAAACAATGCAGCAGTGCCCACCCCCTTTTTCAGCGGCGCTGGTTCCAGAAGTATTTTTCAATTCATTTTCCAATATGGATTTTAAAATAGTCTTTGTTGAAGTGTTATAAGCCATGAACCAAGCCAATCAGCTACAAGGTGAAATATAAAACTACTCGTTTACAAATGTTGATATGTATAAAACCATATATTTTAAGTCAAATGTACAAACATTTCAGTATTTTGAGAGCATCACCATTACATCATTCGCAGTGCTTCATGGGAGTAGCGCGTTGCTTTTTTGACTCTCTGATTAGTGTAATTTTCTGTACAGCATCATGGGTATTGGGTAATGCAGTTTTTCACCAGGAATTCCACTGTAAACATGATTATTTGAAAAATAAGCTGAAATAATGCAGGCTGACGGCTTCAGCGGAAGCAAATACCATGGATTAACAACCTTGTAGCTCACAGTAGGTCTGTCTTTAAAGATTTAATTTTAACAGAAAAGCCAGCATACTGTGTGTGGGATTTGGCATGGAAGAAAGCACGCAAAGAGCACTCCACTAAAAAGCGGTCACTCATTTTAGCTCATTGCTCTCTCACAAAGTTCTGTTACAATAAATGAAGCTGACTGCACAATCTTTTATTTACACAATGTTTGTTTGTTATAATGTACAGAATCCACTCAGTCACCGCTCAAAACATGACAAATAGAGTCCTCCCTCGAAATCGGGTCTCTTTCAACTATCAGTTAATGATTATACTATAATATTAATTTATAATATGCACAGCTTACTATATAGTGCATAATAAAACAAATTGAAAATTTATTTCACTTGATAAACTGTCTTATTAATAATAATAATAGCCTATTAAGTGAATAATTAAACAATTGCATTTTTTTATAACTGAAATATTTAGACATTTATCACTTAATTTAACAATTACATTAAAGATAATCGTGAATACATGTAGGGTAAGTGCAAACGAGTCTATAAGCTAAGCTATCGGGATAATCGGGTATCTGTAAGCTATACTAGTACATAAGCTGACTAATACAGACATTAATGGCCATTATAACAGTGCAAAAACAGCATTCATCATAATGTGATTTTGTAGGAATTGATTCAGGCGCTTAAGAGAGTACCTATTAAAAGTAATTTGAGCCAATGTGATTGCGTGGGGTCCTGACAGAGACCAGATTTTGAGAGAGGACCTGATTTGTCTCCACACTGGAGTTTTTGTTCAGTGCTAACTTTAATACCTCTGATTGGCCATTGCGTTCAAGAAATCAACATGTTTATGGTTGGCTACACTGTTTAAAGCTGCAAAAGTTGTACATTTCTTTTTCTTTCTGGCAGGTGGCATACTAGAAAGTACATTACTGCCACCTACTGGGAACTGAATCGAAGACTTTTCCTCTATGCCCTTTTCTCTCCCTCCAAGACACTTCAGGGTCCAAGCCACACTTGCGCTGCATGTTCAGTTCCTCTAGTGAAGCTCAGATTCTAAATTATTTTATACAGATTAGTTTTTATTAGATATTCTATCAATATTGATACTTTACTACCATCATCAGGACTTACAGTAGTCAACATTTGAAATGGATCAAAAAAGTTCATCAAAGTTGTCCTAAGACAAGAACAGGTATCGTTCAAAAATGTATGTATAACTTTGGTCAAAGGTTTTGATCCACTTCAAATGTTGACTACTGTATAATACTCTTCAGAATTGATACTTCTTTCTCAATTCCCCAGATAATTTATTTCTCTCATTTGAATATTTCTTGCAATGCATAATTAGGCTTCATGTTCTACTGTTTCTCTAGTCCCACACCCATCGCAAAAACCTGTTGGGTGTTTTAATATTATATACATAGTATTATTCCGCCCTGTATGGCCTATGCTGGAAATAGCACATTCTTCTTTCCTTTCCCCTCCTGAAATCCTTAATCTTCCCATATGCGGTTGTATGAAGTATAGATGTTTACCTTTTATTTCATTATCCCAGATAATTTGCCACTTAGAAAGCATTAGTTTCTTGATTATTGATTTAATCTCTGATCTAATGTACTTTATCTTCATTTCAATATCTTGATTAAACATGTTCTGTTTTTCCAAAAAAATCTGCGTCCTCATTCCCTTCAACACCAATACAGGCTGGGACTCTTCTGGAACTTTCATATAATGCAGTTGCATTCTATATAGATTAAATGGAGCTAGCATTATGTCCTGTCTTGTTTCTGAATGTTGAGCATCAATACTAAGTCTTGGGTCCGAAGAAATAATTGTATGTTTTAGTCTCATATCTTAGATTTTAAATTATGCAATCATTATAGCAAGTAGCTGCCCTGTGAACACTGATACATAGTCTTGATATTCTTTCCCCTTCTGTTTTCAGTTTTGGAATAGTGTAGGCAATTCCCACTTGTCCTTTCTCTGGATCCTTTTTAATGCCTCCGTATTAACCTGGGTATACAGTCCGTATTTATTTTTAAAGCGATAGTTCAACCAAAAATAAAAGTATGTCATCATTTACTCCCCTTTAAATCCAAACCTGTATGAACCTGTATGAATTTCTTTCTTCTGCTGAACACAAAAGAAAATATTTTGAAGAATGTCGGTAGCCAAACAGTTGATGGACCCAAATGACGTCCATAGTATGAAAAAAAATATATATACTATGCAAAATCAATGGGGTCCATCAACTGTTTGGTTACCGACATTCGGCATTCTAAATCCACTCAGCAAAAAAATAAAAATAAATAAATCTCCAAGTAATACATTAGTTGATTAACCATCATACTTTTAATTAATTTGCATAAATTATCTGTCAAAGCTATAGGTCTATAATTCAAAGGACTGCTTGGATCCTTTTCCTGGTTTCATTACTGGAATTATTAACAGCTATTCTGCAATTTTCCCTCAGTCCAAATCATACTGAAACATTTTAGAGTCACTTCAAAGGATTTTACACCAAGATGTTTTAAAGTTCCCTGTAGTGAAAATTCAAGTTTTTAATGTTTCTATGTCTATGTAGTGTTTTTAATATGCTTTAAGACAAACCTTGCACAAATGCATAAGTCAACACTATTGCAGAGAATTTTCTCCTTAAAACTGCAGTGAACCAAACACAGTCTCAAAAACACGGTTTGATGTCACAAACTACCTTGTAACCAATGTGATGCATTTTTTTAAATAAAATAGTAAACTGTATTTTAAACGAATCATAATTCTAACATCCAACATTACTTAACATAACATTCTAACACTTGAACAAAATGTACTCTGAGGATGTGTAACCAGTGGAAACTTTGAGATGCTGGCTAGACAATATTAAAAATATAAAAGTCTATAACAGTCTCATAACATATTGAGTAATCAAATGAACTTCTAACCTCTTCCATTTTTTTAATGATTTTGAGATCTAAATTTGCTCTGCCAGTAACAGAGGGTGAAGTGGGGGCTTGTTTTGCACAGATTGAACCAATCATATTGAAGGAAAATGATCATGAGTAATGGGTCACATTAATCTTACTGTTGTATATGTCTCTTCCATATAAAAACCTGATGTATTCTTCTTTTTGGGAGAGATTCTCTCAGAAATGCTCGAGAACTCTTCCGGCCGTGATTAAATCATTTAAAGGGCGTTTGCTGAAGTCTGTCTGGTTATTATTGCTGCACAGCAAGTTAGTTTGTGGAGCAAGTCAACAGATTAGTGAGACACTAAAGATCTTATTCCCGAGTGATAGTTTCAAAAGGGGCGAGAAGTCGTTCGACTCATGAGACTCTTAGGCGTCAGCCAACAGAGGTGAAGTAACCGTTTTGCAGGTGTCAGGGACACTTGGTTCAACCTAAGTCAGGTGCGTAGGGGAAAAATCTACCACACCCATCACATCAATGTGTGATCGTCAACGAGTGGATCTCTGAGCTGGTGTGAGTGAGTGGAGGCGGGGCTAATTTGCATTTTCATAAAAAACGCGTATACTAAATGCTCATCATGACCTGGGGCTGATGATTTCATTGATTTCAGTGCTCTCTTTATTATGGATAAGAGAAATGAACATGGATAAGAGAAATGAACATATTGTACACCATTTTGTTCCTTCGCCCTTTACTTTCATTTGTTAGATTATCTGAGCTATTAATACTAATGAAAGTCCTTCGAAACATTTCTTTTTTCTTTTTTTTATCACTTATTGCCATTTCTTCCCCCATTCTTAATAGTGGAGCTCTTTCCTTATTCCACTCATCTTTTTAATCATGTTCCGGACATCTTGAATTGGAGTACTTTTTTGCCAGAGGAGAACTGGCCCCCGACTGAGCCTGGGTTCTCCCAAGGTTTTTTTTTTCTCCATTAGGTCACCTGATGGAGTTTTAGGACACCATTAGGCCGCTTGATGGAGTTTTTTCGGTTCCTTGCCACTGTTGCCTTTGGCTTGCTCAGTTGGGGATATTTAATTTTATTCTATCAATCAATAAATTCCACTAGAAACAAACTTTGTTGTATTATTTTATTTTAATACTGTGAAGCTGCTTTGATACAATCTGTATTGTGAAAAGCGCTATACAAATATACTTGATTTGATTTGATTTGATTATTGGAGTACCATTTTATTACAGAAATTTATAATATTTTCCTTTTATTGCACTCCTAATTTTCCTTCTAACTTCAGCTTGTGCTCTCTTATAATGTAACAAATGCTGCCAGTTATGGCTCCAGTATTTTAAAAGCTTTCAATTCTCTTTCGTCACTATATTACATTCCTCAAACCACCAAGGAACCATCTACTCCTCCCTCTTCCCTTTTCTTCTTGGAACACATTTTGATGACACATTTTGTATTACTGACACAATCTGTGAATTTATTATTTCAATGTCGCTTCCTTCATTAATCTCTAGTTGACTCAATCCTATATCACTCATCTCCAGAAATTCTCCCCAGTTTGCCTTCTCATTTGCCAGTACTTCCTTGGTACAACTTTCTTATTATACTTGCACTTATTATTGAAATAGCTATTGGGAAATGATCACTTCCAGTCGAACATTCCTTTAGTACTTCCAAATTAGTTACTCCACTTAGTGTGCTTGAGACAAGGGTTAGATCAAGTACCTTTTTCATGCCTGTGTAATCACCATCATTAATACACACCAAATTCTTTAGATCCATTAGGGTTTCAATAACCATCCCATTAACATCATTCATTGTTCCTCCCCATACAGTGTTATGTGCATTAAAATCCCCACACCAAATTACTCTCTTCATTTAAGCCCTCAATAAGTCACTCAACACCAATCTTTTACATGGATTGTAGAAGTTCATTATTACATAACTATCGATTCCTGCTCATACTTCGACTACTACATATTTCGACTACTGCCTTTACCCACCACTTTATAAGGCAATTCTGCTTTAACAAACCTTCCACCTTTGATACTGTTTCAATCTCTTCTCACATTTATGTAACCATTTAAAGCAAAATCAATTTTGGTTTAGCTAACCATGATTCTTGGATGCATATTACTTCAGGGTTTTCTTTGCACCATATGATCTATATATCCTTTAAATTCCTGACCATTAGGCACCAAACTCCTAGCATACCACTGAAGGATAGTTAGCAGCATAATTATCCATAACATGCTTCTTGGCTATTTTGAATATATATGCCATAATTCTGCTATAATTGTTTCCCAGGTCGCCCATTTACATCCAAGAACCTCTATTCAGCGCTTACTATAATTTGAATTTTGTCCATTCTCCTTTCAGTCTATGCTGAACAATTTATTACTTCAGCTGTAAAGATAAGACATTTGTCTTACCAACAATCAGCATATCTTCTTTTATTCTTTTATCGCTTGTATATCAATAGATATGACTCATCTGTCACTACAGGTTCTACTCTCCCTTTATCTTTTTATTTGTTCTTTATCTACTGCCTTGGCAGCATCTGCATAGGATAACTTACATTTTGCCATCTCCTGTTGTATTTCTACAGCCACACTATGATCTCATTCTCCACCATGATTGCAGAATTTTACTTCTACACCTTCTCCACATTTCCCATGTTCATGCTCTCCCCCGCAACAAGCACATCTCTTCTCTGATCTACATACTGTAGCAGTATGTCAGTATCTCTGACAATGGTAACATCGCAACAGAGGTTCTACATAAGATCTAACTGGATAACTAATCCTAATTTGACTCGTTCTGGCAGAACTCCTGCTTCAAATTTCAGTAGAACTGAAACTATTCTACTTCCATCTCTAATCTTTTCAAACGTCTTGCTTCCACCACTTTATCTCCTTCCAAATTTCTTGTTACCTTGTCCATTGTTAGTCCTAAAAGAACTCCTCTAATCACTCCTCTTATCCATAACCTTTGTCCTACCATTGTTTGCATATCATCTTTATACTCATTGCTATCTTTGGCTTATTACTACGCAGGACGCGAGCGGCGTGATGCGACAAAAGACAATAGAACCCATTTTAATCAGTGATGTTGTCTACATTGGATGCAGCACGATGCAACAAGACAAATCCCTGACAGTAAACAGATGCCTTGTTTTATTGATGACTTACTGACACAAACGACAACTGCTTTGCAATTGGCGCTTTGTCGCGACCGGTGTAGACACAAGTGTTAGAGCTCCATCCTGAAGATTTTTTTCAAATTTGACCTCCCCTATAATTCCTTGAACTCTTTTGTCAGAGCAACTGGATTTACTTCTAACATACCTTCTCCACCAAACTATCATTCTTAATTCATCCCGACACTTAATCACATCCTCTCTCATCCCTCTTAATCTCATCCTCCAGATCGTGTCTACTAGACAATCCCCTGTGAAGACCTCGTCGACATGACAGCCATTGGCACAGGTCTTCAGCAAAGACCCAAGAACCAGACAGGTCCTCTACACAAACCCCTATGACCAGCAAAAGGAACTGGACAAATATTTGAATGCTACCGAACCCAATCTGAATTCTGCCTTGTGATGCAGCCTGAATCATGATCACACTGTTCGTTCATTGGCAAGAGGAGAACCGGCCCCACTGACTGAGCCTGGTTTCTCCCAAGTTTTTTTTTCTCCATTCTGTCACCTGATGGAGTTTGGGTTCCTTGTCACTGTCGCCTCTGGCTTGCTAAGTTGGGGACACTTAATATTCAACAATATTATTGATCTGAATGTACTGAAGCTGTTGTATGAGAACTGAACTGAGCTGGACAATGACATCATTTTTTGCAGAACTGCTTATATGAAATGAACTAATTTAATAATTGATGTTCTTTACAACAGAACTGAATCAACACTGAACTGACTTCAGCCGAAATGTATAATTTTCCTGTTATCACTGTAAAGCTGCTTTGAAACAATCTGTATTGCATAATATAAGTGAAGGTGACTTGACTTGTTAGAACTCTTATCTTTCCCCCTCACTTTCCCTACTTGTGACCATGCTACCTCAATCTCATCCTCATCTTCTCCTGTGACATCTGTCCTCTTTTTTTACCTCTGTTCCAGTCCCTTTTCGGATTCTTCAAGATCTAAATCTCTTTAGATTTTTTTTTGAACTTCCAAAACACCCGCCTGCAGTAGCTTCTACACCTCCACTCCGCCCTCACATCTTGTAAATAGAAACATTTGTCGCTTTTAGAACGCAAACAAAGATACGCACCAGAGTCCTGCACGCGGGTGGATGAACAGCTAATATATGATGTAACGGATGGAATAATATTTGTGTTGTCATTTGCGGTGCAGGTTGGGAATCAATAGGCACAGATGGACCGTGGGTCCAATAGCCAAGACTATTTCGACTCAATTCGCTACCCACTGACAAGCAGCTGCTTTCAAACGGTCCAGCGCTTATTTGTGTTCACGCTCTGTAATCTGAAAACAGTCAAAGGTTTCTAATCACAACACGTTTTGTCAGCCAACTGAGCTGACACTGAAGTGATTGACAGCTTCAGTTATTAAGGGAGCGGTCTTTGCTCGCTTTCTGTGAATAATTAATTCACAATTTAATTAAGTTTTATTTTTCATGCTGCTAAGAGGACCAATGGCCACGTATACACTGCAGAGTTTCAGGAGAGACAACCGCATTTAAATGCAGAGTGAATCCACTAAAATATATCCCTGATATTATATGACAGTAAAGGCTCATACTTGGCAAGATGTTATTTTAATTTATAGAGACCTCTAAGAGTCTGTATAGCCTATGGTGTGATTTCTGCACACTTGATCATTTGCCAAATATATTTCGCCAATACGCTATTATTATAGAGAAAACTGATCCTAGACCAGAAGTTATGGGCAGATAGTAAGACTAATCCATATGAATTGAGCAGTTTAGTCCAAATTTTCTCTAGAGACACGATCGCTTTATATGATGAACAGATATAATTTACATATAAACATTGATCAGCAAACATAAACAGAAGCTCAACCAAACCTGCTTGACACGCGAAAACCACTTATTGAAGCTCAAACTTGCTGCGTAACACACAAGAATGAACCTCGTTGGTTCTTACGGAAGTTCAAACGTGCTGCGTAACACACGAGAATGACGTGTTGCTCCGCCCACCCCCAATTTTATTGGTTTATATACAGCAATCTTATTGGCGTAGATGCTTGAGGCATGAGCATGCGCATTGATTCAGTTTATGAATGATCTACTACGCTGTTTGGGCCGTACTACAGAAATATTAAGTGATAATCATGGCAATTTCAGGAACGATCAATTGGTTAATGTTTTGATTAACTTAATACAAGTTAAACAGTTAATACGACTTAAGTTAGAAGAAGTTACTGTACAACAAACAATCCCTTCAGGCAGACTGCCGTGTAATATAGCCTATGTGCTGCTAAACCTGGGGAACGAATTCTGCATTCGTGGCCACGATATATAGGCTATATAGCCTATATAAATAATGCTATATAGCCTATATATACACCTAGCTCTACATCAAGTGAAGTCAAGTCAAAATTATTCGTATAGCGCTCAATTCACATCGTTTTAAAGCAGCTTTAAAAAAAAAGTCTAAAAAGTAGGTCTGTAAGATTTAATATTGAGCAGGTTTAGGGCTGGGCAATATAAAGAAATATGTTGCTGATATAAATGATACAATATTTGAGATTTAGCTATATTAGATTTATTAATTTACCCAGCAGATAAGTCAGTGCCACTTTAAGTGAGCAATGAGCATGACTGCATTAAATTACTAGCATTGCAAGGAGAGACAGCCTATTAGGCTGATAGTAGACAATATTTTCTGAATGTCATGCAGGGCTCCGTAATTTTACATCATTAATTTATGCTTCTTAATTTTTCCATTAGGACCGGTGAATAAAAACAAACTCAGTAAACTCAAGGAAACATGAGTTTACCATTAAACGTTTTATTTGCACTTTGTGCCAAAAAAAATGCAAGCATTGGAGAACAAATCTCATTAAAAAAAAATAATAATAATAAAAAAAAACGGTTGTGCTTTAAAATGTAAAATCAGCTGCTTGCATTTGGGTTTGTCCGATGTCTTCCTTACAGTGAATTATCATAATTTACGTAAAATCCCGAGTTTGAGCTGATCCACCGATCCTGATGGAATCGGAGCCAAGTGAATAATGCGCTAATGTAAAACAGCTCTATTAGCCTGAAGTACACTGAGGTGCTGTCACCAAGCATTCGTTTTTTAAACAATAACTTCATCTATTCTGTGTCTTAAGTACAATAAAACATTAGCCAATAGATAACTTAACTAAAATTACCATGGTAAACCGATAATAAGATACGATTAGAGTTAGCATTTAATATTTCTTTAATACGGCCAAATCATTCACAAAATAGTACTCCTTTATGTGCGCTCGCTCCAGGCTTGAATCGTCTAGGTCAATAAGATTGCTGTATAATAAACCAATTAAATTGGGGGTGGCCCAATGTGTCACCCCGCCCCATCGTCCAGACTGCACTCTGGTGTACTACTCAGTCTCCGTTTTCTAGGGTCTAAAACTCAGGAGAAGTGTGTGGACGGCAGGCATAACCGTAGAAAAAGTAATGCATTTTAAAATGAAAATGCACTAGTGTAAACGTAGGTATCCCACAGTCTGCTTGGGAACCAATGCTCTCGAGCCAAATATGGTTCTTTCAGTGAGTTTATGGCTCGACGGCAGGGGAAAAAACTTTTTTTCAATAATAAAAGGGTAGTGTGTCGATTCAATTAAAAATCCACATATCACATACTTTAAAATATTACATAATTCATTGAAGCCTGTTTGTCATGTATACTACACCGACCAATCGTCATCTGGCACAACAAGTTAAAATTTCATTGGACAATGTGAAGTGGAGAGGTAATTTTCCGGTCATTTATAAATAAATCGTTTTTATTTATTTATTTATTTAACGGATTTACATTTATGAAGCAATCTGAAACTGCGTCGTTGAACTAATGGATGTTAATTGACTACAAAGCACTGCACAAAACCAGCACCAAAAGTAGCTTTAATGGTAAGTATAGTATTCAAGTCACTTGTATTTAGTCTATATTGATACAACGTTTACCATTTGATGAAACTATCATAGTTTGTTAAATGTGAATATTATGTGAAGTGTAGGCTGACAATAACACGCAAAATGGTGACTTTATCATTTTAACATTTTTGATAATTTTGCAGCAATAGTATAATAGTACAGTACTACTGGTCAAATATTTGCACACAGATTACTTTTTTATTTTTATGAAGTCCCTTATGCGCATCAAGCCTGCATTCATTTGATCAAAAATACAGAAAACAATTATTACAATTTAAAATAATGGTTTTCTATTTTAATATACTTTTTTATATCATTTATTTCTGTGATGCAAAGCATATATGTGTGTGTGTGTGTGTGTGTGTGTGTGTATATATGTATATGTATATGTATATATATATATATATATATATATATATATATATATATATATGACAAATTTCTTATATATATAACGAAATTATATATTAATTATATATATATATATATATATATATATATATATATATATATATATATATATATATATGACGAAATTATAGAGAGAGAGAGAGAGAGAGAGAGAGAGAGAGAGAGAGAGAGAGAGAGAGAGAGAGAGAGAGAGACCTATATATGCCCTCTTTTTACATTTGAGCCCCAGAGGAACTCTCTGCACGTCCCTGATGTGGAGTGAGACTGACCTTTGGAGAATAACCTCTGATGACCCCATCTCAGACCAAAGGCACCGTTCTGCAGAAAACTGAACAAAACAAATTACACAATTGGTAGGAAACACTCGAAAACTACACAACCAATATGCACATTTATGAGGGTCTCTGTAAGAACAACTTTAAAGAATGACGCCATGTAGAAATAGGCAGTATTGGTAAAACAGCAGTGAAGAAAACGGATTAATAAATATCTTGAAATTCGTCCAGCTAGCATAACGTTAGACATAATGTAGCACTCAGCAGATCTTGTATTAATTATAGTAAATGGGCCTAGAAGTAAAAGCCAAGTAATTCAACTTTATAGAAAGGTTATTCTAAGGCAAGAAAAACATGTCCCTGCTCTTGCGTTAATGCTGCCCTGCTGAAGTTGGCACAACCTCGAGATCAGCTGTGTCTCAGGGTCTGTCACTTTAAACGTCTCGACCGGTTTGCCAATCAGCGACTTTTTGGGATATTGAAACCAGCACGTGTCTGTATTTACCGAATAAGGTGTGGTGCAATTTACATTCTTTCACAAACACTCAAAATAACATAATACACTTACCCGCTCTTTCTCGCGCCTACCAGGTGGGCTACAAACACTCTCCGTACGAGCGCTGCCATGACAGAGATGGTCTTATTATTGGGAGATACGAAGGTCCGTGGCTCTACCATTGGAGAATGCGTAACGGCCAAAGTGGATCACGTGTGCCTTGATTACCAATCACATTACAGCCTTGGCCTTGTGCGACAGTCAGTCACTGTTTGCGGATCCCATTGAAATGAATGAGAAGTGCCGTAAACCGATTTCTACCTGTCGCGCAATTGCCCGTGATTTCTCTTAAAAATCAGCATTTTTTTCGGTGTAAACTATACAAATAGATCAATCCAAAACGAATGTTTAAGAGCAAACATGTTGAAGATTAGCCGATAGCCCGTCGATTCGTTAAATGATAAGCCGTTTTCCCATAAAAGCAGTTTATTCAGCGTAGTGAAGCCTCTCCTCCATAGACATCCATTCGAAAAAAACGGTCCCTGGTTTTCTTCCCTGCGTAGCACTGCGTTAGCAAGCTTTTTGCTAACCCTGGCGGCTTGCCTTAAAGTGGCTTTGGCCATGATGCTTGTATGCAGTTACAATTTCTACTGTGTTCTCGTCCTTCAAGAGACGCACTGACGCCATCTACAGGAATTGAGCGTTAGTTACCACAGCCCTTGACAGACTGTACTTTACAAATACGAAAAATGAATAAAATAAATAAATAATCGATTTAAAACAAAGTACAGTATGGTCATACTACCAGGTACAAAAATAAATAAATCCAGAAATATTTTTTTTTGTTGGTGATATCAGCATGGAGGATCGGAAAAAGAATATAAATGTATAAAATATATTTTGTTTAATGAAAGTTAAAATAAATTTCTTTTATGATTAATTTTTCGTATTTATTTTTCAACATCATCACAAAAAAAAGATAATTAAGAAAGTCTTAGTTAACACTATTTTATTCATAAAATATATATAAAATCACACTGATTGACAGCACTCAAGCAATACTTAGTGTTGGTCTGTTGGTGGGCTCAAAGAGAAGCACAACCATAACAGTATCTGTAACATAGGAAGTGTGGTATGGAAATAAAATATCAATACAAATAAATTAAAAAAAATCCATCTTGAACAAAAATTTTTAACAGCCGGTTCCACTGCATAACTGAGCAAAACACACATTAGCCCCATTATTATTTTTAATTGGGCCTGTAAGTAAAATACTAAAATTTCAAAGACCAGGGTTCCCACACCTTGGTTATCTTCAAATTCAAGGACCTTTCGAGGACTTTCCAGGTCCAATACCCTCAAATTCAAGGACTTAATGTGGGGACACATTTCAAGTGAGAGCAAGGTTGATAAGATACATTGTTACAGTTTTCATCTGTCAAACAACTATGCAAAAAAGTTTGGGGTTTTTTTGCATTTATTTTTGGCCATATGACAGAGATCTGATATTCTATTTGTTGTATTTATGTTTTGCATAAAACTGAAGAATATTCGGTACATCCTATAAAAAAATAATAATGCTAATAATCAAATAAAATATTAAATATCATCATCATCTTGGAACTGATTATTTCAACATGACAACTTGACAGCTCAACAATAAACCATGAGAAAACATGAGCTCAAGTATGTGAACTTGCAACAGAACACATTATTATTTTACATTTGATTATTTTATTTATTTCTACATAACGATTCAGTATATGCTGGTGTGCCTTAAGCATTTATTTACTACAAAAGCACTTTCAAGGACCTGTACCTATGTATGTTTATTTTCAAGAACTTTCCAGGGCCTTAAAAAAAAAAAAAAAAAAAAATAGATTCTCAAACTTTCAAGGCACTGTGGGAACCCTGGAAGACATAAAAGATAATAAAATTCTATAGGTTGATTTTGAAATGCGGTTACATCACAAACTGGCACAGAGATGCTCATCAGGCAAAGGCGCAGATTCTTTGGGGGTGAAGTGCAGATAAGGTCCAAAGCTACATTACAATTGATTGCAAAAGCTTTTCATAAAAAATATATATAAAATAAAAATCACTACAAATATGACAACACACCACACCAAAACAAAGTATGTTGCCTTGCTTTCATCCTCAAAAAAAAGAAAAAAGAATAAAGTTGTGGCAGTATATCACACAATGGAATGATAAAACTAAAATGGGTCCAATCTAGCCAAATCACCACTTTATTAACTGCATATAACATCCAGTAAACGAAAGATGGGTTTCACCAAATGCTTCACTAATGTCAACCTGATATTAAGTCTGCAAATAAGAAGCATATATTCACGACAAACAAGTATTACATTTCACAACTTGGCTTTGTTTTGGATAAGTGTAATCCAAAAGTTTGAGACAAATAAAAGCGTTTTCACAGGTAACAGAGCAATGGGGTTTTTGTCACAAATCAAAGGCTTGTCTACCCTGTTTTTGAGGTGACAGCATGTTCTCTTGGCTATAATATATGGGATAAATGAAAAAGGAACTAAAATATTCTCAGAAATGAAATCCTCGCCCTCATGTCGTTCCAAACCTGCATGACTTTCTTCTGTTTGAACACAGAATGTTGAAGAATGCTACTAATAGGGGTTCAAAACAACATTGAACTCAATTAACTTTCATTTTATGGCCAAAAAACAAAACGTTTTCAAAGAAAGAATTCAGTTGAACAGGTTTTGGATATCGTGAAGGGCGAGTAAATGGCAGAACTTTCAGTTTTCCTCAGAGAGTCCTTTCAAACCAACGTCAAACAGCCGAAGAACTGGCGGAAAAGTTTATTTAAACGGTCTAGCAGCTAAAGGTGAGAAGGCCGAGGGAAAGCCATGGCTTATTCATGACAGCCCAGCAAGAACACCAAATGCAGAAACACAAAGTTTAATATTTCTATGGTGAAATACATTAAAACATCTCACAAGATTATAGTTATCACAGCACTGTGCCTGGTAAATAGCATGTAGTCTTGATTTTTGGCAGCAAATCCCTCAGAATTTCATCTGGACAGAGAAAGCGGTCCAGATGGAAAAATGTAATACAATTAAATCTAAGCTGCCAATTTCAAGGTGAGCACCCCCTTGTTTCTGAGACCATGAAGGGCATAAACCATTCCCACACTCATTTTTTTGCAAGAAAATGACAATAAGGAACATGTTGGTTAGCCACATGTCGCAAATGCAAGAGAAACACAACTAAGTTGCAGCAGTCACATTGTGAGGAAACGGAAAGTGCTGAAGTGAAGGTTTACTATAATGTGCTTGTATTTACACACACACACACACACACACACACTCATTATTCAAATATCTTTTGGGTCAGTGCACTTAATACCTTTGAAGTCTCAACTGTAAATGCTACAAGAAAATTCCCATCTATTGCTAATCGTTCCGTGTACAACACCGTGTGAAGCTCCAATTCTTTCCACGCCCTGGCATTAATATTAAAACCAACATTATTTGGTAACTTATTGGGAATAGATTTGTGAAAATCTGAATTTAAACCTCCAGGCCTTGGCGAGAAAAATAGTCTTCCAGTTCCGTGAGTCTCTCGATTAGCATTACGTCAAGATCAGCGTCATCCTGTCTGCCCCTACGTGCCCTTCCTCGCGGCCCCTTCGCACGCAGCGGACCCAGGTTAGTTTTAGCCTTGCGTTTCCGAGGCAGCGTGAAATCTGGGAAGTCTAGAACTCGCTTTCGTTTCTGATGACCAATGCAGATCAGAGAGCCGTTCTTCTCTTTCGGTTCTTCAAATATCGTCTCCAGACTTCTGTGTAAATAAATAGAACAATCAGAAATCGATTTCCAGAAAAACACAAGAGTCAAAATAAAAATAAAAGTTGCGAGAACAAACCTGTTGGGTAATGGAGACTTGTAATTCTTATTGGTATAAATCTCCTCCAAACTGAATTCCTTTTTCTTCAGCCTTATGGGACACAAACACAGCAATCAGCTGGACATTGAAACAAATATTAATGATATATAATCAATGTTTTATTAACACTTTGAATTAGTGTTGTAATACTCGAGACTGGTCTTAAGTCTTGGTCTCATTTGTACTCTGTCTTGTCTCTGTCTCAGAGTAAGTTGTTAGTGATTTCATTTGATGCAGTGTCTTATTATTCTAATTGTATTTATGTATTAAATATAAGACATTTCTCAGGCAGATAATGTAGATCTGTTAGACGAATTTGAAGAGTGCTGGTCTGGTCTTGTTATTGACTGTCTCTCCCTGCCTTGGTCTTATCTGGTCTCAACACACACACACTGGTCTTCATCTCAACTCATCAAAGTCTTGGTCTTAACACACACTGGTCTTGGTCTCAACTCTCAACCCATCAAAGTTTTGGTCTTGTCTTGAGCTGTGTCGGAAATCACCTCCTATACCCTTAAATGAGGCGCTATTTGAGGGGATGTTCATTTGTGGTGGTGTCCAAAACCATAGTGGACGTTATCGAGTGCACTCATTCAATCCCACAATGCACCGCAATAACGAGTGTACAATCGATGTACCCTCAACGGCTAGAGAATACCCATAATGAGAGCACTGTGAGAGTCGCACTGCACGCCGAATTAATACCCGAATCTGGCCAGACGATGGTTCTCGCAGCGTAATCAATCCATTCATTTTCCAAACCGCTGGGCCAATGTGGCTACAGCCTCATACAAGTACAAATTCTTTTTTAATCAATTATTAAATTGTTTAATTAAGGTTTATACATAATTTCCATGAGAGAGTTCAAGAGTAATATTTTCATTACTACTGGAGCTGCCAATTTGCCAAGTTTCAAATAATTATTAAACAGCAAGAACAAACTATGCAGCGCACTGAGTGTCTGAATTTACACACTCGTTTTCATTTACTCCCTCAAGTGAACTATATTAGTGGATTAATTTAGGGAATAGTGAATGAGGGTTTAGGGAGCGATTTCACAGCCTTAGTTTTAACACAAAATGGTCTTGGTCTCAACCCCTCAAAGTCTGGGTCTTGTCATGGTCTCAACACACACAGGTCTTGACTTGGTCTCGATTTAGGTGGTCTTGACTACTATACTACTATGAATATCACAATGATATTTAAGCACTTTTAATTTGTCCATTGCGGCTACATTCACACGGTCAGTTTTTGGGATTGACAACCACATATACTTACAGCTGTGAGTCTCGAAATGTCCCATTCAAACAGTAACTTACAGTAGCATCAAGAATTCGGTCTGAATGAACGTGCAATGGGAGTCAAGCCCGTATTCTCTTACCAGTAACAATAGTGACGGTGACCAAAGTAATATCAAAGATGGCAACATCCATAAGCCTGATCACTTTTGATACATCAATAGTCCAATCGATCTGAGAGTTCAGTCAAATCTTTATTAACCGACAACAGCTTTTATATCTGTGTGGAAATCTGAGATTTTGAGTCGCGTATATATATATACACACAAAACTGCACCAGAGAACAGTGACTGGATGTAAAACCTTAATATGACAGTGACACTGTCACTGTAAGTTACAAAAACCACACACGAAAACCAGCAACACACAGAAGACACGCAATTGTGCAGCACTGCTCTCTCAGCTCTCTCGAACTATATGACATGATGACAGACAACTAGTTGTCCAGTCCTGTTCCAAGAATGCAGTTGTGAGAAAATTTGCGAGTTTGGTTATAGAATGTGTTTGTGACTCTCGTACATAACTGAACTGCGTGTGAACAAAACCATATTAAAGACTGACAAAGTTTCATAAAGACCCATTTTGCATATGCTTCTTGTGTTGTGGCGCAAATATGAAAGCACACACAAAAAAAAGATTTAGGTAGCAACACTGCTGATAAAATTTGGAAAGTTTGATTAATTTTCAAGATTTCAGATTCGTTTGTCATCATCACACAAAAATGTTCATTGAAGTCTGTTTAAAATTGTCTATGCCTTAAAATGTTTTAGTAAAAATATAAGTACGCACATATTGCTACATTATTACTGTTATCACATTATTATTATTTAACAGGCTTTACGTATTTTTTTTACTGCATTTTACTTCTTGCATGCTTTTTGCAAAGGCTGCTTGGTCGAAATGAGTTCCTCTGAATAAAATACTAATGAGTTATTTAAAAAAACCAACAACACTTATTTCAAAACTAATACACCGATTACAAGGTATGAAGAAAATAGTCGAAATGCTGATAAATACTTACATATTGGACAGTTCTCTTTAGATTCCACATCATCATATTATAAAGACCAAACGAGTTGAATGCTCACCTCTTTGGTTTGGGGAGTCCCATTGGAGTAAGGTTGTTATCTGGTTTGGGAACTGTCTTACGAATACGAATTTGGGAGACCCTTTTGGAACGTTGACCTGCTTGAGCTTCAGCATTAGTATCGTAGAGTCCCACCTACAAGAGAAAAGAATGTCAAGCCTTGAGAAAACAAAACCTAACTCTTTCAGTTCAGCAATGTCTGTATCCACTTTATTAGGTACACCTGTTCAACTGCTCGTTAACACAAATATCTAATCAGCCAATCATATGGCAGCAACTCAATGCATTTAGGCATGTAGACATGGTCAAGACGATCTGCTTAAGTTCAAACTGAGCATCAGAATTGAGAAGAAAGGTTATTTATATGACTTTGAACGAGTCATGGTTGTTGGTGCTAGTATTTGATTATTTCAGAAACTGCAGATCTAGTTTCGCATCATGGATGTGCAGCTGATAAATCTGCAGCAACTGCGATATGCTATCATGTCCATAGACCCTTTTCACATTTCCGGGTTTCTCAGAAGCGGAAGTCATCATAGTTGGGTAAACGTTTATAGTGGTGAATGAGAGACTACATTAAATATATTTTTCGTATTCCCATTTGGTCAAACAGCAAAAGAAAATCTCTGCAATAGTTTTTCACAAATTTCAAAAGAGGGGAAAAACGGCAGTCAGAAGAGAGAAAGATGTCAATTTGACCGTCATTCCCATAGAGGCTGTGTTATATAAGAAAATATTAGAAACACCCTCACAGCAGCGTTAACTAGTTTTTGTAATTAAAGGGAAAGGTAATATAATACAAAGTATAGTGTTATATATGTACATAAAAAATAAAAATATAAAAAACTTTGCAGGATTTACGATGCTGATGACCGTTAAACGCGTCATCAATCTGTGAAAAGGGTCCATATGGACCAAATCTCTGAGTAATGTTTCCAGCACTTTGCTGAATCTATGCCACGAAGAATTAAGTCAGTTCTGAAGGCAAAAGGGGTTTAAACCTGGTACTAGCAAGGTGTACCTAATAAAGTGGCCGGTGAGTGTCTTTGCCAACTTGCATTTTTACTTTTTAAAATAATTTGTTCAAATTCTAGAAGAGATAATATAATACCTGTTTGATTTCTCTAGATGCTCCCCGACTATGCAAACCAGGGTATTTGACATTTGCACTGACAATAGCAAAACTAGGCACAGATTCACTAGCGGATCCATCCAATCGCACCGACTTGGGGCTGATGTTGTGCCATGAGGGGTGATCCAGACTCCTTTCTGGTGTGAGACGAATTTTTGACAGATGACACACTGATGAAGATGAGATGGCCTTCCTACACACAGTGAAAGCAGCAAGCATTTCAGAGAATACCAGGTGATTGCTAATGTTATATATCAGTCAACATCTACATGATTAAATGATCAGCTTAGCTGTGGTTTGTAAAATTGGTCTGGCTTCATGCTTTAAATATGATAATAGAATGAACTATTTTATCGATATAATTCTTTTTTACTATGCATATTGCTTTATAGACACAATACTTAAGGTGAAGTGAGTAATTTCTGCACTACTAGCAGCACCGAACCAAATAGAAAAACGTAACTAGATTCCAGCTGTCATAATGCTAGGGTGTTCTGGGTGGTTGCCAAGGCGTTGCTATGCATCTGCTGTGTCCTAACCAGATGTGAAAAATGTTTTGAAGATGTTTCCTTCAGCTGAGACACTTCAGATGTGCGCTGTTCCCTATGATGGTTTTAAATAGCTTGAAATATGATTGAAATCACTTCAAAAAGGAAAATACAGTTAAGTGTAACATGTGCAGCGCAAGTTTGTCATATAGGCTACATAAAATTATAATGAGAACATTATAATTGTGTGCTTGGGACATAGATTTTAATGGTGAGACCATTATTTGAAATCAGGCTCTCAAATTATATCAAACTAGATATATTATTATATCAAACAAAATGCCCGTGCAAAATCAGTTTTTAAGTGTGTTTTTAGTAATTGTTGGTTTGGTGTGTTTGAGTGCACATTGTTACAATTACACAGCAAAAGTTCGGTGACATTTTTATTTGTGCATGGTAGAAAACAACGTGAACTCCGAGAAAATGCTATGCTTGAGCAAACATTTTGTGAATAGGCAACTACAAATGATGCCCGTGAAAGAGAATGTGAACGCATTGAAAAGGATATGTTTAGTTGGTGAATAGCATTTACACAGTAGCGATAACGTTAAGCGCACCAGAATAAAATATAATATTCAGAAGTAAACAGCATAGCTGACTTATAGATTCAGTTTACATCCACAAATGAATAAGCGCGTTGATTCAGGGAGCAGTGCAAAGTGCCCGTGCAAAATCAGTTTTTGTGAGCTGATCGCCGTCAAAAAAGTTCCGGAGATATTTCTTAGCGACGGCTGATTTCAACAGTTTCAGTATGATAAAAAAATAACTTTTATATTGATTCAATGGATTAATTGCATTTTGGAAAAAAAAAAGTGTCATGAATTTATTGCATTTTGGGGAAAAAATAATCCGTTTTTATAATAAATCTTTGAAAATCAAAATCTGGATTTGAATTTATGTTATTATAACCTAAATATGCTATGTGAAAGTTTGAAACAGAAAATAGTGGTTTTCATCTTGCCACTTTCTTGGTAAAGAAAACACATTTTTACTCAAATTAATCAAAATGGATTTATCACGTTCTGGAACCAAACTATAATATTCAGAAGTAAACAGTGTAGCTGACTGAGTGTTTATTTTTAAACCATAACCTTCTTAGGGATTCTGACCGATACAACCCTCTAATGTCAGAATGTTTATTTTTAAACCACAACCTTCTAAAAATTATATATTTAACAATATCTTTTGCATTTCTCATCCAAACAACGTCAAACTTGGCACTGCACTTACTCGTGCCCGTAGCGAGACACCTGTCAAGTTTGAAATCCATCGGACTAAAGGTTCGAGAGATATGCGAATAACAGACATACACACAGACAGACAGACGTTTCTGTAATTTATAGATAGATTTAGATTTATCGGCCAATATATCGGTTATCGGCTTTCAAATGCAAAGAATATGGTATATCCCTAATTTCATGACAAAGATTGTATCAGTAACTGAGTATGTATTTAAAATAGTGAAATTATTTGATTATTAATTTGATTATCTAGTTATCTATTTCATTGGGAGTGTGAGATAGCAGTGTGCAGAGAAAGAGAGAGCCCAAATGCTCTTCTGATTGACTGTGATTTGTGATTAATTTTATCACATCTTGTTGATAAGTCTTGTCTGTTGTGGACATACAAATTGCTTGTCGCTCAGATCTTTTCGCATTGCATCTGGTTAGGACACGGTGTTCTGGCTGGATGCCAGGGTGTTGCTATGCAGTCGCTAGGATGTTGTGGGTGGTTGTTTACTAGCCAACCCCAAAAGATCCCAGCCTCAAGTTTCTATTTCTTTGTCTGTACATTTGGATCGGTCTTAGCTCCAATGTTTGTTTGTTTTTCTACCTGTTTCAAGGTTTGCAGGGTGAAAATTGTGCATGAAGAGGGAATCAGTGTCATCCCTGTTCACGGTTGCATTTCAAACACGGGAAGCCCACAGATAACATAAAATGATATTGATTAAAACAAGACAGAAACATAATAAAGATACATCACTGTAGACTTCTACAGGTTTGGAAAGCTTTTCTGCTATTCGTGTTGCTAGTTTTGCATAAATTATGCACTTCACCGTTAACCTGAACATAACTGGCAAGCAAAGACTGATTAAAAGATTTCAATGATTAGGTCAGCTAAATGGCAAGAGATGCAGGGGGATATGCCCACCGTGCTGAAGCTCTTTTCCTGCTGGGTGCAGCTTCTTGACTGGATCGTCGTGTATAGCTATCAACAACAACAAAAAATTAGATAAAAACTGGTAAAATTGTAAGTGCAAGCAGCATGCAGGTCAAAACTGACAATCACTTCTGATTATGTAAATCAAACTTCCTTGCCATCAAAACATGCAAAAAAAAACTTTTAACTTCAATAGTTTTAACTTACTGGTGATCGTTGTCTACGCCTGGTGGGGCTGTGAAGTCAACCAGAGGTCGAAAAGGATGAAACTTGCACCGCCCCAAAATCCGACACACAACCGCATGGGTACTAGGACGTGACAACTGAATAAGAGGAAAGTTGAGCCTTCTGTGTCGAAACCACAGTCTGAAGGATGTTGGAGAAGATAAAGCCAGGATGGTACTAACACCTGCCCCAGAGAAACTCCCCTTACTTAAAGTAGACAAAGGCGGAGTAGTAGGCCGAAAAAGTTGAGATAAGCCAGGACAACATGCAGAGTCTTTATCCAGGTTGATCGGTAAAGCATTTGAAGGACAAGCTGGTGTACCAGATAACCAAGGAGAGAAAGGAGGTTTCGAGTCCTCGAGTATCGGCTGCCAATTGTTGGATATCTCTCCACCCTGCTCGAGAAAGGACAAAGAACGGGTTTCTCCAACTTTAAGAGAGGGAAATCCAGGAAGGTCATGTTTCTTTCCACCACTGAGTTTGACCTTGGATCCAGTTCTGCTGTAACCAGTCCATCTGTCCAAGTCGTTTGAGGAACAGCTGCCGGATACCAAGCGGTGGGCAGTGTTCGAGAGCTGATCCAACAGTTTGTTAGTGTCACTGTCTACTAATGGTTTGGAGGACCCATTTCTTGGGCCCGAGAGATGGGAACTGGAGTGTGCTTGATGAAATGTCAAAAGCGAACCTAGTGACTTTTGGTCACCTACATTTTTTACCAACTGGTTTGGTAAAGCAAGTTTACAGTATGGCAGGATTGATGACCCTTGAAAAGAGATATTTAAAGGGCTAGCCTTTGAGTATGATAACTGACAATCAATGCTTTGTTCTTTACTACTTATCTTTGTGCTCTCTACAGAATCTCCAGCATTTGTCCCTGTCAGTCCATCTACATCCCTTGACGTTGGGATGTGATCCAAGACTGAAGTACTATTACTCAATGAGGTAGTGGTAGAGTGAAAAACACCATTCATTTCAATCTTGTGCAAGATTTCATTTTCTTTCTTGTTAGAAGTCTGAAAGAGAACTGAACAGCCCTTGGGTTTATCAGGGTTGGGTGGTGCTCCAAGCGGCTTACTGGAGAAAGGGAAGGTAATCTGACTAAAGGACTGCTTCTGACTATTTCCTCTCTCGTCATTACTGGAATTTGTCAATGCCGCTGGTTTCCCAGGGGGCTTTGGATTTATTTCTTTTGCAAACGAAAAAAGAAGATCTGTATTTGAGTGTGACTTTGCGCCACTAGGAGCTGAAGATTTGAAAAACTGAACGGAAGGCACCCGGGGGTGTTCAGGAACATGTAAACGCTGATTTTTCAAGATGTCTTCCTCCTTCTGACCAGATTTATTATTCCCCACACTATCAGAGGACAGGGCTTCCTGTTTACAAGAAAGTCCTCGGCTGTCACTGTCATCTGAGCAGCTGAGCACAGAATCGACCAATAAGCTTAAGGCGACTCTGTCCTTCTCAGCTTCCAGCTCCATTTCCAGGTCTTCAAAATCTGAAACGGGTGAATAGTTACCCTGGAAACAATTGTCAGTTTGTCCAGAAGAACACGTTTTTAGGTTTCCACATGACGAATTGGAGCCACTGAAATTCCTACCTAGACCCTGACAGCTTAGGTCCTCAGGCTTATGAGCGAGAGTTGACATTGCCCATGAACACACAGGGTCCTTTTTTGATTCAGGTGATCTATAAAGAGACTGTGGCCCAGAAGAGGAGACATTTGGGATGATTCCTTTGTTGTCTTTTGGCACTTCTGCGTCTACTCCTGCAAACACACAATAATTTAAGTCAAATCAAGATGTTATCGATATCTTTGCATAGCTTTGAGGTCATAAACATTCTAGAGTACTAAAATTTGATATTTTAGCATACGGAAAAATGTTCAGAAAAACTGACCATAATAATGATGCACTCAGTGGCATATCCAATTTTTGCCCAATAAAATGCTCTCCAGTACGAGAACCTAACCCCACCTGATCATGACTAGAAATAGCAAATCATGGCCTGAGGATGTAACAAACTAAATGCTATTGGCCATTTAAAAAGGTGCAAACCCTTTAATATGTCCCATCCCAATTTCTTGTTACAACAGAAAATGTCAACACAGGAAAGAAAACATTCCAGTATTTCCTGGGTTATGTATGAAGAAAACCAAATTATAGCCAAATTATATAATTATTAATTTAAGCATATCAATATGCAAATATAAACAAACATTTACCAAAACTGTAATCTGATGAAATTGTATTTGGACAGCAAAAGGACAAGTCTCTTCCCAGCTGGCCAACTTTACTGTGCAGCTGAGCTAAACTGCATGTATGTGCACTGCTTTGTGAACACAACTGGTCCATCCTCCTCTCCACTGCCTCGAGACGTTGGGTCAGAGATCCGAAGGTATCAGTCAGCAGACGTTTCATCTCAGTTTGATGGGACACAAGAATTCGTTCCAGAACTCCAAGCTGCTCTCCTGATGGTCCTGATGGTCGTGGATCCCTGAACTTGCCCTCTGCAAAAGAGATGTTGATCAAAAGCAATATCTTCACTCACAGAAGATACCAAAACATTGTAGTGATTCCTTTGGAACCAAGTCTTTCACATTACACATCTGCAATGTTCCGACTAAGACAAATGCGTGCACACTTCTGAAGTTACTCCTGTACAGCACCAAAAAAAAAAAAAAAAAGGGACAAAAACATAGTTAGCTAGAGACTTCATAAAAAGGTATTATATTATTGTAAGTATTTCTACTAGTGTAAGTGATATATTTTGTTATAACAGGATTAATATAACAAAAAATAACATAAATCTTGACAAAAGTTACTTAAAAACTTGAGCCTTGTGTACTTAAAAACGTGTAGCCTCGAATCCTACTATTCAATAACTATAATTCTGGCATATTTGTGCACTAAAATTAAAAAGTTTGGGGTAAGTACTTTTTTTTTTAAAGAAATTAATACTTTGATTCAGAACAAATGCATTAAATTGATAAAAAGTGACAATAAAGACATTTACGCACTTCATCAATGATTCGTGAAAAAAAATGCAGCAGTTTCCACAGAAATATTAAGCAGCACCACTGTTTTCAAAAAGCAAAATCAGCATATTAGAATGATTTCTAAAGGATCATGTGACACTGAAGACTGGAGTAACAGCTTTGCCATCACAGAAATAAATCAAATTAAAAAATAAATTAAATTGTAATATTTCACAATTACCCTTTTTACTGTATTTTTAATCAAATAAACCCAGCCTTGGTGAGCATAAGAGACTTTTTAAACTTTATAGAATTTAAAAACAAAAATGACACAGTGTTTCTGCTCAGGTAGCAAATGAGTTTCTGTAGAAATAGAATTTGCTCAGTAAAAACTAAACTTAGAGGGAACATTGCAGATTTTACCACATATATTCAACATTACCTTGCTGAGTACACATGTGTATGCAAATCGCACTAGGATTGACTCCAAAGTTACTACTTTTCGGATCAAACGTCATCTGTCTCAAAGCTCCTTCATTCATTCCTTTCTCAAAGTCTGAGGGCTGTGGTCTGTCACCAGATTCACTCTCCTCCCTGCTGGTTTCTCTGCATCCTTTGGCCAGCTGCTCCTGATACAGCGAAGACTGAGGAGCACGATGGCACGGACCAGCCGCAGACGCAGGCGCCTGCTCTGCCCCTTTCTGCTCAGCCAGAAGATTGGACAACATCTTTCAAGGAACTGATGGGATGAGATGAGGTAACAGATTAAGTCATTAGACATTAAATTAATTAAATATGGTAGAATTAGTATTACGATTGTGTCCATTCTTTGGTCTTACCAATCCTACCATATTTACAGTACCAGTCAAAAGTTTGGAAACATTACTGTTTTTGAAAGAAGTATGCTCATCAGGCCTGCATTTATTTGATCAAAAATGCAGGAAAAAAATGAGATATTGTGAAATATCATTACAATTTATAATAATGGTTTTCTATTTTAATATACTTTGAAATATAATTTATTTCTGTGATGCAAAGCGGAATTTTCTCCAGTTTTCAGTGTCACATGATCCTTCAGAAGAAAGAATCTTTAAATAAAAAAAGCAGCACAACTGTTTCCAGCATTGATAATAAATCAACATATTATAATTATTCTGAAGGATCATGTGACACTGAAGACTGGAGTAATGGCTGGTGAAAATTGAGCTTTGCATCACAGAAATAAATTATATTTTAAAGTATATTAAAATAGAAAACCATTATTTTAAATAGTAATAATATTTCACAATATAACATTTTTTTCTGTATTTTTGATCAAATAAATGCAGGCTTGACAAGCATAAGAGACTTCTTTCAAAAACATTAAAAATAATGTTTCCAAACTTTTGACCGTTACTGTACATACCATGGTATTTACTTAATTTCTCAATGCAAGATCTCAAACAGTAATACTATAGCACAGAATAATAAGCATATTTATATACCATGATGTTTACATGATACATGAGATGATAATACTACCATTGCCTACATTGTACCATATAATGCAAACAATATACACATGGTACTAGCAGTTTACATTCTTTTAGTGAAATGGTTTTCTAAAATGGTTCCCCTGTGTTATCTTATCTCCAGTTATTTTATTTTGTAGCATGCTTCTAACATGATTCAGTGGTCAATAAATACAGGAACCTATCAGACGCCACTTTCAGCTGTTCCACTAACAGCAATTTCTTCGTCCGAAACTATACAAATAACCGCACATTTATGAACACTGAACTGTCTATACGTGCACATACATTTCACTTCATGTGTATGAATACACATTAAAGTGTGTTATTAAACCACCAGCTGAAACAATTTTGAGGAATAATTAAATGAAACAGAGATGGTTTCATCGAAAATATCATCACACTAATTAGCCTAAACACGTTACTAGATCGCCTTTTGCACATAATTAAAGAGAAATTATTCATAATTACATCCAAACTAGTTTTTATTTATTTTGTATGACGTCAATGAACAGGCTTACTCGTGCACATCAGGCTTTTAAAGGCCCCCGAAACGAATACAAATGAATCAAGAGCAAGGCAGACATGTTTAACAAAGCAGTACCTGTATTGCGTCCCTCCTCACAAAGGTCAGTCCCCGCAAAATCACGTCTCCGGCGGCGAGAGTGTGCTGTTAAATCACTAATACTCGCCGATTCATCTCCATGATGCACGGGTCGGATGTGATCTCTTTAAACCAGTAAAAGTCATTTCCGGCGACACTCCAGACTGATGAGCGGATTACCAGTGCAAACTGGCTACCCACTGAACCAGCTTAATATTAAAGTAAATTTAATTAAACTATATCATACATTTAACGCAGAGAGTAAAAAAATAAAAAAAAATAACAAAAAACAAAATACCTAATCGTCAGAATATTTGCTATTGACAAACAGTGACGACTTCCGTCATTCGTGCAGCTGTAAAGCGTGTTGCCATTGGCTATTGCATGGACTTAGGCTCGTATCTATTGGACTATTTTAATGGCAATACTTTCATTGTTTTTTGAAAAACACATTTTATTACGCCAAATCTACAGTGTTCCATTTTGATTGATACTAACAATGGTATAGCCTATATATATATATAGTCAGAATAACTATTATTTCCTTTTATTAAGAATTAATAAAAACGTAACAATTTAATTTGATTAATTAATTAATTCCTGAATGAAGCTTAATTAAAAAGGACAGAAAATGAAAATCACCACAGGTTGTTTGTTATATGTTTATGTTAATCAGTTAACGTTTTTATATGGGGCCCTTATATGACTCTTAGCTGTTAGATAACGCAATATATTGATGATAAGCTAATTAAGAACCTTTAGCTCACTGATTCATTCTTTTTTAGTTGTAGATTATGTGACAGAGTGAGTAGGCCTAAATATTTTCCTCAAAGGTTCTCATACTATAACAAAATCAGTTTAGTTTAGTTTAGTTTAGTTTAGTTCCTTTATTGTCCACAAGTGGAAATTTGTCTTTGGCTTCACTATACACCACACACAATGACACCAACACAACATGAACATAACAACATAAAAAATAAAAGTAAAACAATGACATTCCCATGTACATATGCATAGACTACATATCCACCCCTACTCATATTCATATCTTCTCAACATTTAAAGCTCAAATGGCAGCTGGCACAAAAGAGAACTAAACTCAGTTGTCAAGAAAATCAGTGTTCTGTTATCTTTGACCAACAGAGGGCATAACTTCCTATTTAATGAGCCATAATTTTACTCACTGTTTGGAGTCCAATAGGAAACATAACATACAGATTAAATCAGTATTGAATATTAAATACTGAACATTGAATTCCCCATGTTACCTCAAGAATTACCTGTTTTGGTTGCAATCACTTATGAAAATCAACCATGGTTTTATTATAGTAAAAGTGTAGTAACCATAGTTTTTGGCAGATTGAGTACCATTTGTATAACCATAGTTTTACAACAAATACCATGGTTAAACTATATGGTTAGTGTAGCAAAACCATGGTTAATTTGTAGTTACCATGGTTTAACTATAATAACCATGTTTTTTTGGTTTTACTTGTAGTAAAGTAAAACGTATTTTTCATTTCGTAAGGGATGAGTGCAATCAGCTTACAACCTTGAAGAGATTTGTATCGGTTTACAACATAAATTACATACAGTCATACCAGAACCAACCATTTAACAGAGGCTACCCATGGCTCTGATTTTTGTTCCAGGTTTTTGAACTACAATCTGAGCGGCTCTATATGCCATTTGAGTGAGTGACATGGTATTCTAAGACACAGCAATAAAATGCTATATCATATGTTATAGCCTAACCTACTGAAGGCCTGGCGTGTTCATATTCTATGGGAAATAGGTATTTTACAGAGACGTAATGTGTACAAAGAACTTGGAATGTCATTCATTAGCATGATCCAGTTAGCTCTTGCTGGTGGTAGACACTGTAATGCTGTGTTTTTGACAACTTGGAAATCAAAATTTCCACCCCCTATTTGAAAATGACTACCTCCAGTGTAATTCTGAAGTGAGTATACGATGGACACTTTATTATCCCCAGAAGCCACAGGAGAGGATTTATGAATGGCATGCAGTGAAGCGACACAACTGACACTGGTCACATGATAATGACAGCACAGCAAATGTAGTATGTCTGGATTACATTTATACTATACACACACTCATACTATATAGAACATACTTTTAAGTGGTCATGAAGTAATTACTTCAAAATAACCTACTCAAGAGAATATGCGATTTCGGACACAGCCTAATAATTAATAAAACCACAACAGCTTCTGGTTGTAAAAACCACAGAGATTTAAATTCCCAAAGACGGCTTATGTATAGCAGCACATTGACACAGCCACTAATGAGGCATCTATGTACAGTATATAGGCTATCTATGACTGAAACTGTCTTGGTGAGTCATGGCACAGTCTTGTTTTGTTTCCATTTAACCCTGACATGTGATTGACTACAATGCTTTGAGGTGAGAAGTAGGAAATTAAAGGGAACTTTGTCTGGAACAAAACAACTATACATCATACAAACCCTTAAGGACAAAGTATAGGCAGGTTAAATAAAAGGTCAGAATAAACTGTATGGACAAGACTTTAGCCAAAAAATATGGTAATCAGGAAGACACTATTAATAATGGAATAAAACCGTCTATTTATACACCAATTTGATGTAAATGTATAATGATTGTTAGACATACATTTTGATTTGTAGAAACAATAAAATAGGCTATACATTTTAAGCAAACAACCACGTGCTTTTGAAATGAAAGGCTTTTATCCATCATGACATAGAGAATATGAATTGCACACTTAAATGCCTTGTTCAATGGCACAATAGTACAGAAGGATAAAATGTACAAAAATTAAAGAGAAGAAATGTTTGCTCATTTTTTTGTTTGTTTGCTTTTTTGTTCACGCCATAATTGCTCGCTTTGAATGGACATTTTTCTTAAGGGAAAACCTTGTATATGGGCTCTGGAGTTCTCCAGGTGGGATGAATATATCTGCAGGTTTAGCTGAAGTCTGTGTATTTGCAGTAGTTGTTGTGAAGTCTATTGTTGCATACTCTGTGTTGTGGCAGTTTGGAGTCTGTCTCAGTTTTCCCCTGCTGGTCGCATTTTCAGACTGTAGGACTTGAACGTCTGCGTAGTGTAAACCATCCTCATTCTGCTTGCGTTTCTTATTCACCTGGGCATACTGTGGTTCAGCGGACACACAGTCATACACATGAACATCAACACGGGCCTGCTATGAAAAAAAAAGCTGTTATCACAAAAACATTTACATATATTTGGATAAAAGTAACATTTTGTAGGGTCCAGTTTAACCAACACACCTCATGGGGAGGAACCACAGGTGGACCTGTTGTAAAGATGTACATGGCAATCAACATCACAACAACTGGATAATCAAAGTTTCCTTTTAATCTACAAACCCAAATCCAGAAAAGTTGGGACATTTTGTAAAATGCAATTCAATCAAGAATCTGTGATTTGCTCATTCTCATTAACCTTTATTTAACTGAAAGAAACAAAGAAAAGATTTTCAAAGTTTTTACTGACCAACTTATTTTGTGAATAGGGCCTATAAGCAAATTTTGATTTTGACTGCAACACACTCCAAAAAAGTTATGACAGAGCAGAGGCACGTAAGGCGTGTTCGATTTAACCGAAAATTTTCATTGACAGAATTTTTTTTAGCAGTGACGAAAAATTCTGAAAGCTGTCTATCATTTTGACAGATTACACCGAGGGTGGTCTATTGTAAATTGTAACTGTAATTCTCAGTCCTGACCACTTTGTAGCGAGTGCGCTCTTGCTGACTATTAAGTTAATGGTCAAGGAATGGCTTTTCTGAGGTAAGTGACATTGTTTACAAGCTGTTTTATTGAAGTCTTTCTGTCTTTGAAACAGAAATTGAAAAAGAGATTGCGTGATTACATGAGATGCATGATATGGATTTCGGTAAAGATGGACAGTATCTTTGAATATATTTTCTGATGTTCATTGATGTTTATTCAGTCTGTAACGTAGTAAAGAGGAGGGGATGATCGTGTTCACTCGCGCACAGCTTCACTTGAACCCACGTTACATTAAAGAGGACCAAAACGGCATTTATTGTTTGAATTTTGTGATAGTGGACAGAATTTGAAAGATGAGACTTTGTTTCACATCAAAAGTAACAAAGCACAAAGCTTATTGCGATTTATTGGACAAACATTCATGATGAAACCTGAAAAGTAACCCACAGTGTTCAGCTTTCTCTTCATAAATAAATAAATAAACGCATAGCCTAATCTAGCCTATAATGACGGACATTGCGGAAGCAGGGTTGCCATGGTCTGTGCAACAAAAGTAGCCCAATGGCCAGTCAAAAGTAGCCCAAAAATAGCTCAATGCGATTTTCTCCATCGGGCGGCCCAATTCTACACTGAATTTGTACATCTGGGGGGTGTTTTGGGGGTGTTGGAGAGCCGAACCACGGACTTGGCAACACTGTGCGGAAGTCTAACGCCACTGTGCCACTATGTCACATCACCTTTTCTTTTAATTACACTTTTTAATAGTTTGGGAATTGAGGATATAATTGTTGCAGTTTTGCAAGTGGAATTTTTGCCCAATCTTGCCTGATACAAGACATCTGCTCAACGGTCTGTGGTCTTCGTTGTCTGATTCTCCTTTTCATGATGGGCCATATTTTCAACAAGAGACAGATCTGGACTGCAGGCTGGCAGTCAAGCACATTCCTTACTGTAGAGTGTCTAGAAACCACTCTGGTTTAGCATGTGTAGAATGAGGCCATTAAATGTTTCTATACAATCCCATGCCATTTGCATGGGCCCCAGAGAACTCGCCGGCATCTCCGCCTAGAACTGATGCATAGGTTTCTTCTTGTGTAACAGAGAATCAAGTGGCATTCCTTTGTAGGGGAATTTACAGTTAAGACCTGGACCAGATATGATGAATGAAGACCAGGAGTCAGAGATGCAATCAACTGAAGAAAATCTTACTGAAGTATAGATCGCAGTTTCATCAGCAGAAGTCAGCTTCAACACTCACAAGGAGTTCGTAGGCCGCTCTCTTACATTCTCAAAACAACAGCAATTACACTCTAACACGTCACTAACTACGTCATCATGTCAGGTCGAATGATTCTGATAAGCTTAGAAAAATTTTCATATATGGGCTGTTAGCCAGAAGCAAATCTCCATTGATTATCAGAATGATGACCAAAATCCCAGTTTAGGCACAAAGTGACCCACTGAGGTCACAAATCTGAGTTCCTATGTTTAAGTTTGTCTCCCCTGCCTGTCAGTTGCTCACCTCACAACGTCCTGTAACAAAGGATACTGACACACACACCCACAGATACACAGCTTATTCAAGGTTAGTTGGCCAAGCTCTAGCTCGGATCAGGAAACTTTTCCAAAAACATACTGATAAGATGTACTTTCTCTCAATAAGAGGTTCAGACAATATTTGTCAATTGTTCTGTAGTGATTAAAGATGGAATGTAAAGTAAATTCTTTAACAGCCCCTTTCACACAGCGTGTTGATCCTGGGAAATTGCCGTAAAATTGCTAGAGTGCCTTCTGTGTGAATGCAAACACGTCCCAGGATTGATGCCGGGATGGGGACCTGGTAACATTGCTGGGATCAGTCCCGGAACGCGCCCTGTGTGAACAAAAGACAGGACCAATGCCGTAAGGGGTGTGTCGTAGTGATGACGCACGTGCCATCGCACAGGCCTTTCTACAACCTATGCTACAGCATATGAGGAACGAGCCACTCGGCAAACCCAGTGGCGCTACTGGGGAGTACGGACTTGTCTTCGTGTAGAAATGACGAATAGGAGTTATCAGCAGAACTGACATCTGACAGGAGTAATCACATCCTGACGTCACGTGTCTTTACGGGATCTTTACGGGATGTGTGTGAACGTACTCACAGATTCCGGAAAATCACTGGCAGTGTGAATGAACCAAAATCAAACGATCCCGGGACACATTATCCGTGTATTTTCCCGAATCTCTGTGTGAAAGGGGCTTAAGAATTGTCACGTAGGCAACAGGCCTGAGTTACTCAAGTGACCTATAGGCTGTCAGGGTCAGCTAGAAGAGTAAATATAACTTTTAACAGGTGTTGGGTGCTTTTCTCATGTAATTTTAATTTTATAATTTTAATTTTATAAATAAATCTCATAAGCTTGAAGAAGTCATTCAAATCATTTGATATTTAAAAGAACATATATTGATTAATAACTTGATAACAACCACTCAAACGACATTGAAGCAGCAGTGGATTCAAGATAGAGGGTGACACGGGAGTGGATTTTCAAACCTCTCCCGTCCCACTCCCACAAAAAAAAATCCCATCCCATCCCCAATCCCACGAAAAACGGGGGGGAAATACCATCCCGTCCCAATCCCAGAAGAATGACTTCCATTCCGTCCATCCATTCCACCCATTCAGGTTTTTTTGGCCAGAATCTGTCAGTTACAGTAAAAAATACAGTACAGATCACAGCATGCTCACCTTAGTTATCCAAAATGTATTTTTCATGTTATTTTATTGATCTGAAATCCAGCTTAAACAATCCACACACATTAAATTTCATGTAAAATCATCCATGCAAACACACACGCACACGCACACAAGCACACATAATGCCGTCTTTCTCAACTCATAAAAATGTTTGTGTTACTTCAGACCGCCCAGAAATGTCGGTGAGCACAAATGAGGTATCATTTTCCGACAGTAGTCGTTGCAGCGTGGCTTTCATGTCTGACTCCATTTTGATTATGAATTTCGCAGCTACAAAGTGCATGGGGAAGCCTTCTTCTTTTATATTATTGGTTGGCATTGGCATACCAACTTGGTGCATTACCGCCACCAGCTGTTATGGGTGGAGCATATAAACAGTATATTTGTGTATAAAGTTGGGTATCATGGTGTTATTACGATTCCCAGTCCCGCCCACTCCCGCTGAAATTTTTTTCTGTCCTGTCCCAATCACGTGATTAATAGTGATTTTGTTTCTCATTCTGTGGGATTCCCCCCAAAAAGCCTCCAATTTAAGAATCCATCCCTTCACCTTGATGCAGCAGAAGACTGTTTTAAGTGACAATGGGTTTTCCAAAGAATAACAGAATAATATGACGGTTTCTCATGCAATGCCACCTGAGGGCTCAAAGGTCACACACATTCAACGGAGGGCTCCTGCCTTGTCCTACACAGACTGAGATTTCTCTGGATTCCCTGAATCTTTTCACAATATTATGTATGGTAGAAGGTGAAAGACCTAAATTCTTTGCAATCTTGCATTTAGAAATGTGATTTTTGAATTGTTTGACAATTCTCGCATGCTATTTGGTACTAAGTGATGGGCCATGATGACCTAAGACTGAGATCACGATACCCTCACCTACCAATTCACCTACTTATTGTGGACTGTTTCAAAAGAGTTTTTCACTTTTATTTTGTCTCTGTCCCAACTTTTTTGGAGTGTGTTGCAGCCATCAAAATCAAAATTTGTTTATATTTACTAAATAAGTTGGTCAGTGAAAACTTTGAAAATTTGTAAGGTTAAAGAGAATTAACAAATCACAGATTCTTGATTTTATTAGAAATTTTACAAAACGTCCCAACTTTTCTAGATTTGGGGTTGTAAATGTAGCTGTAGTAATGTAGTATAGTAAAATGTAGTATTTTTTATTGTTACCTTTTCCTTTTGCCCGTTTTTGTGAAAGTTTTCTTGGATTTATTCCCCATCTAAGGAACGAAAAACATACAACATTAAAAAACAGAAGTTGGTTTCCCTAAATGAAAAAATTGATCATTGATAGACTTATCTCTTGTGAAAATGAAGTGCACTTAATTGTATTGAATGTGTACTTCTAGAGTACCTCAAATCTTAATTTAATATAATATTAATGAAATAAATGCAAGTTAAAGAGAGTACACATTAATGACTATTCTAATACCTAAAAAAGTACATTTTGTAATGTCAAGTAAAAGTAGTGTGTTATTTGATATTATAAGTTAGCTATGCGTATAATTGCAACTTCATTATTACGAATGTGTAATTATTACAAATATTTAACTACATGACATAAAATTTTAGGTAAAAAATTACATTTTAGTATATTTTAAGTTTACCATAAATACTTGTCAGTACACTTAAATCATATTTCAAAGACAAAAGAAGTAATTATGAAATTACATATTAAATGTATTATATATATGAATTCATTTAATTGCAAATAACATGCAATGAAGTGACAGAAAACATTCATTTAGCACTTAAGTACATTATTTTAAAATATAAAATTTCTGTAATAAGTACTCTTTTTTTTTTAAAATCATTATGCTAAAGTGTACTTTTTCACAATGTATATGAGGTAGAATAGTCAACTTGTCCCGTTAAATCCTAATGCAATGCGCTTTCCTCTTTTCTGAACAATGCAAAAATGTATCATATGTGGTTTGGCTTTTCTAGTGTCAAATAATTTCGACAGCATTTGTGTTAAAACTTCATATCAATTATGAACAGACAAAGGGGATCAATGTTTCTCAAAGTATGACCTATGTAAAAGTTAGCATTATGGTAAATAGTGGTCAGAACACTCTTTAGTTATACAAATGAATCTAGTTTGAAGTAGTTTCCTCCCCATCAAGATCCTACTGCTATAAAACAATTGTATGTCATAGAACCCTGTAGCTTTTGAATAGATAAATACTGTAAATCAAGCCGAGTACGTTTAAAACAATTCAAAGATACACATTTTTAGCTACTTACTTTTCCACTGTTTTGGTTACATTGCTCCCCATGGCAGAGATCGTGGTTAGAGCACAGTTAGCCTAGTGTTGATCATTTGCTCATATTCCATTTCCTGGTTCCTCTGTAACTTGAGTCCTGCAGGTGTTCCTCATAAAGAAAGCTACCTTTGTACTTCCAACTGCAATGCCCCAATCGTTGAGGCTGACCTTGAGGTCATGAATGTTTGACAATATCTTTAATGTTGTATATTTAATATATTTTAGTTGTCATTCATTCACAAACAGGATGAAAGTATAGGTAACTAGAGATCTCCTTGTGTTTACAGAGATCTTCCTTAGTTTATAGCATTGGATGCTATTGTAGTATCCACAATCATGTGAATGTAAACAAGTAAAAATGATTGTATTTTTAGAATATTTTTTTGATGCTATAATCTTTCTGTTTGAGCATCCCAACAAGCTAGGCATGAAACTGAAATTCACCCTATTTTCATAATTTTTTAATCACAATGTCATAACTCCACCTTCCAGTGAAATTACAGACTTCTCAAAGCATTAAATTCACCTAAAATCTGCCTTTCTTACAATAGATTGCAAACTCAAAGCCAGATCTGCTTCCATCCAATCAAAAACCTACAACCAAGTCTACCACATTGTTTTCTTTTTCCACAATCCATTTTACTCAGATGTATGTCACAATACGGTAGAAAATATCTGTCACGCACTGTTACAACTTTAACATAGCAACATTGGCTCAACCAATGGTACGAGTTTGTGGCGAGGCTATCTTTTTGGCCAACCTAAAGCAGATGAACTGTGGAAACCGGTTTCAAAATGACATCATTTTTGCAATACCTGGATGTCATAAAACTGAGGCATTATAAATACTTGCTAGCTAAGCAGAAAAGTTTATTACAAAACAATATTTATCTAGCAAAAATACACACATGGCCACACATCCAGCAAGTTTATCCCGAGGCAAGTCTTTTATGCTATTTAAAATAAGTTTTATATTTTAATATATTTTTAAATCTGGTTTATTCCTGTGATGACAAAGCTAAGTTTTCAGCATAATTTCTACAGTCTTCAGTGTCACATGATCCTTCAGAAATCATTCTAATATTCTGTACCCTTAAAATTACAACTTTGTACCTTATTTACCCGTAAAAGGTACTGCGATGCACCTTATGTCTGACAGTGAAAGTCTAAAGTCTATTCAAAAGTCTGGGGTAAGTAAAAAAAAAAATTAAAAGGGGGGAAAATAAGAAAAAGTGATTGAGCACCATTATTAATTTATAAAATTAAGCACCAAATCAGCATATTAGAATGATTTCTGAAGGCTCAAAGGAAACAGAAGACTGGAGTAATGATGCTGAAAATTCAGCTTTGCATCACAGGAACAAATGACATTTCAAAAATGTGTAATATTATAATTGTAAATCAATTTTAATATATTTCACAATATTACTGTTTCTTCTGTAATGCAGCCTTACTGACCACAAAAACATTAAACAATATTAATTATTCCAAACTTTTCACCAGTATTGTATTTACAGACTAATCTGCAGACTTTATCTGCACTAATTTCGCTGGAAATCTGTGGAATGCAAACTGTGAGAGAACAGAACTGAGAGATCTAATTTCTATTTGACTCAAAATATCAATTTTTTTTTTTTTTTAAATAAACAAACACGCAAAATGTTGGGCATTCCAACTCCATAGACTTTTCTGTGGTGTCTTTCCATGTGGGATTTCATGTGGGCCTGCTTCTATCAGTCTACTTCATTAACTTTTGCTTTCCTTGTTGTCCACTTTAATCTTGAGCTGGTTGATTTTAGGCTCCAGGTCCTCAGTTTTTCGTGGTGCCTGGATACACATTATCCCGTCATGTGAGATGGACACCTGCACCAGCAGCGGATCCACACCCATTGGCAAGATATACGTGCGGGTAAACTCACGACTCACGAAGCCATGCTGGTCCATTCGCTGAGCGTGACGTCCAGTCACCTCCAACAGGTTGTCCACAGTTCGCACACTGATCTCATCTGGTGTGAACTGGCACACGTCCAGCAAAACTCGATACCAGTCATCTTCACTGTCTACCTGAGAGAAGCCCCTCTCGAGCTGCTTGTTGATGCGGGGACGAATGTAGTAACCGTGGTATAGGACAGGGGCCAACAGGTCCTTGGGACACAGTGCTGAGAGGGTGAGAAGGAAAAAAAAATCATAACCATAATAATACTCTCACAATGCTTCCACTGACATGTTAATGACACAACACAATCACAGCCAATCTGAACATCTTTAATGCCTATCCTACGCTCCATTCAACTTGGTATATCAGAATTTTCTCCTTCCTGCTTGGAAAAGTGCAAGTGAATGCCAATTAAAGTCGGACTTTGAAACTTTTCGAAAGGTCATGCAGGTATATGATGATACAAAAATCAAGTGCCAAGTTCTTAAAAATGTACTCTCTTTGTTCGTGTTTCATATATAGTAGTTCTCAAGTTTAAATAATGTACAAAAATAATAATTCCTTGTTACAGTACCTAACTACTACATTCTTTTTAAGTTTACAAAAAAACTTTTTTCACAAGTACAAATTATTACTACATAAATCATAATGAATTATTAAATCATAAAAGTTCTGGGAAAGTTCCACCTGAATGACATAGATACAACCTAAACTAACCATGCCTTGTCATTAAATGTGAAATTATCTGACATTTTAAGAAGATTATTGACCTCTCTCTTATATAATTTACTGTATTATATTTTTTTCTGCATGAAAATATATAATTTCCTGTGGGCTGCAAACTAAATATATTTAAAACAATTCATATTTTAATTATTAAATATTAATTTAATATTTTAATAATTACATTTTTAATTGAGTCATTTCCAGTGTTGGGCTTAACGCGAGTTACGTAATCAGATTACTTTTTTTCAAGTAACTAGAAAAAGAAATGCATTACTTTTAAATTTACAACAAAATATCTAAGTTACTTTTTCAAATAAGGAACGCAAGTTACTTTGTTCTCCCATTTATTGACTGACAGCTCTCCCATCCCCATGTTCAGAGAAATCGGGAGTAAATGAGCAGAGGTTGTGTGCGATGTGTGAACATGATGGTTATTGTAGTTCTAGACTAAATGTGAGCATGCATTTACTCATCTCATTTGCACAAAAACAGATTTAAAATTCCCCAAAAGGAATAAAAACAGTGAAATGCAAAATCAGAATATTACGCAAACCTGCAATATATTTTTTTAAATTACACAAATATAGCCTACTTTATGTATTTAATCTCACTTTATTAACCAATATCTTTGCTGCTGACCCTTGATGATACAATTCGACCATACGAATAAGAAAAAATTACCATCATTGGTTCATTTTTAGAGAGTAACGCAATATTGCAACGCATTACTTTTAAAAGTAACTTTCCCCAACACAGGTAATTTCATCTGAAAATAAACATTTGTGAGATTTAGTCTGTCAAAACAGTTTTGAGGTCAACTGAAATAATGTTGTGTCTCTGGAAAATAGTGATCTATGACATTGTATTATGAATATAAAAGTTTTTGGCACAGCAGGCCCCAAGTGGCATGTTGTTACTGGTGTTATAACTTTTAAATAAATTTAATAATTATTGTAATTAAATGGGTTATTATTCAGTATTTCCATGAATTAGGTATATTTCATGAATTAGATATACATTTAAGACATCTTTACTTTCATTAAAATCTACAGGTTAGTTGAGTGAAATGATTACATTTGCATTTTGTTGCTATTAAAACATATCTTCAATTAAAATATGGGCAATTAAATGAGAAAGTATTAATATGCCTGTATACAGGTCATAGAATAATTTTACCTTTCAGATAAATGTTCTTTCTGCTTTGTCAATTGTCAAAATAAAAATTTAAATACAATATAGTTTATTTACTATTTTACATAAATTACACTTTAAATACTATATACAGTATATATATATATATATATATATATATATATATATATATATAGTCATGGTTGGGTGGCTGTAACAAAGTGCACGACCAAGGAGATGCTCAAAATAGTCTTTAATTGTAGATTCAAACAAGGAAACACGCAGGAGATAACTTGGAGAAACTGAATTGCACACCACTTCGACATAAACGTTAATCAAGCCAAGACCAAGAACTGACAGAAACTGAGGGCTTAAGAACAAGGGCAAACAAAGGAGCTGACGAGTTAATTAACACTGGACAGGTGAATTAGATGAACCAATGAAACACATGGGAAAACTGGGTCAAAGGAAAACAGGCAAACAGAAACTGAACAAAGTTCAGAAAACAAAGACAAAACCGAACATAATCCTGACAGTTCTCCCCCATACAGGAAGGTGCAACCTCACTCCAAAAAGAGTCCAACCGGGGAGGTGACCAAGGTGATGAGGGCAGGCTAGGTAGCCTCCAGGACGGTACCGGTAGTACAGGATACCAAGTAAGTACCGGTAGTTCAGGGAACCAAGGAGGCGCTGGCAGTTCAGAGAGCCAGGGAGGATCGGCCTCCATTGCCTTGACCCAGGAGCTTGGCCACTATGGCCGGGGACGCATAGCAAAACCAACCTACCACCCAGAGACATTATGGACAGTGAAACGCTCTCTGGGCTGAGCCCTGGAATTTCTCTCACTGGAATGGATTTGGGAATTTCACATTCAGGAATGGACACAGGAAATTCTCTCACTAGAACGGACTCTGGAATTTCACACTCAGGAACGGACTCGGGAATTTAACACTCTGGAACACTCTGGAGTTTCAGCCTCTGGAACAGACTCTGGAGTTTCAGCCTCTGGAACAGACTCTGGAATTTCAGCCTCTGGAATTTCAGTCTCTGGAACAGACTCAGGAATTTCAGTCTCTGGAACAGACTCAGGAATTTCAGTCTCTGGAACAGACTCAGGAATTTCAGTCTTTAGAGCAGATTCTGAGATTTCCTTCACTTTCCAGTCTCTGACTCCAGACTCTGTGATATTTCACACACTGGAATGGACTTTGGAGTAAAGGTGGTAAGGTCCATGGAAATCTCGGGCACAGGCTTGGAATGAACTGGAGAGCCCAAATGCTTTTTGGATGTAACTGGATGATGGTTTATATTGTCCTCTTTAATTTCCTCAACAAGAAAATCAAAACCGCTTAGCCAGAGGACATGATTAATCAACTAAGGGTATATAACAATCCCCAGGAGATAGGAATTGAAATAAATCATCATCTAGTCCCATCCAAAAGCATGCATTGAGCATTGAATTGCTCCAGCTCACCAAATGGGACAGCTCCAGGAATTCCTCCACAAATTGTTCCAGAGATCGGCCTCATTGTCGGAGGGAGAAGAGGAGATGATCTTCAGCCTGCTTTCTTGCCCCAGCCAGATCCATCTTTTTCCTTCTTGTTTCTTGAGGTCCTGGATTCTGTCACGGTTGGGTGGCTGTAACAAAGCGCATGACAAAGGAGATACTCAAAACAATCTTTAATTGTAGATTCAAACAAGGAAACACGCAGGAGATAACTTGGAGAAACTGAATAGCACCACCATTTCAGCATAAATGTTAAACAATCCAGGACCAAGAACTGACAGAAACTGAGGGCTTAAGGGCAAACAAATGAGCTGACAAGTTAATTAACGAGTGACAGGTGAATTAGATGAACCAATGAAACACATGGGAAGACTGGCTCAAAGCAAAACAGGCAAACATAAACTAAACACAATGAAAACAAAGACAAAACCGAAAATAACCCTGACATTATTCCCCTCCCGGAAGGCGCGACCTCATGCCATAAATTCTATTATAGAGGTTGTCACTCCCGTAAACTAAACAGCGTGTGAATGTAACCGTATTAAGAACAAAAAAAGTAGCATCATGTCATTTACCCTGAATCAATTTACTACTGTTCAAGTACCTAAGAACTGCATTAAAATATGAAGCTTTGCCTTCTAGATTCTAAGTGTAAATAGTGTTCTAGAAGACACAGGAAATGTGCATGTCAAGTTTATTTAAAATTTGTGATACCAGCTACAGATCAAAACAAGGTTCTACTTACAGTGTCTATTTTTATCCTACAAGACACGTGACACCCTTACGCTGTTCTGTGTTCTGTTCTAGCCTAACAGAGTCTTTACATTTGACTTCCAAATCTGCTGCTGAATTGTTTGATAAAAATATCAGTTCATAATCAGTTATGATGGGAACAACAAGTTAAATTGGTCATGTCATGAGTGGAATTCTAAATATAAGTTGTTGCTGAGGCACCACATTTCGTTGTAAGAGGAATACAGTCATAGTATGACAGCATTATATATTAATTGGTTATAGATCCACCCTTAATTCTGACAAGTTATAATAAGTTTTGCTTATTATAACTGTTAAAATCAAATATGACCTACTGTATGAGACCTGCTGAAGTTAGAAGTTATTTTAAAGTCATCAAGACATTCAAAGCATGCAAACCAATATCAGAATACAAGCAACGTAGACACATATATAGGCCTACATATACAATATACAAGATATTTTGCCTGAAATTTAAAATCAAAGACTCTGATTTTACTTACCCTCTGCAAAGTTCTGATCATAGATTCGAGGAGGAGTACACATCTCGTAATCCATACTCATTGGGTATGCATGAGGAACGGTGCGATCGGCCATTTTGATCTCTGTAGCAGGTTGCCAAGATAACTGGATAATTTACTGGATTGACAGACTTCAATTACTCAGATTTTTGCCGTGTGATAGAAGCAGGAAGTATAGAAAGAGAGAGGGGCAGAAAGAACAACAGGGGAACGGGAACTTGAGACAGGAGGGTGATAAATCTTGCTACAAATAGCTTGTAGTAAACTCTGTGGAGCTGCATAGCCAACATATATACACAAATAGATATACACAAACACAGGGTGAATAAATGTAGAGATAGACTCACAAAGCCAAACAGTTTAACAGCTGATCATAAGTTGTAAAAAAGAAGACAAAGAGATGAAAAACACTACTTAAAATTTGTATTTATTTTATTCTACAGTATATAATGTGCATAATGCATATCAATGGTAACATGCACATTGGTTAATATTGTAATTAAAAATAATAATTTATAATTATTTTATTTTAAAATTGCTTTTGCATTACACTAAATAGTTACACTATCATTCAAAAGTTTTGAAAGAATACTTTTGTTCAGCAAGAATGCATTAAATTTGCCAAAGGTAATGGTACAGATCTTATAAAGGATTTCTATTTGAAATAAATGCTATTCTTTTCAACTTTCTGTTCATTAAACTTTTCATGTAATTATGACAGCCTCAGACAGGATCCCCCCCCCCCACCCCTATGTTTTTTTATTGCACCTAGGGAATGAAAATCAAGATTTGAACTTTTCAGAGAGAGATTATCAGATGTCCACTTGAGTGGACAGTGTGCGTTTTTGTTTGTAACTGAAGAAGATACTAAACATAATATTGTAACAACACAGTCATTCTGTGTGTATTTATCAAACCACTGAATAAAATGATAGAAAATCATGTGAAAACTATTAAATATATACAAAAAATATAATACAGATTCAGTTATTGCAAACTCAATTGAATTTGTTCCCATTTGTCCAGCAGATGAATATATAAATAACTTCATATAAGTTGAACTTTGCGTGTCTTTGATGTCAGAACATGAGGACATGATTCCATCAGAGATCTCTACAACCGGTGAAGGTACAACTCTGTGGAAACCCAACCCCATTGTTACACATACATTATGTAATCACATTACTTTTTGATGTAACTGAAAATTACATTCTAATTACACCAATACATTTATTTGCAGCCAAAAAAGTTACTGCAGATGAACTATTTTCAAGAACAACAGTCAAAGTATGAATGGGAGCTGAAATTTAGCTAGTGATGCATGATTAATGAGAATTTCCTCCCAATCTAAAATAAATACTTGGAAAATGAAAGATATGACTCCTTAGATATTACTTGATGTTAAAACATTTTTTTAACCTGCAAGAGTCTCCTTGAATAGAAGGAATTGATGGGTACAACTTGGCATCTCTGACTGACCGTCGGCCATCTTTGTTTGTAGAAAAAAAATTCCCCATATATTGGCTTGCCACTTGGTGGCAGTGTATAGGATGATGCATTAGTGTCCACTGTAGTGGTTGATGTGCAACTAAGCCATCAAAACCCATGCATATGCAAGAAAATGGCTTTTTTAATATAGCTGTCCACTCTAGTGACCTCTTAGCGTGAAAGGGTTAAAGAATCATTAAAAAAGCAGCAAAACTGTTTTCAAAACTGTTAATAAGAAGAAATGCGGAGGACCAGAGAGCAGCGGATGAGGTGAAGCGATGTCTGACCTCGGTGGAGTCAACGTGCTGAGGGAGTCCGGTGAGATCGAATGGCCGATGGTCCACGCTGAGGTCGAGGGTGGAAGGAGCGCAGGTGCGGGAGCCAGGGTGACAGGTCGAGGCAGAGCGTAGTGCACGGGCTCCTCATGCCCAGGAGAAGATGGCTCCTGACAGGTCTGAGGTGGTACCACGCTACTGAGAGGCAGAGGTGGTGCCGAGGGACTGAAGGGTGACAGAGATGACTGGGTGGCACAGATGGCTGGAGACTGGGGGGAATAGACTAAAGTTCTATGCATAAACCAGAAAAAAAGTGTTCGGAATAGTTTGGAGAGGTGGTGGGAGAGGGAGGCTGGGCGGGGCTAGTGAGACAGGTAGAGGACTGACAGGTTCAGGAGTGACAGGTTTGGGCAGCAGTACAGGGGCTAGACAAATCTCCTCTCCAAACTCAAAATCAAAAAGTGTCCTTGCCAAAAATGCACTCTCAGTAGCAGAGGGGGTGGGTGGGGCTCACTTCCGAACCCTCGACGTCCACCACTCCCTCAGCGATGGATGGCTTGGCCGGCTCACACACCTGGTCAGGCGCACGCTGCTCGGGCTCCGTGGCGATGTGGTCCACGGTCGCTCTTGTGGGCGCAGGCTCCTTCATCGTGGCGGTCTCCGTCGGGCTATCCTCGCCGTCCTGGTGGTTCTGGCAGGGCACTGGATGGGGAGTGGGGCTGGCGGCATCCTCGATGGTGGCGTTGAGTCCGACATCCAGGAATGTGCACAGACAGTTATCCGGGAAGGTGGTCTGATGGGCGAGATCCAAAAATTCTTCCAAGTGTTTCTCGAGGGAGCGTTCTCCCTGCTCAAGGCACATGAGTTTAAATGCTGGAAAGTCCATGGTGCAAGCAGGGGTGAAAAATGGAACAAAAACACTGAACACGAGTTTGGTCTAGTATTCTGTCACGGGTGGTTGCTGGCACTCAAACGTTTATTCTCCAAAGATCCAACAGAAAGGCAAACAGAGAGCAACACACACTTAACATAGACAATACCGGACACTGAACTGAAACAGAACTGAACATATACTGTATACGGGTGTTAATGATGGTGACTGATGTGTGCACAGCTGAACGTGATTAGTGTCAGTGACAAGGAACTAAAAAAGGGCACCACATCCGCAAAATGGGCAGAAAATGTATAACCACAATCCTTTGCCTTTGTTTTAGAGAATATTCACTTACAGCACAGTAGCTGAAACTGCTTACACCTTCAAAATTATTGTCCAATCAGTGTGCCAGCTCAAGTAACGTTGTCCCCGTAGTTTGTCCAGGCAAGCGGTTGTTCATGGGGATTGACTTTGTATGGTGTTTAGCCTGGCACAGTTATCTCAGCTGCATTCACTGTCAGATTCTGTAAAGACTAAACCTCCAGTGGGGCTCAGAACTTAAATATGCATGGGCACATCACCTCTTGGGCATCCTAATCTTTGCTGGCATTAAACAGACCAGCGGAATGCTGAGCAACCAGAGACTTCTCTTGATATTGGCAGGGTTGCTGGACCAGACAGTGCAGTTTCCAGAGCTCTGAACACAGGGTAACATCAGCACTATTGGGGGCTTGCACTGTAATCCAGTTGGTATCTGAGTGAATTGAAATCTGATAAGCTCTTTAGATAACTACAGTGAGAGATAGTTGGAAGAGGGGACGGGGTAGCAAGCAGAGGACAGTGGGAGGGCCGAAGTGAAAGAGGCAAAGGCAGACAAACAGTTTACATCATTATTCCAGAAAGATCCGCAGCTGGCTCGTCTGCCAGGGGCTGTCGGTGTTGCTCTATTTAAGTGCGCAGGCATAAGAGCCAGCAGTTTTCTGAGTGCTGCTAAGGCCCAGACACAAAATGGACATCACCATCCAGCATCCATGGTCCCGTCGCTCCTTCTGGCCATCCTTCTTATCCAGCCGAGTCTTTGACCAGAACTTTGGGGAGCCCATCTCTGAGACCGACGTGATTCCCTCACTGTACTACCCACGGCCTTTCTTTCAGCGCTGGCCAAGCTGGGTGGAGAGTGGCCTTTCTGAGGTGAGCTGGAAACCTTCGCGGTCCATTTTTTTGTGACTGTTTTTAAACTTTGTGGTTAATTAAGTTTGTAACATTAGAATTACTGTAGTTTTGTTAAGTTTTTTGTTTTGACTTAATTTGTTAAGTCACTATTGCAAAAAAAAAACTGGGTGACCAGGACCCTGACGCAAAGTGGAGGGGCTTGTATCAACCTGAAGGGTTTTTATCTGTGATAACGGCTACATTCTCCTGGCTCAATAACGACTAATAAATAATTTATGGATTATTTTTATGGTAACGCTTTACAATAAGGTCCATTAGTTAACATTAGTTAACTACCTTAGTTAACATGAGCTAAGAATGAACAATACTTCTTCAGTATTTATTCATCTTAGTTAATATTAATTTCAACATTTACTAATACGTCATTAAAATCAAAGGTTGTATTTGTTAACATTAGTTAATGCACCATGAACTAACATGAACAAACAATGAACAGCTGTATTTTTATTAACTAATATTAAAAAAGATTAATAAATACTGTAACAAATGTATTGCTCACTGTCAGTTCATGTTAGTAAATACATTAACTAATGTTAACTAATGAACCTTATTGTAAAATGTTACCATTTTTATTGTGATATTCTAAGACATGAAGTTCCTTTAAATTTGTTATTCTCTGTGTCCATATCTGTTTTATACAGACAGAGAGGAGCATTATTTAGAAATATAGCTGTTTTTTTTTTTCAAGCATAAGCTGCGCTAGCTATTGTTTTCTAAACTATGGATAAACATTTTAAACTTTTTTTCCATGATGATAGTCTGGTGGCACTGTATCTTTAAAAAGCCACACTGAAGCATAGCTGTTATATTTTGCTGATTAAAAACAAAACAAAATAAAATTTAAATTTAATTTGGCTATTTAGTTATTCTTTAATTTAATTAGTTATATGGCTGAATCTCACAAAAACTGACAAGATTTTTTTAGGTCATATTTCACCCTAAATGCAAATTTCTGCATAAAGAAAGTGAAGCCTGTCTGTGGAACTATTAAGATTTTTACATTGGTGATACTGTAATATTGTAATGAGGAAAATAAAACGTCTGAAATGGTCAGAAAAATATACAGTATATATATATATATTTAATTTGAGGTGCTTTTTTTAAATAATTGGGAACATTAGATTAGCCAAGACAAATTTTTAAATTTGTGTCTTTAATTGTTTCCTTAGATGAAAATGGAAAAAGATCGTTTCGTACTAAATCTGGATGTCAAACACTTTTCACCAGAGGAGCTGTCAGTGAAAATCAATGGAGATTTCATTGAAATTCACGCTAAACATGAGGATCGTCAGGTAGAAACTTACTATAGAACGTAAACACTGAGCTGCCACACTATACCTAAACCTGTGCCATGTGACTGGCTTTTTTGTTAAAATCCACATGTCATCACCAAGATCACTGGCCTTGTGCCACAAGTAAACATTGAGTTAAACAGAGTGAAAGATGGACCATTCGTTATCACCTGCTCATAACGATGTTGTGCTTTCCTTTCAGGACGATCACGGTTTTGTCTCCCGAGAGTTTACAAGAAAATACCGTGTCCCTGCTGGTGTGGATCCAGCCTCTGTCACTTCTTCCCTGTCTTCAGATGCCGTTCTGATAGTGACAGCCCCACGCAAGCACTCGGACGGCCTGGAGCGCACCATTCCTATCACCCGTGATGACAAGCCCACCCCGGCTGGGCCTCAGAAGAAGTAAAGCTGCTAGACTTCCATGTTTCAACTTTATGTCCCTTGTCTTCCCCTGTCCCAATGTGCTCCTGCTAAATTACAAGGGAATAACTTATTAGCCCAACATTAATGACAGGCCAAATGGTTATGATGTCTTTGCTAAGGAAGCCAGAGAAAAACAAAAAAACAAACAGATATTAGGCTGAAACTCCATCAACAGCAAAACTGTAAACACAGTCTCAAAATGATGAATGCTACTTAAACGATTTTCATAGAAATACAGTTTTACAATAAAGTATTGTCTGCTGCTGATGTCACCAAACAAAGAGGCTTTTGTATATCTTGCAGGCTTGACTGCAAGACAAAGTATTTGAGAGTAGGAGGAGTATTTGTCCTTGGATTTTTTTTTTTGCAACAAAGACAAACAGGCAATAATAGGTCATTGTGTTAAACTGAGATGACAAAAACAAAACAAAAATCATTATGTGTGATTCACTGCACATTGTCCTATTTAAAAGGGTGAGCAAAATATTTATTCTGTTAATCAATGTACGTTCAAATTATTTGTTACATCCAGATATCATAATGGGGTTTTTGTTGTTGTTGTTTGAAGTAAAGTTTATTTTTGATTTAATGATGGATACAGGACCAGAGTATACATATAAAGGCCAGTTCACACCGCACAGACAAACACCAACAAACAAGATTGTTGGGTTTAGTCTGATCAGTGTGTTAACCTGCTGGGGTTTGTTTTCACCCGACTGAACATGTTCAATCAGCGTTTGTTTGTAAACATGACAGTTATTTTTCATGAAATTCTAAATCCAACTACCAGCTTGTTTGTTGGCGTTTGTGCGGTGTGAAATGGCCTTAAGGGGATGTGGAAAAGTTCTTGAAAAGTGACAGTATTTAATTGTTTTGACCTGATTTGTGAGTGTTGAGGCAGTTTATGAATGGTTGATGACACATTGCTTCACATTTTAAAGGTACACTATGTAACTTTTGGTCCTCTAGCTGTTAAAAAAACAAAACTCGCATGCATTTTGCGGAAGAACATTGTTTTGATTGTGCTTCGGTGACTGTGCGGATTAATATGACCCTTCACAATAGATAAAGCTTTACAACTCTGTTAGAGAGCTACATTTGGCAGTTTATCTGTTCAATAAAATACCTTACTCACCTGTTGAGTAATAAAAATGCCATTTCAAATCCCTTAGTTCTCGCCATCTCCAACAAAACCCAGTGTTGAATCTGGTTTTATTATGAGCTTTGTTGCGTTCTCTTTTTGTCAACAAACTCTCCTCTGTTCGGCGTTTTTTTTTTAGGAGTGATTCTCCAGAGGTTGGAGATTCAGCTGCTCCATGTCAACCTTTCTCGCTCAGTGACAACTAACCTATGCCACTCCCACACCATACATGTGTCAAAGAAGCCGGAGGAACTTTTCTCTATTTACAGATATGGCGAGACACGCACGGGCGAGTGCCGTATGTACGCAATTTCACGCACAAACCATCTTGAGAGGTCTAAAACAATAGGCTTACCATAGTGAATCGGGGTAAGACAGAAGAAGAAGGATTGATGATATATTATTTAAATTTTCAACAAAAAATAATTACATAGTGTACCCTTAAACTTTCTCATGACAATAGCAGGAGCAGAGCTTTGAAACCTAGGCTCAAATGGGGTTCTAAACCTCTTTCAAATAAAAATAAATAAATAAATAAAGATAAAATAATGGTATATAATGTTAATCAGCATGAATAGCAGGTACATGGTGACATATTGCCATGGTGTCATTGTCATGGTGTACATGGTGTCTATAAGGTCAATTGTCTCTTGATTGCCCAAAAAATATTTGAGAATGAGATGTGAGCTGGGTGTTTGTGCATGTGAATAAGTGCCAAGAATTTTCTTTTGTTTGCAGTCACTGAGACTATTTGGTTTCTTAGCAATGGCTCACTTATTCAACAACGGTAAAGCTGCTAATACCAAACTATATCAGTCATTTTTTGATATGGAAAACTAATATAAGCAGGCTCTGACGAGGATGTAGAAAAACATTATTTTTTCCTCATATTTATATTCTCTATTACTCCTCTTCAATAAAGCAAATGCCTAAACTACTGTATTATCCCCAATATGAGGTATAATTGAGAAGGAGCTTTTAAAAACATGGCTTTGCACTGTTTACTGCTCACATTCCTTATTAATCACAGCTAACACACTGAATTAACTTATTAACATCATGAAATATTAATTAATAAAAATCGTGGACAAAACCAGTGTGACTATTTTTTTCAAAATTATTCTTTTCAACAAACTATATGACAAAATATTAGTACACTGTAAAACCTAACAGTAATATTAACTAAATACAATTGAGTTCACAGCACTCAAATATTACCAAAACTTGAATGACTGAAACAGAACTCATACTGAATGAGTTATAGAACATTTCTAGATCCCAGAATGATAATTGTATAATTAAGTGATTAATTAAGTGATGATTGAGCATTAGTGATGAGCACCTGCTGTTAACAAGCAGAATCACTGAAGGAAAGAGAAACACAAGAACTACAACTTCAGCCACAGCAAAATCAACTGGAGATAAAAGAAGACATTAAATATCTCAAGATCTCAGCAGAGGAGGATTAAACAACTCCACGAACAGCATTACCAGCTTCACTTATTATTAACCACTTTGACTTTATTACTGCCATTCGTCTACAGAAGTTCTTATTAGAATTAACAAAGGTTTAGAAGTTGATGATTTGAGTTTCATTTAAGGTCACCATGATGGAGATCAGCGCTTACTTTAGTTGAGCTCTTGACCCTTGACTTTTGCACTTAAGATTTTCTTTGGCTGCTATAATTGAGTGTTTATAAAACATATTTGTTATGGTACAAAAGCCAAGGAAAAGTCTGATCTGGTGTTGATGGTGCAGGATTGTTGATGACAATCATCATTTCGTGACTTGATTCACTGATTTCATTCAGAGTCTGATCTCTGATTAAAAAGGGCAACATATTAGTTTCACTCAAAACTGTGATTCTACAGCATAAGAGCTAGCCATGTTGAGACATCAGATAATATGAAGGATATTAAAAAATAGTTGTGCACAAAAAGTTTCACAGAAAAGGTATTGCATTATTAAGACTCACACAGACATCAAGAATCAGCATATGAATCTCAACAATGGTGACCATTAAAAAATGATGCATGCTGGGTACTAGCATAATACAAAACTTATCCATGGCTCCCAGCATGCATTGCGGCATAAATCATTTTTTAATGGTCACCATTGTTGAGATTCATATGCTGATTCTTGATGTCTGTGTAAGTCAGCATAATACCATAGAGGTTTTTAAAATCTGTTAATCACAACAATGGGCCTTACAGCAGAATCAGTTATACTATAATGAATAATACAAGTAATACATCACCTATCTAATCAGAGATTAGGCTCTGGGAATGATCAGAGAATCAAGTCACTAAATGATGATTTTTATCATCTTAACACAACCACATGCTCATATTTTCTTTTGGCGTATGTGCCATAACAAATGTATTTTATAAACACTCAGTTACAGCAGCCAGAGGAAAAACTGGTGTTATAAAGTCAAGGGTCAAGAGCCCAACTAAAGCAAACACGGATCACTATCATGGTGTCTTTAAATAAAACTCAATAAATCATTATCATCTAACCCTCTGTTCATTCTCAATAACAACTTCTGTAGACGCATGACAAAAGTCAAACTGTTTAGTAATAAGTGAAGCTGGTAATGCTGTTTGTGTAGTGGTTTAATCCTCCTCTGCTGAGATCTTTAGAGATTTAAACGTCTTTTATCTTGAGTTGATTTCATCTAAGGCTGTGGTTGGAAGTCAGTTGTAGTTCTTGTGTTTCTCTTTCCTTCATTGATTCTGCTCGTTAACAGCAGGTGTTAATCACTAATGCTCAATAATCACTTAATTAATCACTTAATTTATTGACTGCAATGTATATCTACTTTTAGTAAACTCAACTGAAATAAGTTCAGAGTACTCATAACTATTGTTTTTATAAACTTAATTGAATTGAGGCAATCGGTTTCCTCAAATGAAATGAGTTAGCTTAACTTGTTGGGTTTTACAATGAATTAAGGCAATCGGTGTCCTCAAATGTAATAAGTTAGCTTAACTTATTGAATTTGACTTTGTATTACTGTTTTAGTGGACTCGATTAAAATAAGTTCAGAGTACTCATAACTATTGTTTTTTATAAACTTAATTGAATTAAGGCAATCGGTTTCCTCAAATGAAATGAGTTAGCTTAACTTGTTGGGTTTTACAGTGTAGTCATCTGGGGGTTTCAACCCGATATCTAGAGAGTACAGCTGATGTATGCAATATACAATTCAGTGGAAGCAAATGATATCCAAATTGCTGAATTAAACACTTGAGATTTAATGAATTCACTCAAATATTTTAAAAATAGAAAAGAAAATCATTGATAAGGATAATCTTGGTAGACTTTGGAACTGATATGAGAAAAAAACAAAAATTCTCATGACTGGTAATTTTTTTTTACACAGTAACCACAGTTATCAGTCAATGTCAATAACCTCAAAATGATCAAATATTGGAGAATTTATCAGTCTGGTAGTTATTTGATATGCCACTAAAAAATACAGTATGTGTTGAAATTTTAAACTCATTTTAAACTCAAGTATAGGTGCTTGTTGAAATTATTGACTTGTCACCAGATGAATTGAGGTGAATAAGCAAGTGCAATATAATTAAGAAGCAAAACAATCTAACCTCAAAATGATGGAACATTAATCATCATGGGTTATGTATAACATGATAATACATGAAAAAAAATACACATGCTTCAGAAAAATACAACAAATCAATACTTGACAATGGATCACTCACAGAAGTCAGTGATATTGAAGCTGATTTAATTTTGTAAGCAGGATTCCTCCGCCAAAGGCTTCAGTTTGTCTCTGTTATCCGCGCTGAAGCTCAGAAGTCTCCTCTGTCTTTTCTTCTCTATGTTGAGGGCCTGTGAAGTCCAGTCTGTAGCAGGAGTTTGGCACACACTTAGTGTGTGGAGAGTTCAGTTCTGGTTGGTGGCCAGGGAAGCTTCTTGACTCTCTCTTTGGTGCTGATAAAATGGAAATACCAAGGTCTTTACATAAGCATTATTATTTTGTTGAATTAAAAAAAAAAATTATCTAAATTTAAATAAATAAATAAATAATAAAGTATATTTAAGAAAACCTACTTGTGTAAATCGGCTGAACATCAGGTTTCTTATAGCTGGAATAATATGTGGTTTCAAAATAGTGAGAGAACTGTGAGGGGGAACAAATTCAGGGTTATTTCACTGTTGAGCACAAAACTCGTATTTGGACAATTAAAGGGTTAGTTCACCCAAAAATGAAAATTCTGTCATTAATTACTCACCCTTATGTTGTTACAAACCCGTAAGACTTTTGTTCATCTTTGGAACAAAATTGAAGATCTTTTTGATGAAATCCATTGACAGCTACACAACTACCACTCTGACACATCAAAAAGTTCATAAATAGATTGTAAAACTAATCCATATGATTTGAGCGGTTTAGTCCAAATTTTCTGAAGAGACTTGATCGCTTTATATGATGAACAGATTGAATTTAGGCTTCGATTCACATATAAACATTTGTCAGCGAACATAAACAGAAGCTCAAACGAACCTGCTTGACCCACGAAAACAAACTTCCTTGGTTCTTACTGAAGCTCAAACGGTGCTGCGTAACACATGAGAATGAACCTCACTGGTTCTTGCAGAAGCTCAAACGTGCTGCGTAACACGAGAATGAACCTCATTGGTTCTTGCAGAAGCTCAAACGTGCTGCGTAACACGAGAATGAACCTCATTGGTTCTTGCAGAAGCTCAAACGTGCTGCGTAACATGAGAATGAACCTCATTGGTTCTTGCATGTCAAGCGAACATGCTTGAGCTTGCAGCAAAACCTCATAAGGGGTGGATTATTTATATTGTGATTGACCTATGTATTGGTAGTCATTATAATGTCTTCATGGGATGTTGTTTTTACGTGCATAGGTCTTAAATTCTGTAACAAACTCTCGCGAGATTCAGAGGGTGACCTCGCATAGCTCAACAACACGTCATCCTATAGAGGAAGATTGTAGTATATGGGGAGCGAACAGACCGCCATGGGGCGCCGCTTGTTCATATCAAACCCCGGGATTTTTGAGTGGACTAGAGTTTGGGACTGAAATATGTTGGTGGATTTTTTATCTGTCTCATTGTGGAGCTTGGCGGTTTTTGGATTGGATGCCTCACTTTTGAGGATTTAAAACAGACACGGACTTTATCTGCCTTATCGGTGAGACTGATTCAAACTTTGCATCAACATGCTGGACTGAAAAACTATTTGCCCTCATGTCCGCACTCATATGAAAACACACACACGCTGGGTTTATTTTGTCTTTGTAAGCTTTATAAATCTGTTATGTACACTTCACAACTATGTTGCCTCCTTTATTTACTTCCTTAAAAAGATCTATTTTTTCTCTTGATAAAAATTCTCGGTATACTACGGGAAGTACTACATAGTGCCGGCCCGTACGGGGAAGTTCTATTGTTTTACTTTAATGGATTTGTTTGTTAAATTGTCGTAAAGGAGGAAATAGAGAGTAACACACAAATGTCAATTGTTCAAGATGCTACTTGTATTAACAACCAAGTTGCATCGACTCCCAGTAATAATGCTGACAAAGTGATGGATACTGCTGGGGTAACACCTAATATATATTTCTCGGCTGGTCCATTTGTTACAAGACGCAATCCTACTGCTGAAGTAACATCCATGTTGAGTTCTCTTTACATTTCTGATGATGAAGTTGATGATGTAGAGAAAGATGAATGTGATGTTAATGACATGCAAATTATGAAAGCAGATTTAGACAAAATTAAGGTGGATTTATTGGCTCTTGGTAATAGAGTACAGGCGAGGGAACATGATTTCAAACAATCTGTGGAGAGTGCACTAAATAGAGACACAAGTTTTCGTGATGCCGTGGACGCTAGCTTGGCAGAGTTGGATGAATATTTCCAGAAATCTCTGTAGAAGTTGGAAAGAGTGGTGGCTGAGGAGAGACGAGAGGTGGGAAGGTCAATTACAAAAGCTGCGATTTACAAGTACACCTTCTTTCTCCAGACACAAACCTTACACTCCAGTTTCTTCCGTCATCTGTTGATGCTCCTAAAACCCCAATTCCAGCCACTAGAGTCAAACAACCTCCCAGAAAATCTATCAATGTTACGTATGATGTTTCACCTGTTGATACGCAACTTACTACTGTGTATAACCCTACAGCTGTTTCTTCATTTTGTGCCCAGCCATCGATTCGTCTGGAATTTCCCACCTTTGGTGAGTCTTGTAAGACTGCTGATGTACTCACCTTCAATGAACAGTGTGAAAACTACTTGGAAATCCGACCGCTTCCTAGTTTAGAGCTCATTGGGACCCTGAGCACAGTGTTGCGTGGTCCTGCTCTGAGCTGGTGGAAAGCTGAGAAAAGGAAGGTCTCTGATTGGCAATCCTTTAAAAAAGCATTCAGGACAGCATTTCTACCTGAGGATTACATCACTGATGTGGAAGATAAGCTGAGATCGATGGTTCAACAACCTGGACAACATTTGAGGGATTTTGCTTATGATTATCGGGCCCTTTGTCTGAAGTGGAAATCAGATATCTCAGAGGATGAAATAGTGAGTCGTGTTCTGAATAACATTAACCCCAGGGTGGCAGGATGTCTCAGAGGCACAGTGAGGACGATTGAACAGTTGGTAAAGGTGGGTTCCATGGTGGAAAAGGACTGCATGGGGGCTTAAGACTACTGGAAAAAGGTTGACAGTTATAACAGCAAAGAAAAGACTGATAAGAAACAACCTGAACGTAGTACTTCAAAACATCTGGCTGGACTGAACATAGTACAACCTCACTCAGTGTCATCAGTCTTGTTGATCCCTGTGACGGTAAAGAATAAAGTTGCTGACACAGGAAGTACATTTACTTTGATGCAAGAAAGTCTGTGGAGATCATTAGGAGAAGACGTGTTGTGGTGTTCGGCTGGACATCCACAGCGTTTCATATTGGCTGATGGACAAGTGCACCAAGTGACTGATCAAAAAAGCATCAGTTATAAGTGGTATAACCAGGTATGTCGATTGAACACGTATATGAAAGTATACGTATAATATTCACCTGGCCAAAACAGATATGGCCTGAAAACTGATGAAGGTTATGATTACTATACCTTCTTACCAGATCAGAGTGCTCCGGGGACTTCTAACATTGCTGCTGATGAAACCCTCATCCAAACTGTCACTACAAACCTACCTCCTTCCTGGGAACCTCCATTCAAACCACTGATATCTGAAGATACACCAGTACTGGACTCAGATAAACCTGAGGAGCTGCAGAAGCTTTGTGTTATCTGACACAATGCCAATTAAATCCAGAGCCTGTTGGGTATCTCTCTTCAAGAAACATATAATTGAAAATCATGTAGACCAAATGCTCAAAGACAATTTCACTGAGCCCTCCTTCTCGCCTTGGACCTCCCCTGTCGTCCTGGTCCCCAAAACTGATAGTTCGTACCGGTTCTGTGTGGACTACAGGAAAATAAACAGTAAAACAGTACCAGATACTTATCCAATGAAATCATTCACGACATCCTTGAGTCCTTGGAAGGCGCAACCTTGTTTACTGCCTTAGATCTGCAGTCTGGCTATTGGCAGGTAGAGATGGAGGAAGAGAGTAAAGCCAAAACAACTTTTATTACAACCAAAGGGCTATTTCAATTTCGGGTTATGCCTTATGGTCTCTGAAATGCAGCCGCCACTTTCCAGAGACTCATGGAAAAGGTTTTGGCAGAGCTGAGAGGACAATTCTGTTTCGTGTACATCAACGACATCATAATTTACTCCAAATCATTGGAATAACACATCAATCTTAATATAATTCTCCAAAGAAAGGCCAACCTTACCCTCATGTGTGAGTTGATGAATGTTAATGTGAATAAAAGCCTAAATTCAATCTGTTCATCATATAAAGTGATCGTGTCTCTTCAGAAAATTTGGACTAAATCGCTCAGTTCATTTGGATTAGTTTTACGATCTCTTTATGAACTTTTTGAAGCGTCAAAGTGGTAGTTGCTTAGCTGTCAACAGAGGAGCAGAAAACTCTCAGATTTCATCAAAAAGATCTTCATTTGTGTTCCAAAGATGAACGAAAGGCTCATGGGTTTGGAAAGACATGAGGATGAGTAATTCATGACAAAATATAAAAAGATAGCACAAGCACACCTTCACATCCAAAAACATAAGTTTTAAAATTATTAAACAATCGATGTTCAATGTTCAAAATGAAGGCGAAAATGATGTGGCCTTTTTGTGATTAACAAATGTTAGTGGAACATCTATATCTTATATGATTAACCACACCTGTGGTAACAACTCATTTCTGAGAAATGCTCTTGGTTTTATATTTATCTAAAGCAATGAAATCCAAACATTTTAAATGTGACTTAGGTGAATATGTTGGTTTCACAGACAGGACTTGTATTAAGCCAGGATTAGGCCTTAGTTCTATTAGGACATTGAAGTAGCTTTTATAAATATGTGCCTTAAAGATCTTGATACAAAACAATGACACTGACTTATTTTATGATATGTCAGTGCAAGTTGCTTTAAGTTAAATCAGCTCAAACATTCATTTTAGTCTGGGACTAGGCACCTTGTCTGTGAAACCGGGGGGACGTGTTTTTACCCAACAAAACCAACCTGGTGAGGAAGGGGGCGTCGTAACGCCCCAGTACGGCGAGTGTCAAACCTCTCTTCCGACCAGTTACCAATGAGGGTGGCATTTGAATAAGAGTCTTCTTTTGTTGAGCATCGCCAACCGTACTGGTTGAATTTCGCCTCATCAGTGAAATCATACCAGACCTCAGATTGTCCAGAAGCCCGAAGCATGTGATGAAAAGCAGTGCTGTTTCTTATCCATGGAAACTCCATGTTTATATTGGACAATGTTATATCTTAGAATAGAGCCGCTTAATTTTGAGAAATAAAAAAGGTAAACGTTGTTTTTAACAAACTGACTGTCTGCAACCACAACAATATACAATATACAAAATGCCCAATAAATAGTCAACTGTTTTGTTAACATTAATCAAAACTAGATATTTTTCTGCTAAGTGATTTTGCAGGCTACATAGCTTTCTTTTACGGAAAGCAACATTTTTCGCCATTTTTCAACTCATTTTGAAATCTAATAATGTTCACTAATAATGTTCTTTCTTGTTATACTTTTTATAATAAGTAACTTAGCCTAATACATTTCTAATACAACTTTTAAAGGAATGATACAATAATTCTTATCAGTAACTTCACCCTAGAACACCCAAATTGCATATTTGTGGAAATCGCTCATTAACGTACCAGTACGGCGCATTACATTTTATTTACTAAGTTTGAAGTGAAATCATTTGAATTATTTGTGAAGATGCACTCACCTTGCTAAGAACGCCAAGCTGTCATTGGTCTCCGTGGAAACGCACATGACGCAAACAGAGCCGTTACTACACTCGCATAGACCTCCACAGGAATTGAGGAATGCGGAAGGAACGCAAACCAAATAGTTCCAAACATTAAACTCCATTCATTTCATTTATTGTTTTTCAAGTGCGCTGGTTGAAAAATTGATGAAATTACTGATTTTTTAACGCACTAGTTGACCTCCCAGGAATATAGTCATTAATTATATTTTATGTAGCGCGTTATAGATAATGTTTATCGTTTGAATAGCTAACGTTACTGTACCATAACCAGATACCAGAAGTTTTATTGAGTCTTTCTGCAATCTTTCTCTCCCTGTAGGAAGTCGCATGAGTTTCTCTGAAGACTGCATCAACGAATAACTTATCTAGCCCCTCAAAATATATCGTTGAATGCAATTGGCAACCTCGTTGTTTTTTTTAACACTATGTTTTTTTGTGGGGGGGTTAAATTAATATTTGCTTGCATTCATTAGTAGCCTATAAACTTATTGTGTACGATTATGTGAGTATCATAAAATAACATTAATGTGTGAGTAATTTAAAATTAACATTTAACATGTTTTACGACAGCTCTGGATGCAACTATGCTAGTAACCAAATACTGTACCTGCTGCTAAAGACTATCAAGATCGTTAAAGGCAGATGCAATCATTTCCTGGTTGAGTAATAATTGATTTTCTCTTTATTTCTCATTCAGAACTTTCCTTACCAAAACATCAGGTGATACTAAGAAACACTGATCACATGCAAGAGAAGCAGCCAAGTAGCAGCAGCTCAGTTTTATTCAAACTATTGCATCAATAAGCATTTACGGTCTACAGTCACTGTTCTGTATGTTTTCCTTATCTGAATAGTTGAGTAGCGTAGAGATAACAAATGTGCAGAGTGGAATCAAGAATCATGTTTATATTCCAGACGAAGCATCACACAATCCTAATAGCAGTAGAAGTCCCATTTCTAAAAAGAAAAAAAGAATATAAATGAATCTTGTATTTGTTTGTGCAACAATTTTGTTTTTGTTGATCATAAACAAAAAATTCAGATACGCACATCAGTCTTGACCTCAACCTCAGCAGGCATTAAAACATGCGTCTCTTCAACAACACTGCTGGGGAAGAATCCCAGACGAGCCTCCTGCTCTCCATAGTACGACCCTTGGACCTTCACAAACAGTTATCTTCTGTTAACTTTGTGTCTTCATTTTCAGAGGGGAAAGCATTTGTTTTTGCACACATTACAAGACAATCGTGGATTTGAATACTGTGATTAAAATATTGCGATAGAGATGTTTGCAATTCAGATCGGCCTTGTTATAGGCTATACTGTACTTACACTACCAGCCCAGAAGAGGTTCCCACGGTCTTTCAGCATGGCATACACATAGACAGACTGGCCTTGCTGGATGGGAATGAAGCGACAGTCTTGTGGGTAATAATCCTGCAGAGCTCTAGCGATGAGAATGGGATCTGTGAGCACACAACCAGATGTGTAGTTGACACAATGTCCTACAGTCAGTGTGACATGCTCCTTTTAAAACTATTCTCAAGTCATGGCAACTGGTGGTTTTCTGTTACTGGTTTTCTGGTGGTAAAATGGTTTTCTATTACGTTAACTCATCAAAATAATTTAAGCAATTTCATCTTTTTTTCTATAAGTTAAACAAGATTCAACTCAATTTTTCAGGTCAGTTTAATATAATTTAAGTTGAAAAAAAATGAAGTTAATTATACTTAAAAAAAATTCAAGGCAGCAACTGAACTTCAATTTTTAAGTTGAAATAGTTTCAAAATAGTTTTGGAATACTTATTGTTTTATTATTTAACTATTAATGAATTATTGTTCTGCATGTAGTTTCTTGGACCTCATATTAACTGGGAGATATACTTGCTCTTTGAAAATTCATTTTTAGAATTATTTAAGTAAACATAAAAAGAAGAAAAAATGAAAAAAATATATACATATTTACACATATAAATAACACATAAACTATAACAAAATGCAAAGGAAATAAATATGTCCATATTATTTGTCAACTATAAAATTAGAGAATAAACCAAATAATTTTTTTAAGTCTTTTTCTTTTTTCTTGTGCACAACTGGCCTACATAAAAAATTAACGGAATATATTCAAAGTTACGGTAACAATTTATTGATTATTTTTAGGCAATATAATATTTATTATCCTATTATTTATAACAGTATTTATTAATCTTTTTAACATTAGTTAATACAAATATGTAATGTTAAATGTTCATTGTTAGTTCATGATAGCAGGTCCATTATGTATTAAATAAAATATACAACTCTTGATTGTATTAATGTATTGGTAAATGTTGAAATTAACATTTAACTATAGGATTAGTAAAGTATTTTTCATTGTCAGTTCATGTTAACTAATAAGTGCAACCCTAATGTAAAGTGTTACCAAAGTTAGTTATGCTGAAATGCAACATAATTTTTTTTTTTAAAAATCTAAAATTTGCTGGTTAGCATTACTCACGGCTACACTCTGAATCGGCGCATAGCTTCTTGTCCGAGAGTTTTGGCATCTGCCTGCCGGCCTGAGAAGCCAGTGGCAGGAGGCCACACAGCACCAGGAGAAGAGTCCAGTTAGTACAGTGTTTCTCCATCTCTGTGTGTCTGATTCTTAGTTTGTCTGAACAGGACTAAAGTTCAAGTGGGAGGGGCCCAGTTGAGGCCAAGCCCCTCCCCTTTTCAGAAGGTAGACTATAAAAATGCAGTAACACTCTACTCAGATTAACTGTATTTACTTACATAGTACACAAGTGATTTAACTTATTTTTTACTGAACAATTTAAGGACAAAATGACTGATTGCAAACATAATTATCTAGTTAACAAGATTTTCTTGTTTTACAGCTATAAGTCAAGATTCGGAGCAGGGCCCATTGCTGTAACTAGCTTCATTCAGGCTCTGCAAGAGAAAAATATGAAGTATAGAAAACAGGAAGCATTGCTGCAAGTTCCACAGGCTCTCGCTTGTGTAAATATTACTAATCCTATCTGACTCCACACTCAGTTCATTGTTACTATAGTGAGGGACACAGCCAGGCCACAGGTCCCATAGCGCCAAGTTTCAGAGACTGAGGCCTTCGCCAGGGTTTGAACAACCCATCCTTTCACAGTGGCAAAAATCAACACTCACTTTGATTCAAAACATTCCTTATGGTCTCTCTGAGCCATTTCCATATTTGGATCACCTTAGAATATCATAAACAATCCAACAAAGCTCAATTTAAATTAGCTTTATGTGAAATCTTGATCATCTCAATTCATTTATAACTGGCAGCTGGTTTGCCTGGCTGCAACAGTATGAAGTTGTGGGTGACTTTAACCACAAAGTGGCAGCACTGAGCAGATTACCTAACAGCCCCTGAATGGCTTCTTTTATGCTGAGAATTTTGGAATTTCTACATCTGACACTGGAAATTACGAATACTTAACTTTATACAACGTTTTAGATAGAGGACGGTTTCGTAACATTATTATAAAATTATCTTTGAAGACTAAAGAATTTTATATTCCTATTTTTTCATATATATTTTTTTAGTTTATAGATTAATTGCAAGTCATTCAAGTTTTAAAACTGAATTGTTATTTGATAATTATTTTTTAATGGTTCATATAAAGAAATATAGAAAATATTTAATAAAACAATTATAAATCTATACACATTTAGATTAAAAACTGAAATAAGACAAGTGACGTTCACACAGTGCTGGCAGAGACAGGAAATGATCCGTTACGTTTGCAGACATTTATCAACACAATGCAATGGACAATTCCTTCTTATTAATACACTGTGCCCTATTTTTATTTATTTTTTAACAAACGTGTGTGTACTACAGGGGGTAGAATAAACAGGGAAAAAATAATAGAATGAGATAATAGAAATAAACCTTAAGAAGATAAAAGTATATAAAAACATTAAAATACAGCTTTTCTATTTTTCAAAATGAATGCTGTTTTTTTTTTTAGGTATATATAAACTATAGTTTATTTTCCCCATATTATTTACATTCATGGATAAAGTGTAGTATGTGTTTGGGTGTTTTATTTTTAGTTCCAAACTATCTCACCTGAACGCCTGACGTCAGTGACACCTTCCCTGTTTGTTGGTACTAGGCTCCTCCTATTTATCTGATGACGCAATGAGAAGGTGTGCCTAAATTAACTTTACAACAGCGCTTCCAAGGCGACTAGTAGTACCTCCCTGTCACCTTTCGATCCAAGTTTGGAGCAGGAACTTCCCAGGTAGGAAAAACAAAGCATTACTTGTTCTAAATAGTCAATAGGGACATTTATAGTACTATAAGCAGACGCTTTCTCACTTTAAAAGAAAACGATTTTGAATATAACACATTCTTAGTCTTTTAAATAAGCCTTTACTTGCAGTGAATTGGATACGAACTCTTTGGGTTGTTTTGATAACACGACACGACAGCAGACTAATGTTGTAGTTGATTCAACAATTTCAATGTCATAAAATTGGCTAAGATATTATGTTAATAATAACCACTTTAACCAGAGGTTCTGGTTTACATTACATCTATTTATGTCATCATGTTTATGCATCCTCCATTAGAGAAGAAGCCTGTTTTTTTTTTCTTCTTCCAGGAAAACACTTTTTAGCTATTCTACATACAGTATAATGGTGGTGAAATATCGGCATTTTAGATTTAAGGAGGTCAGAGTCACCTATGTCTCAGACACCTGTGCTCTCTAAAACCTGTTTAGCCAATTGTAAGGGGTGTAGTCACTGGGCCACTGAGGAGTCTTGAATGACTACTGGAATGTGAGAGAAACACTGACACTTTGTTATGTTGGTCATGTCTACAAAAGAAACTCCTAGACAACAATAGACATGCTCCAAGGTAGATCTGGATAATGTGTTGTTTATAAGGAAGGACTCACATGTAGGGAAGAAATCCAAGCTTTTTACAGTCCAGGAGGATTAGATATTGTAAATGAATACACCTATCTACATTGTGTCATAAATTTCAAGGTGAGTTCCAACACAATTGTCACCTGCTCCAACATGTTTTTGTCCATAGGGAGAATTATTATACAGACGATTCAAGATAAAGCAAACAATAAATTAACTGATGATTCCATTCTTGGCTGAACATTCAGCCTCAGTACACCCTACATGTGACACACACTAGGGTTGATCCGTTTTTGAAGGATATACAAAGTCAACTTACAAAGTTCACAAGAAGAAGAACATAACAGGTGTCAGGTTCACAGAGTAACCCATTGTGTGTTTTTTTTTACTTTAAGGAAAATCCAGGCATTTAGACTGGGAAAGATGCAGATAAACAACGTTTGACTATCAGGACGGTCACTAGGAGTCCTGCTCAGCCGTGAACTCAAGGGACGAACCAATGTTTACATCCAAGAGAGAGAACCTGCCCTCTCCCATCCTGGAGGATTCTTTCTTCCCCTTCTCTTCTTCACTCTCTTCCTCCAGTCACCGGATCATGGCTCCTACAATAGGACCGGATGATCTTCTCGCCTCACCTCAGGATGACAGCAGCCCCACTCTGCTGGAAAAAGACCTGATTTTGGCGGCTGAGATGGGCCAAGCTTTGCTGGAGAAAAACGTGGAGCTGGCTGCTCAGATAGAGCAGATGGAAAGAGAGATGGAGGTATGAATGAGGATGACTTTGGTCAAAAGAGATGGAGACTCTATAAAGGCCCCTATAACAATAACTATATACGTTTTAATAATCATTCTAATTCTGTGAATAAGTCCACATCACAGCTAAAACAATCATGACAGAGAGGAATGATTATTGTTGGAATTACTTTCAGAATTATTTTTTCCAGCCGATAAAAAAAACAAAACAAAACAAAAACATTGACAAGCCAATCAGAATCCACCGACTTTACCAAGTTCAAGCATTTAAAGCAGGAGACAACACAGTAACTGGACACTCACTTATAAAAACAGAACGTTATCGTCCACCAGTGTGGACGCTAATATAATGTAGTTATTGATATATAGTTATCTTTAGTTATCGACCAGTTATGAACAGACCTTAAGCCTATACAGTCATTATAAAAATAGGAAGAGTAAATAACGGCATATAATCACAAGAAAAATAAAGAATAACCAAATTATATGCATTGTAAAACATTACAAAACATTTAAACATAAATCATTATAACCCATCATGTCTAAAACGATAACCAGTTTCCTGGTTTTATATCCCAAAATGTGTCAATTTTACTTTTACGTCTAATTATTTATTATTGTAATGGAATAATTATATAAAAGATTTTTATAGATTAGATATACACTACCATTCAAAAATTGTGGTGTCAGTACTTAAAAAAAAAAGAAGAAATTAATACTTTTAGTCAGCAAGGACCCAAACATTTGAACAGTGGCATAAAGAATGTTTTAACACACACTGGCAATAGTCTACTAGAGGACTTGCCTGATAAGAAGTATAAGAAATAAAGATATTTGAGGAAAATACTGAAACACTATTGATTTTGAGTGTTTATATTTCCTGCATATCGAAATTATGACATATGAAGCAACAAGAGTTATAGTTTATGGTGGCTCTTCATTCAGAAGGAGTTTGTGTGGGGTCCCAAATAGTGTTTTGGCTTGTTACAACAGCAGAACCCTTTTTTGGTACTTAAAGTCCCCCTGTAGTCAATCATTTTATCCCTTAAAACTCATCTTTGTTCACCAAAATGATTTTTTTTTTTTTTTTTTTTATTTTTTTTTTTATTTCATCATGCCTTAAAATAGCTTGAATGTAACTCTACACCAGGGTTCCTCAAACTCGGTCCTGGAGGGCCGCTGTCCTGCAGAGTTTAGCTCCAACACTGATCAAACAAACAAGCTAATCAATGTCTTCAGGATCACTAGAAACTCACAGCTAGGTGTGTTTGATCAGGGTTGGAGCTAAACTGTGCAGGACAGTGGCCCTCCAGGACCGAGTTTGAGCAGAGGTGGACGAAGTATACAACTTCCTTACTTGAGTGAAAGTATAGATACTACTGGTCAAATATTACTCCGTTACAAGTAAAAGTTGTAAAGACCTATTTTTACTTAAGTAAAAGTACAGAAGTACTCGTTTTTAAAAATACTTAAGTATCAAAAGTAAAAAGTAAATGTCAATGCATTGTTGTATGTAATACTTAAAGTACCGTATGCCTCTGAATCTACGCCTGCCTTCCTACCCTCATATCAATATCACATTTATTTCTAGAACACAGTTCCAGTAGTGGGATTGAATGTGAGATTGAATAAGTCACTCAATAACGTCCACAATGGTTTCAGACACCCAAATGGCTGTTCCCTCAAATATTGCCCTATTTAAAGTTTTTTGGCTTTTAGTATGAATATGTTAACCTTACTGTTATCTATAAGCTAGTGTGCTCCAAAAAAGTGACAAAAGTCGCATTTAGAAAACCAAACCCAACGTTGAAAATGAAAATCAGGTTTATGTCAGAATCCAATGTCAGATTGACGTTGATCTCCAACGTTGGACAGACGTTGTATTGTGGTTGAAAATGAAAATCGGGTTGACGTCAGAAACCAACATCAGTCGGGTTCTGACGTCAACCCGACTTTTATTTTCAATCAATATCCAACGTCAATCTGACGTCGGGTTCTGATGTCAATCAGATGCAGGGTTCTGACGTCACCCCGACTTTCATTTCCAACCAAAATACAACCCCTGCAACCAAAATCATCCTCTGACTGATGTTACTTTCTACTCAAGGACCTTGACAGAATTGTAGTGTAGTAAAAAGTACGATATTTGTCTTTCAAATGTAGTGAAGTTAAAGTAAAAAGTTTCCAGAAAAAATAATACTCAAGTAAAGTACAGATACTCAAAAAGTGTACTTAAGTACAGTACTCAAGTAAATGTACTTTGTTACTGTCCACCTCTGAGTTTGAGGAACCCTGCTCTACTCCCTTGCCTCATTTAGTATACGCATTCCTATTAATATGCAAATTAGTCCCGCCTCCACTCACTCACACCAGCTCAGAGATCCACTCGTTGACGTGATTTCAGCGATTTCAAACCGGGTTTTTGAGACTCTTTGGTTCACTGCAGTTTTAAGGAGAAAATACTCAGCAATGGTGTTGATTTATGAATTTGCACATGGTTTGTCTTAAAGCATATTAAAAACACCACATAGACATATAAACAACATTAAACATTTGATTTTCACCACAGGGAACTTTAATAGAACCTATTTTATTGTAACGTTATACACATTAAAAAAATACCTTCAAGAACCTCAAAATGAACATTTCAGCATAGAAGTCCATTTAGGTTGATATGATTCTATATCGATCTTCTTAACATCATTGCATACCTCTTTTAAAGTGTGTGAATTACTAAGTTTGATGTGCAACAGGCTACGCAGCAGGAGAAACACATGCTGCAGCGACGTCTGGAGGTGCGGGACCTCGAGGCAAGTCAGCGGGAAGCAGAACTACAGGCTGACATCACATCCTTGCGTGCGCAGCTGGAACAAAAACACGTTCAGAGTCGTGACCGGCGACGCGAGGAGAGCGAGCAGCTCACTCACCTGTCCAACCACAACCAAAAACTTGTGGAACAGCTGGCAGAGGTGACCAATCAGAAGCTTTAATTCCCTGTTTAGTTTCCTGGTTTAAACATCTTCTTGCAAATCTTTTCAGAGGCATTCAGCTATAGTGGGTAAATGTGTCTAGTGACGTAGAAACACTGATACAGTTAAATGCAGGGCTGGAATGTTGATCAGTAGGTTTAGCTATCTGTCTCATGTCATGTTTGACTACATGTAAACCTTTTCCATCCTCTTTCTTTCTTCCAGGCGGTGACTTTAGAGCATACTTTGCGCACAGAGCTTCGTGCTTTGAGAGAAGAAATGGAGGATTCAAGTTTCAACAAATCTATAAGCTCTGCTAGACTGGACAGCCTGCAAGCAGAGGTAAAGACATATATAGACACAAAAGTTGAATTAATCGGCTGATATTTTGATATTATCAACTTTGATTTATGGCAAAATAATCAAAAACAGTATGTTGATTCACTGTTTCTGTATATTATTTTTCACTGATCTTGTACCATAGAACAGGGTCCTGAAAGAGCGCTGTATTCGTATTGATGAACGATTGAATTCAACTCAAGAAGACAATGACCGGCTGAGATCTGAGAGGGATGGATTGAGAGAGAGGGTGATTGAGCTACAGACCAGCCTGAAAGATCAAGAAACTGAGGTGAGGAGGATGTGCCTGATGATGACAGGAGAGCACATAGCAGAAGAAGAGAGGGAATCTCTGTGTAATTGTCATATAAATGCCACATATAATCATAATTTACACCCTACATTCATCATAAGAACTAAATTATAGCATTTTGTGAAGCTGCACCAGGTCCTCATCTACATACACCCACTACCAGTACTTTTGGGAAGTACATTTCACGAGTCTTCCAAAAAGAATGAAGCACAAGTAAAATATCTAGTTTAATATGATGAAATATGAGCCATATATATTCAGTACCGTTCAAAAATTTGGGATCAGTATGATTTAAAAAAATAAATAAATAAATTGGGTAACACTTTACAATAACGTCTCATTTGTTAAGTAATGGATAATGTACTTGATCAGTGTCTTGCATCACTCTGAAGGGGTTTATTCTGAAATAACTCGCCACATAAATAAATAATTAGACACGAAATATTGACATGAGTCAATAAGAGAAAGCAGCAAGTTCAAACTAGAAGGACATTTAAGGGATACGGTACAGTCATACCACTTATTACACAATATTTTGCCACATAAATAATTATGGGGATAAGAGATATTGATTTGAGATAAAACTGTTTTAAAATCACACCTGTTTGTTATCTTAAAATACATAACTGTACAAGCAATCGTTGCAAAATGGCAGCATCTGCATTTGTTTGAAACAAGAGAGCGGGTCCTCGATACATAGATGGCATGATTAAATAATTGTTCACAAAATATTGATTTGAATTTTAATATTTTATTAGCTCACCAAATGCAAAACTTCCACGAAGAAAAAACGTTCCTAGCAAGCGTATAACTCTGACTTCAGTTACCCAGATGAGCCTGTGTTATCCGTTTTTACCATAGACTGTAAAAAGGTATTTACCAGTTTACCGGGGAATAAAATACCGCTGGAAGGTGCGATTGAACAATCAGAATCAAGTATTCCACAGAGACGTGTAATAACATTAGTCAATGCAATAACTAACATGAACTAACAATGAACAATATGCATTTCTTTGTTAATGTTAGTTAATAAAAATGTTCATGTTAGTTCACAGTGCATTAAATAATGTTAAGATACAACTTTTGATCTTAATGTATTAGTAAAGGTTGAAATTAACATTTACTCAGAATAATAATTGCTTTAGAAGTATTGTTCACTCTTAGTTAATGTTAATTTAATGTAGGTAACTAATGTTAACAAATTAAACCTTATTATAAAGCTTTTTAATACATTAGATTGATCAAAAATTGACAGTAAAGGTTTTTCAAATATATGTTTTGAGCCTCTTTTGAACTTTCTATTCATCAAAAAATCATGAAAAATACTAAGCAGCACAACTGCCAATTGTTAAAAAAAAAATCCACTAAAATTCATTGTAAAATATCACGAAACAATAAAAAACAAATAAAAAAAAAACATTTTAAAACATTTTAACCAATCACATCTGAAATTAAAAACTTTAGATTAAAAACTAGCAAATGGATGCATCTCCTAAAATGTGTAATGTTTTATTTTGCACCTTATTTTTGCATCCCTGCTCAGCACAAGACATTTTCAAAAAACATTAAAAAAAAAATTCCAATCCCAAACTTTTGAACCATAGTGTATTTTACTTGCAGAAGTTTTTATTTAGTCTGAATATACGGACATTTTTAAATAGATGTCAATGTAAAAAGATGTTGCAGCAAGGGCTAACTGGACTATGCTAACCAGCCAAACCTTGACCCTTTAACCTTGACAATTATTGGGATGGGAAAAAATAACTATTGGATCTGTGACTTTTGGCAACTTCATTAATTCGTTGCACAAATAAAATGTTATTTGATTTTCATTTAATTTTGTACTTTAAACCAAAACTGAAAGTGTGTTCTATATAGTACAAATATGGGTACTATGAATGTAATCTAGATGTACTACGTCCGCCATCTTGTTACTGTCACGTGACCTACCAGCCTCAGTTGCGTCACTTCACTGCTATACATGAATCCTCTCCCGTAGCCTAATAAGATAGTAAAGTGTCCATCAAATGCACACTTCCGAATCTTGGAGGAAGTAGCACGTCATCTGTGTACTTTTCGACTACTGTTTTTTTAATTACTATGTATTCGGACATACTACTCTTTTTGCATAATGGATGTGGCGTTAGAAAATCCACAGATGTCAGGGTAGCCATATAGTACACTATATCCAGAGTCACACTAAATAAAGTCCTGCATACTATTGGTCCTAATTTAATAGAATGTGAATTGGGAATTGGGCATCCTAGGTTTCATGGCACAGCTTTGACTGCTGGTCAGGTTTTGCTGGTCAGAGTCCATCCACCCTTAGAGAGTTTCAGCCTGGCTGTCTCTGACTCTTTCACAGCTGGAACAGGAGCACAGCACAGTGTTTCAGCTGCGAACGGTCAACCGTACCCTACAGCAAAGGGTTCAAGCCTTGGGAGAAGAGGCCAGTCTGGGGGAGGCTACCTGCTTCCCTTTGTCACTTCAGAGTGAGATCCAACAGTGCCAGGTAGCTCTCAACCCCTGCTTAGTGAAAAGATAGGAGTGCATGCTTCAACTTAGCTTGTAGCAAATGTTTAGAGCACAGTTATGTGAATTGACTGGGTTTTAATCATGTTAAATTGATTGTTTCTCTCCTGACCCAGCTCTCTTTTTAGATTAGGCTGGCCATTTTCTATTTCTGCTGACTGATTGTGATTTTTATCTCCAACAGGCTAAAGAAAGCATTTTAGCCCATTCAGCCATTCTGCAAGAAAAAGAAGAAGAGATTCATAGGTTACAGAAAGAGGTTAGCTACAATGACATTTACATTTATGCATTTAGCAGACGCTCTTATCCAAAGAGGACATCAATGCATGCTTATAGACTGAGTTTTCATCTAAGGTGATATGTGATGTTTTGTTCTATCATCAGCTACAGTCCAGAGAAACTGAATTAGAAGGGCTGAGGGAGGAGGTAAAGCCGTTTCGTAACAGTACTGGTAAACCTACTTATAGGTGAGAACTGGATCAAAGTGCTTTTTAATCTATATCTATATGGTTTTGTTCTCTGTATGTCACTCCAGAGATAAAGTGATAAGCTAATGATCTGTTATGAATGGGGTACATTTTTCATAATAGTCTGTGGTCAGCTAGAAACAGACTCAATTCTCTCTCACCCTTTAGTGCCTTGGAAGAGGAGATCATTTTGGCCCGGCAAGAACGTGATGCACTCAACCAGCAGCTTCTGAACACCATCAGACACAAGGTGGCACTGTCACAGGAAGTTGAGTCTTGGCAGGTTGGTAACATGCAATTGATTTCTAATTCAGTTTTGATATGTCTACTGGATTTTGTTAGTAAAGAGTTACACCCTAGAAACCACCCAGAACATTTAGAAGATGTATATCTACTATGCATTGCACAGAGAGCCGTCCTTGACATGTTTCTCGAATGCAGAAACATTCTTCTGTGTTCACTGCATTTGTTTGGAGTTCCTCAGGGGTTAGTATTAGGACCCTTTTAGTTCTTGAAATACCAAACTGTAAAGGACACTCAAACACTGTATTATTGTAAATCAGTGGTTTTCAATCCTGGTCCCACCGCTCTGCACATTTTGTATGTTCCTTCCTTATTTAACACACCTGATTCAGATCATGAGCTCATCAAAAAGCTTCATCAACTGAACTGAAGTGAGTCAGGTAAGAGAAACATATAAAATGTGCAGAGCGGTGGGTCCCCAGGACCAGGATTGAAAACCACTGATGTAAAATAATAGTTTACCTTTGCTATGCATTGCATGTATTTATTAATTATTTATTATACTGTACAGTATGTAAAATGTAGTTTTGCTCTGTTCCAGGAGGACATGCGTATGGTGATCTATCATCAGGTTGAACTCCAACAACAAGAGAAGGAAAAGGAAAGCAAAAAGGAACAGACAGGCTTTCAAAGAGGCACGCGCACCACCAAGTCACTGCGTGTACGTGGGGAAGATGGAAGGAAAGGGTTTTTCTCTACTCTGTTTGGGGGAGACTGACTGGAGGACAAAAAAGAAGGAAAGAGAGATGGAAAAAGAAGGGAACAGAAGACTTTAGTGAGATATTTCTCACTTTTGTCTACAAATGGCAATTGGTAAATAATCTTTAAAATAACCCAAATGTGTAAATAGAAAGAAATCAATTATATTTACTCCAAAATAGCACTATTGCATATTTATGTTTTTCAATATTTATTTGTAACTTCATAAACAAAAATAAATGTATAGCATTTATCAGTGTTTTTCTTGAATCTTTTATATGAGGGGTTAATTATTCTTCAACCATAAAATAAATGGCCTCCTTAGCACCATTAAAGGCAGCGTTCAGTGAGGATTATGCAGCATTACAGTCAGTATTATTTCATGTAAACAAAACTTTCACACTCTCAAACTGTCAAATTTTTCATTTACAAACAAGATGAGCTGTGCCCCAATATGCATAATGACCAATGATAATAATACCTTTTACATAAACACATTCACATACGTATGGAAGGAGATGACATGAAAATAAAGCTGGCACAATAACATTGCATGGTTATCTTTTGTGTTAGTGTACCAGAAGCCGATATCAATTTTCAATTTACAAACATTACTTTTACAAATACTGTGAAAAATTCAGTGACATTTTTGTTTGAACAAAGAATCTTACATCAGAAGGTATAACCTTAAAACACAAATCTGATCTCAGTATTATCGAGTCGAGACATAAGAAACTGAGAATCCCATAGAACTACACCAAGTGCTTGTGAGGGTGTTTTCAAAAATAATGAAATTAAAAGTTTCGGCAACACTTTACAATAAGGTCTTATTACCTAACATCAGTTAAGTAACATTAACTAAAAACAAGGAGCAATACATTTGTTAGTATTTCTTAATCTTTGTAAACATTAGTTAATAAAAATACAACTGTTCATTGTTCGTTTATTTTAGCTCAGGTCCATTAAATAATGTTAACAGATACAACTTTTGATTTTACAAATGTATTAGTAAATATTCAAATTATTTTGAACTAAGATTAATAATTGCTTTAGAAGTGTTTTTCATTGTTAGTTCATGTAAGCCAATGTAGTTAACTATGAAACCTTGTTGTAAAGTGTTACCAAAGTTTCTTATTTCCCAGTTAACTTCGGTTATTTAAATCAAATCAATATTTGGTGTGACCACCAACTTTTTTTCTAGTAATTTTGATTTTGGAGAAGTTTGGAATTAAGATTAATACCTTATATACCCAGTTTCACAGACTAGGCTTAAACTAATCCCAGCCTAAAATGCATGGTTGAGCTGTTTTAACTGAAAGCAACTTTTGCTGACAAATCGTAAAATTTGTCAGTGCCATTGTTTTGTCTCAAGATGCAAAATTATGTTTTACTCAACATCAGTAATTTTTTTTTTTCTAAGGCATGTTTATAAAACTTACTTAAATATCCTAATCCTGGCTTAATCTAAGCCTTGTCTGTAAAAACCAGGCCATAGTGTTTCAAAAGTCTAAGACCACATTCAAATACAATATTTGTCCATTTAAAAGCTGGAACAAAAACATTTTCACCGTAGTGGTCTCAGACTTTTGAAAGCCACTTTGTGTAAATATATACACACACAATAATTTTCAATTATGGTATGCGTTTTGTATGATTTTCAACACAGAATACACAATAGATACACTTGTCCAATGGTTGAGGTCAATCAGGTATTGCACTGCATCATCAATTGCTTCATGTAGCACCTGGAATCCGTCAACAAAGCGTTTCCAAACGGCAATTTATTTACAAAATAGTTAGTCACGTAACGAGTTGCATCTGTGACGTGCTGCAGAATGTGCAGCTCCATCTATTTCTAAAGTAGGCATGCTTTCCTTAGTCCAAAATCTGTTCAACATCACCCACTCTTTAAAATAAATGTTCCAAAAGGGGATTTTTGCAGTGGTGCCACAGAGTGGTAATGTAGTACCTCAACTCAAAGCTGGGCAATAAGCGACAAAATGGCCATTAACCAGCAAGGGCCAAATGTCAAATATTCCTTCTACTCTACCATATAGAGAATTTAGCTTAAGTGTCTAAACAGGTCTTCATGTACAGAGCATGATATATGGAAGTTCCAAGAGTTCCTGATGCAGAAGAGAGTTCTGAACTCTGAACTGCCATTGAGAGAAAAGGGAATGTTAACGCATAGTTCTCTCCAGGTATCACAGACCCCAGATTTAGTTTCTATGCCAGTGTCTGCTCAAGTGTTATTCCCTGATGTTCTGAATATGCCGTCACCAAGTTTTGCATGTCTACTTGGGTTGCTCAGGTGGAAGGTGGATATTTTTTTGCTTGAATTTGGTTGCAGACTTCACCTGGGAAGAAGGGTTAAAATATCCTCTGAGGGCCATCACATACTCTGTGGAGATTTGGAAGTCTGTTCGTTATTCCAAAGGTCTCCTCCAGTTCATTAAATATTTATATCATGCCTTGGTTCGTACTCATAGACCTCCTCCTCCTCCTCCTCCTCCTCCTCCTCCTCCTCCTCCTCCTCCTCCTCTTCAGCAGGCACTTCACTTTCACAATCATTGTCAGAAGAACAGGGAGTTTCCTCTGCACAATATATATCCATCTCGGAGTTCACAAAAGTGTTCACAGTAGTTGCTTGTAGAAATTCTGAAGATTCTGAAGTACAATTACATAAAGACGCAGGGGTAACTGGATGCATATCATCATCATCATCATCATCATCCTTCTCGGATATTACACTTTCTTCACTAAGTTCCAAATAAGTAGCTGTTGTATACTTATTACACTGATTTGACGTCTCAGCTTGCTCTAGGAGGCTTTCCCTCTGATGGTAGAACTGAGAGCCATCCTCGCTATCCTCCTCTGAGAAAGAAACACCGTCCTCTTTGTACGTTAGTGGTTTTTGCCAGGTCTGTATCATTTTTTGGAATTCCTCAGGGATTAGTTTTAGGACACAATTATTTCCTGGAAAAATGATCTGTAAAGGACATATAAACACTATTATTGTAAATGATAATCATCCTCTACCATGCACTGCATTTATTTATTATACACATTGTTTGTTCATGTAAGTTTAGTTAACTTAATGTTAACAAATGGAACCTTATTAGAGTTACAATTTATTCATAAATATTCATCATATATAGTGTCCCCAAAAAGTATTTCAAATCTTAAGGTGTGGTCACAAAATTTTGGAGAAATTTCATGGGCAAAAAAGTCCATTTCCATTTCCATGTCTATTGTCAATAGCAATGTATGAAGCATATCTTACAAAGAAGTCACTTTCAAAAGTAAATAAAACATGCGTAATTGAAAAAATTTAATTATTTGTAATCAAGTTCACATAACTTATTCTTTTCAATTATGCATGAAGTTTATTACTTAAAGTCCCCCTGTAGTCAATAAATGTATCCCTTAAAACTCATCTTTGATCACCAAAATTACATTTTTTAAAAAAAAAATCCTTATTTCTTAAAAATAGCTTGAACGTAACTCTCTACACCCGTTGCCTCATTTAGTATAAGCAGTTCTATGAATATGCAGATTAACCCCGCCTCCACTCACTCACACCAGCTCAGAGATCCACTCGTTGACAATCACACATTGAAGTGATTGGTTACTAGGTAGTTTGTGACATCAGAAACACCAATGATTTCAAACTGTGTTTTTGAGACTGTCTTTGGTTCAGGGCAGTTTTAAGGAGAAAATACTCAGCAATGGTGTTGACTTATTAATTTGCTCATGGTTTGTCTTAAAGCACCACATGCTTTGGTTTGTCGCAAACACCACATAGACATATAAACAACATTAAAAACTTGATTTTGACCACAGGGGGACTTTAATGATTTAAAGGCAACAGAGTTCCTCACTTTTTTTAAGTTAAGTTAACTGATCACTTTTTATAGTGTCTGAAATATGCATGGGGAATCTTTCGTCCTAAAGTGAAATTTCGCCCAACAATGGTAAAGGTTACCAAAATGTAATATGTATAAACACACTTTGGTCAAAACATTTCACCTGTGTCAAATGAATTAATACATCCACAAAAACCAAGACCAGTTGGTTAAAAATAATTGAAAAAGTGAAGTTAGATCTGATCTAATTTGTTTGCAGAATACACTTGGTTTGATATTTTGTAAATAATGCTGTTATTATTTTGTCTATTTTGTTTAAATACTTTTGGGACCTATATATTCATAATAAATGTACATATATATATAAATATTAAACATGTTTGAAGGTGCATGTTCAAAAAACTTGATCAAATAATGTTAAGTGAATTACTTTCATATAACTAATGACAAATGCAGCTTAAATTCTCAAGTCAAAATAATACATATACAAAGTTTAAGGAGCTTCAGAATTATTCCAATACATACCAAGGCATCTGGAATGCAGAGTTTCCTGATTATAAGCCTTGTGTTGTAAAAACAACCAAAAATCACAACAATCCCAGTTGAAAAGGTAATCAGCAGAATGGCCACAATGCACACCATTGGCACAGAGCTTCTAGAAGAATCTTTAAGAACATAAAAGACACATTAGCATATATACAGCAGAAATATGCATACATAAACTATTGCTCAAAAGTTTGGGGTCAATAATTATGCTCACCAAGGTTGCATTTATTTGATCAAAAATAGTATTGTTAAATATTATTACAAATTAAAATAACTCTTTTCTATTTTAACATATTTTAAAATGTAATTTATTTCTGTAATAGCAAAAATTTATTTTCAGCAGCCATTTATTTGGTCGTCAGTGTCACTATTCTTTAGAAATCATTCTAATATGCTGATATGCTCCTCAAGAAAGATTTCTTATTTTTGTTGAAAACTGTTTTTGCAGCTTAATATTTTTGTGGAAAGCATGATACATTTTTTTCAGGATTCTTTGATGAATAGAAAGTTGAAAAGAACAGCATTTATTTGAAATAGAAATCTTTTGTAACATTATACCTTCACTGTCACTTTTGATCAATTTAATGCATCCTTGCTGAATAAAAGTATTAATTTCTATCTAAAACAAATCTTACACTGTTAACAATTAAATGATCAATACGTGATGACAACATATTATTTTCATTGCTTTAACTCATCATAATAAAATAAGCAACTTTTTTTTATAAGTTATACAATATTAAAAAAAAAATTAAGCATTTTAATGTAATTTAAGTTTAAAAATGACTTATACATCAGAGTTGATTGTACATAAAAATTTAAGGCAGCAATCTTTTTTTACCGACCCCCGTAAATAAAAATGATCTTATGCTGTATTTGTAAAAAGAAATATATAAAAAATATATCCACTACCTGATAGAAAGATACATTTGGTGGTGTTGAAGTTGTTGTTCTTTGAGGCGGGTTGATGACTGGCAGAAACACTAACACAGTAGTTCTTGCCAGATGGCACATCAGGGAAAATGTAGGGAGATTTTGAGGTTGATATCGGAACTACACACTTACCAAAAAAATAAAAATAATACAGAAATATGGACTCATTTCAATTAAGTAATGCATTCTAAATTGCGAACATTCTGAAATTTCATAATATGCGAATATGGTACATTGAAACAAATATTCTAGCCGATTACCTTTGATTCCCCTGTGGGACTTTTCCCACAAAGGTATACCAGGAATTCCAATGGTCTGATCCCTGGTTTTGATTCCAGCCAATGACTAAAAGTAACACTAATGGACTTTTGGCCAGTTGAGATAGTTAAATTCGGAGAACTCAGACGAGCTACAGAAAGATCCAAAAGAGAGTCAAGCACAATTCATTTTAAAAGCAACTTATAATATAATTGAACTTACTGTCTCCATATGGCTGGAAAGACTTCGATATTGTAGTCCATTTGGAGCTCGTCCCTCTAAATGTGGTCTTGACCCTCACAAAATAATTCCAAAAGAGCTCATCAGGTTGCGGGTCAAAGGTCAGCTCGCATTTCAGTATGGTTATATTAGTGCAGTGTGCAGACCGAATCCACTTTCCTGTAGACCTGCTTGAAAAACACCTTCATGAGTACAATAAAGCATTATCAAAAATCGGTAGCACTTTATTTTACAGTCCTGTTCCCCATGTACATACGATGTACTTGTTACAGTAATAACAATAACTGGGTAATAACTAAGTACTAAACTTGAACCTACTCCTAAACTTAACCCATGTACTTACCTTATATTACCCAGTATTTTCTAAGTTTCTTAGATAAGTACACTACAAGTACACATACTGTAAAAAAAAAGAGTTACTCTTTATTTTAAGGTGTCGTTGTTACAGTGTAATTATATATTTAAGTACTGAATAATATTAAACAACTACATGTACTTACTATAGGGTTAGGGTAGAATTTGGTTGAGGGTTAGTTGCATGCAATTATGCATTATTTACTGTTATTACTATGGTAAGTACATGTAACATATGTAACAAGGACACTGTAAAATAAAGTGTTACAAAAAAAAACGACCCAAAAATCTATTTGACAATAGGTTGGAAAGCATTTATCTGAAAATAGATTAAAAGATTAAAAGTCAGTTATGAAAGGTATGTACATTTTTTGTGCAGTTATAAACTCCAAGGTGTATTTGGTGCCAGGAGGGTTTCCTTGTCCAGGAAGCCATTCAGCTGTAGCCTTAAAATCCAATAATCCTACAGTTAGGTTCTCTGGAGGACAAAGCATTGCTGTAAATAAGAGAGAGAGAGAGAGAAAAAAGGAATTGTAGCATTACAAAACATACAAATGAATGCCTATACAAGGCAACATGTATTGACAATTCCAGGGTGTGTGCAACAAAATATATTTCTATATTTATATTGTGAGGTTAAGAAGGGAGGTTACCATTTGCGACTTTCAAGTCACAATTCAGATTCATAAAAAATGTACGCTACCTTTAGATGGCACCAGACATATCTGGAGCAATGTGAACATCCAGGCCAGAAAGCAGGTCATTGTGTCATTAAATCATGTTTAAAAAGGGCTGAAAGTTTATCCTCAATCTTCCCTGCAAAAACATTATACAGTACAAGACACTGATATATAAGGTCTCATTTGTTAAAGTATTAACAAACACAAACTAACAATGAGCAATACATTTGTTACAGTATTACAGCCGTCATTGTTTGTTCATGTTAGTTCACATTGCGCATTACTTAAGTAGTTATATTAACTAATGAAACCTTATTATAAAGTTTTACCATATTTAACATGAGGTTATACAACATTACATAAATAGAAAAATGCAAATTGGCATGATTAGTCTGGTGCTATCCATATTTGACTTAAAGGGCCAGAACAACTTAAAAAATAAAAATAAATTAGATATTACAATAACAACAGGAGGAATATAATAATACTAAAAACAATATGGGTTCAGTAAAAGCCTCAGTTACTAATTAAAGACAATAAGAGTCATACTCACCACATTTGATTAATCTCTGTTTCTATAAATAAAACACCAGCCGCAAAGACAGCAGATCCATCTTAAGCTCCCGCAGAGACTGGGTTTAAACCAATGATCAAAACTAAATACAACTGCAATGAAAGTGTCACTCTTTCACTACAGGAAATCTCTTGAGTGTATGTCACGTTTATGATATACTCCAATAAATTTTAAAAAGATGCTTAAAAAAAAACATTTCTCTGTCTAAACATTATACAGTACTCAAAATGGTAGAACTATCTTCAGGTTTAAATTACACTGACAGCATAGGAAACAAGTCCAGACCTCTCTACAGATCTAAAGGTGTATTTTGGACTTAAGCCCCTCCCCTGTTACCTGGAACATGCAAACAGGTTGTTCCAGTCTCCAGTGTGGAATCTCACCTGTCTTCTTCATCAATCTCCACACAGCATGCTTCTGTTACAATCACAGTAACAATAATGAGTGATCCGAGTGCAAGTGCAATGCAAATAAAATAAAATAGTAATTAAACAAAAAATGTTGGGGGGTCTTATGCATTTGGATAACTTGATTAGTAAAAAAAAAGAAAGAAAAGAAAGTGTTAATGGAATAGATTAACATTAAATTACAGATTCATAAAACTCTTAATAAAAAGGAACAGCAGACAATAAAAAATAAATAAAAATAAAGGGTATTTGATCCTTAGAATATTCAAATTATTCAAATATTCTTATTTGCCATAGCCAGGAACTTCTTATTACTACTTATTTCTATGTCTATTGTACAGTATCTCACAAAAGTGAGTACACCCCTCACATTTTAGCAAACATTTTAGTATATCTTCTAAAGGGACAATACTATAGAAATGAAACTTGGATATATTTTAGAGTAGTCAATGTGGTGCTTGTATAGCAGCATATATTTACTGTCCTCTGAAAATAACTCAACATACAGCCAATATTGTCAAAATAGCTGGCAACAAAAGTGAGTACACCTTAAGTGATAATAGCTGTACATCGTTTAACCATGCAAAGCCACATGTCCTATTCATCATTTTCATGTTTTTGTCTGCTTGACAGGACCATACAAATTTGTATGTATCTTGTAAAAAATTTTGTATCTTGTATTAGAGCAGTTCAAATTTGTGCCTGCAGCTCCGTGATGTCATTATGGAGGAGTGGAAGAGGATCCCAGCAATAACCTGTGCAGCTGAACTCAATGGCCAGGAGGATTAAGGAAGTGCAAGATAACAATGGTGCTCACATTAAATATTGACACTTTGGACACAGTTTTGACATGTTCACTTAGGGTGTACTCACTTTTGTTGCCAGCTATTTTGACAATAATGGCTGTATGTTGAGTTATTTTCAGAGGACATGTAATATACTGCTATAAGCAGCACAGTGACTACTCTAAAATATATCCAAGTTTCATTTCTATAGTATTGTCCCTTGAGAAGATATACTAAAATGTTTGCTGAAATGTGAGGGGTGTACTAGTTCTGTGAGATACTGTATATTGTCATGATTCCTGTCTTGAGTTCCCCTCGTCTTGTGGACTTATTTCCTGTTCTGTGCCATGATTTGTAGTTCTTTGTAGTTTTTCCTGTTGATTTGTTCCTGATTTTTCCCAGGTGTGTCTTGTTTGCCAATCTCCCCTTGAGTGTATATATACCCAAGTGTTTCTCATGTTCTTTGTCTGGTGTTGTCCTTAGTGGATATTTTGTGTGAGTTGGTTTCAGTTCTGTTTTACCCCTGTTTGGATTTAATCTGGTTTTTGCCTGTCCCCTGTTGCCTGGTTTTGTTATTTTGTTAATTCCTTGTTTCTGAAACACTCTGCATTACATATATACATGCAAATACTTTATAATGCCATAAAGTGGAATAATTCCACCCAGATCAGGACAAACAAGATACATCCACATTTTACAGTGAGTTTTTTTCTTTTTCTATTACAGTAAAAAAAAAAAAAAAGTAGTAATGTGAGTGATTCTGCAGTAATGTGCGTAACTATGTTCCACAAACATTCTGTTTCTTCTTTTCCACAATTTTCTGCAATATTACACAAGCAAAATGTAAAATGCATGTGTAAGTCTATTGTAAACTAATATCAGCACAGCTGTTATTTGTCCATATAGTCACGAGTGTGCTATTGTTTTTAGACAAGAGTTTGGAGATAATACAAAGTAACTAACATTTCTGGAAAAATTTGCCAGTTGGTTTGTATATTTTTGTCAGCCAACAGAGTTTTCTCCAAAAGAAGCCAGTTTTAGGTGTTCTATTTTTTTTTATAAACCATGTACTCTTAAAATAAAGGTTCTTTATTGGAATTTAAGGTTCCATGAAGAACCTTTAACATCCATGGAACCTTTTCACTCCACAAAAGGTTCTTTAGATTATTAAAATAATCTTCACACTAAGAAAAAAATATTCTTTTAAGAACGGTTCACTACTATATAGTATGTGAAAAACAATACCCCAAAAGAATATTGAGAAACGGCCCACATTTGGAAGATGCTAAAATTATCTGTACTTTGTACCTGCAGAAATGACTGATTATCCTTATGCCTATAAGTTCAAGTGTTTCTTTATTCTAAGTTAGTTTGAGGCTGGATCCTCTTACTCATTTCTATGAACTTTGGAAGCGTGTCGAATTTTGTCTTCAGTAAACTTGAGCATATTGGTGTCTTTGTGGAGTCAAGGTGTGTTTTTTTCCCAACAAATTATTGGTGGAGAATGCGGGCAAGTTTGTTAGGCATCCCCTGGAGAGATGAATTGTTCAGATAAACAGCAACTAATTGAAACACAGATCCTAACAACTTCCTTTCTGTGGGATAAGTTTTTATCATTAATAATGTTATATAATAATGTTAATAATGTTTTTTTCAGGTATTTTAGAGGTCTTCAATCCTGCTCCATGGGGACTCACTGTCCTGCAGGGTTTAGTTCCAACCTCAATCTAACAAAACCTGAAGCAGCTAATCAAGGTCTTCAGGGTCGCTTGTAAACGCACAGGCAGGTGTGCTGAAGCAGGTTGGAAATAAACTTTGCAGGACAGTGAGCCCTCAGCAGTAGGGTTGAAGACCTCTGTTTTAGGGGCTGTTTACACGACACTGTTTAATGCATTTTAGGGGTTCATTTACATGACAATAAAGTTATAGCTGACAATAAAGACAATAAAGGGGCCTGAAAACGCAAGCTTTTAAAAATGAAAATAATTTTTTTTGAATATGATACCGTTATCTTCCCCATGTAAACGACAAAAATGCAAATTTGTGAAAACTATGAAGTCGTGCGCATGCGTATTACGTGTGCAGTCTATAGGCGCGTCATGTTTTTTTACACAGTGACAACGCCAACTACTGGCCTGGCAGCATAACACAGTGTTTTTTAGACGTTTTCCGGATCTGTGTGAACGGGGATCATTTTGACAACATTGTCGTCTGGAATTATTTTTCCATTTTTAGTACATCGTTGTGTAAATGTACCCTCGTGCAGTTAACTTGCAATTATCTTGCACCTTTATTTTTTGTCATGTCTCTTCACAGTTTTTTCACATTTTGTGAATGCAATGTAAAACACTTCTTTCATTTTCAAAATGATCCTGTATCGGTGACTCATGGAACTGACCTGTGGTTTGACAGACTTTCTCGTGACCACTCAGTTTACAGAATTCCTCACAAAAATAATGAATACTGACAGAATACATTCTCTCAGTTCTTTATTTCCAGCAGTTTTTTACTATGATATTAAGATTTGACATCTGAAGCCAAGGTGTCTACAATACTTCTGACAATACTTCTGACAATAGGCTACAGAAATGACATTTATTTTAGCAAAAATAAATGACGAGGGCATGGTAAAACTCTCCAAGATCGTTTGAATCTGTCCTTCATATATCAAAAATTAAAAAGTTGAAATCTCTTAGTTTTAATAAAAATTAACCCCTACCAGAAGTAGACAAAGCACCCCAAACAGTCTACATTCATCACATTGCAGCTAAATTTTGTTGTCACTTCACCTTTTAGTGCTTAATCCTGTTCTGTACACACACACACACACAGTTATTTATGGGAGTGACGACAAATGCATTCTACAACCGAATGAACTCCCGAAAATTCAAGTAGTAACAGCTGCATTTACAAATTTTAATGCAGTGTGTGCACAGAACCAAACTGAATAAATATTTCTATATGATGTATGTAAACATGTATATCAGAGATGTGTCTATCTTCTCTGTGTGCACTGGAAAGAGGCAAGAGCCTTGACTCATTCGCACATTTTGACAAAGGTCTTTCCACACCAGCCTTGCGTCGAGGGTCTAAGAGATTGTGTTGCCAGATATTTCTATGAAAAAAAGCAAATGATCACATAATAAATTAAGTCCAAATGCTGTACTTTGAAAATAAAACCAAAGTATCGCATCTGGCAACTGCCTTTATTTACTCTGTTTACATTATTAACGCCATAAAGCGTCTCATTGAGGCAAGCCCAAACAACAAGCCCAAAGACGCTTAGAAGTCGAGATGACAAGACTGCAAGAGAGCACACAGCAAAGCAGCCTTCTGAGCATAAACAAAACAGCGCCATTTTGTTTATTGGGGTTTAGTTCAAATTGCCAGACGTAATGGTGCATTCAAGTCGTGTTGGAAAGATTGTGGTATTCACGAGTTGAACGCACAAGAACACCATCATGAACGCAAGTTATAAATACTGGGAAGCTTGGGATTTTCTTTTAAACCCCGCTTTTTACGAGTTGGGGGCGTGTCAGTGAGAAACGTGGCGTAATACAACGATATTAAGAGGTATTTAGCAGTGACATTGTCAGGCTTTTGTATTTACAACAAAATAAGCTAATTTCCTGCACAAAATATGATAGCATTGTAATATGACAATATAATGTGTACTGATAAAGTTTACAGTGCCTTCAAAAATTAATAAAAAAAAAAACGTTAAAAAGCTAAATACACCTGTTGCACATTTTTTGTTCTTCATTTTCTAGAAGTAGTGTTTCAAAACCGTGTGTAGTTAATTAAGAGAAGGTTAACCGCCATCTTAAACTCACCTGACATCGTAAACCTGACTTCTCAACTCGTAAATACGAACTTCCCAGGAGGACTTGTACGCACCATAACAAGCCTTTGGTATTTAATATTACTATGGTTAAAGGTGCTGTATGTAATTTTTTGACTGTACTAAAGCATTAAAATACCATAATATGTTTGCAGATATTTAGGAAACATGCTAACATACTCGTTTTTCTAAAAAACAACGCTGGATACTACAGCCAGTGTCTGCTTTTGTTTTGGTCTGTGTGATTACACCCACTGGCAATTTACCAAATAGTAATTTGACTCCACGGGTTGCCAGTTGGCAAAAAACAATGTATTGCAGCCATTGAAGTCAGCAAACGAACTGGGTCAGAGATCGCAGATCTCTGCGGGGAAAACAACTCTCTCCAATAATTTTGAATTTGGACTGCAGTACCCATTTCAACCACTAGCTGTCAATATTACATACTGCACCTTTAAAAAAGCGAATACCAAACGGCTGCAAGATGCAAAAACGTTGCTATGGTTAAAGGTGCAGTGAGCGATTACTGAGAAACGCTGTTGATCAAGAACAGAACAAACACACCCCTACCTAAAAAGGATCACACCCGTATCTTGATAGCTTCACCCCCCAAATTCACGAACACGCTATGCAGCACAGGCACCTCCCCCCTTATGAGTGTAAACTGACTGGCTACAAGTGTGTTTTGGAGCTCGGTCCGATCCACTTTCAACAGCGTTTCTCAGAAATCGCTTACTGCACCTTTAACAGTGTCAATCATCGCAATTTTGGAAGTAAATGCCTTTTCACATCAGTTATGATAACTAATGATAGCTAAATAAGTGTATACACTCACAGACAATAATGTTCTGTTTATTATAAGCACAAGCTGCAGTTGTCATCTGTCGTTTTAAATGCTCAAGCTCTTTAAAGTTAAGCAATTTTTTAACATGATTCTCAAATGTTTTTTATAGTTGATCAGCTGGAAAAATCATTCTGAAAGTGATTCCAATGATATCGCTCCTCTTTGTCATTTTTGTTATAGCAGTGGTGTGGAATATCACTATTCTCAAAGAATTACAAGAAATATTAAAACTTTATAGTTACAGTTATTGTCCTTCATGTGAACGGGCCTTACGTCATGTTAATTTAAGGATATACTCCCGCATTTACATGCGGTTGACACTCCTGACACAATGTGTATGTGGCCAATATGATGCAGGCCAGATTCACACCTGCATTCCTGTGAGCCGATGGCTCTTATGCTTCATATGAAAATGCACTACCACTCCACAGCTCTGACTAGTCTGATTTTAGTCAAATCAGAAAAAAAGTCCTGTAATATCTCATGTATAATGCATCCATGTACAATTCACACTGTCACTTTGTTTCCTTCCATTGTCATACTAGCCTTTATACCAGAGTCTGTCCCCTAAGAAGAGACGTAAAAGTTAGTTTAAGAAGGAGAGCAAATGGTGTTTTATTTGAATGGATGTCAATTGAGGGGATAACATGAAAAAATGTTGGACCTCTTTGCTAATCTTCAGTATGTTTGGCTTGACACATTGATATTAGAGTCTAAACTATAACTGGAGTTTGCTACAAAAAAATAGATCTTTAATAGAGAAGTCACAGGAAATTTTGCGACACTCGTTTACGTCACTGCATTTGCATGGTATTTGCCAACAGATGCTGAGGCTGCCACCTTGTTCTTAAATAAAGAAAATCTGTGAACATACCTCAGTTATTTACCTCAGGTTACTTAGGGGCATACATAAGACCAAAACAGCTAAACCTTTGAAACAGGATGGAACAAACATAGAGGGATTTGTGTTCCTGGTCTTTTTAGCCCTCATTCCTGCTGGCCATGAACGGCATGATTGTCCAGTATGGCAAACAGGGCTTTGGTTGGATTTCCTGTTCTGTCCGTAGTCTGTGGTGGACCAGAGTCTTTGGGCAGACGTGAAGGTGGTTTTCTGGGGTCCCCAAAGTCTTAAGCGGTGCCTATATTGAGTTAGGATTCGTATCTAACCAACACTGACCCCAAGACCGACCTGCAACTTGTCCGCTCTGTGGTTGACAAAGGCACCCATGATCAAGGTGGCAGGCAGAGGGTAGAGACGCTTTTCCAGAACCCCACCAATGATACAGCGGCTGTCCAACATTCCTAAAAAAAAAACATCAAAATGATTAACAAAATTATGAGTTACATGTTAATCATAAGTTTAATCATTATGCATTTAAAATACTACTGACTCAACAATGGCTGCAAGTGTTATATTCTGCAATATATACATAGACTACCATTCAAAGTTTTTTTCTAAAGAAATTAATACTTTTTTAATGATTGATTTTAATTTCAAATAAATGCTTCAAATAAATGCTATTCAAAGAATAGAAAATAAATGTATTATGGTTTCACAAAAATATTAAGCAGCAAAACAGTTTTTGATAATGTTTCTTGAGCACCAAAACAGCATATTAGAATTATTTCTGAAGGATCATATGACACTGATACTGCTTTTTCATCACAGGAATAAATTACATTTTCAAATATATTCAAATAGAAACAGTTATTTTAAATTGCACAAATGTCTCTCAATTTTACTGTCTTTACTGTATTTTTCTGCAGTGCGAATTCTCTGGATTTAAAGGGTGGAAGATGTATAGAACTTTGTTAATGACAGGGTTTCCAACTGAAAGCAAGTATTTTGTGTCTGTAGATTTTGAATAGGATTTTTACTTCCTGAACACTACGGTTGCCATCTAGAATGAGGAGTATGAAAAGCAAAATACAAATTTGAGTAAGAGTCAATGTTTAAAACAGGTTTAAAAAGAAAACGGGTTCACATTTTGTCAGAATTCAGACTGGACTGAAATTGGGTCTTTTATGATCCGTTTTGTGGCAAAAGGCAGATTGCTTGGCTCAACTATGCTAAGATTCAATAAAACAGAGTGACAATTGATAAATATATATATTTTTTTTTAAAGCCAGTTACCGCACGCTTTGATATTTATATATTGCACAGTCAGTATATCTGCTAGAGGTGGGCGATACTCCAAATTTTGGTATCGATCCGATACCAAGTAAATACAGGGCCAGTATCGCCGATATCGATACCGATACTTTTTAATTTTAAAAGCATGCACTTGAACTTGTATGCACTTTCCTGTGCTAGAGCAGTGTGTCATGATTTATGAGGTGAATGCATCATTAATATGCTAAATCTGAAAACGTTTTCATGACTACTAAATATTTTGTGATTTGTGCTCTCAACTCGCCTGTAATTATTAGTCAGTGACTTTTACAAAACTACCCTAATTATAGTAAAAGTACTATTGTACACTAGCCTACTGTTCAAAAGTTTGGGGTCTGTAAGATTTTTAATTCTCTTCTGCATTTATTTGATCAAAAATACAGTAAAAACTGTAATATTACAATTTAACATAGGCTATCTGTTTTCTATGTCATACTAAACTGTAATTTATTCAATTGATCAAAGCGTAATTTTCGGCATCATTCCTCCAGTTATGATGATAATTAATTTTAATATGCTGATTTACAGCTCAGAAAACATTTCTTATTATCAATGTTGAAAACAGTTTCTTTTTTTTTTGTGGAAACCATGATGCAGAATTATTTGATGAACCAAGTTGAAAGAACAGCATTTATATGAAGTAGATTTTTTTAACAGTGAAAAACCCTTGACTGTCACTTTTGATCAATTTAATGCATCGATCCTTGTTGAATAAAAATATTAATTTCATTAAAAAAAATCTTACTGTCCTCAACATTTTGAACCGTTATATACACTTTTGCTTTGTTTATTGCAAAATAACTCCCGATTGTTTCTCTGTCATCTAAGCAAGGCTTCGTTTCCCAAACGTGCCTGTGAGCTCAGTGAAGCACCAGCATCGAACGCTCTCTGTGATTGATTGGTTTCGTCTTGTATCCAGATGACTAGGAGAAATTGGTTTCGTCTTGTATCCAGATGACTAGGAGAAAAAGTGACTAACATTCGCTTATTTTTCCACTTAGAAGCTTATTTTACGCACTGAATTGCGTGCTAAATTAATAAAAATTACTGGTAAAAAAAACAGACATTTGGATCGATATTTTTATGTGAGGATCGATCCTTTTCGATACCACGTCAGTATCGAAGTATCGATATTTTAGGATCGATCCGCCCACCTCTAATATCTGCCATTCTTACCTCTGAAGACCATTTTAGCTTCTGGAAGTTCCATTTGATAACCAAAAGAGAAGGTTGTCTCCTGGGTCCTAGTACTTGCCTCAAACTCCACTCCCACCTGAATCTGCAGAGATGAATTAACAGTCTGCAGCTTTACGAAACTATTGATGTGTCCTGTCACTGAAACAATAACATATCCATCAACACCACCATACCTGTTTGTTGGCCCTGTGGTAGTAGCTAGCATGTGCACCTCCTTTACCAGCATTCAGAGTTGCAACCCAATTTGGCCCTAAGGCACAACATGATATGACATTTGAGCTTAAAGTACCTTTGACAAACAGAACATTGTACATACAAATAGGATGAGTTTCACTCAAGAAGTAACTGCTTAGGATTACTTACACTGGTGTATAACAAATGGATGACCATTGAACTAAAGCAGAAGACCAATCTAACCTGAGTACTGGCCTGCCAGGGTAAGTATGCCCCCTTCTTCTGCTCGACCTCGATGGTACACCAGTTCTCCCCCCAGTACCAGCTGCGGGGATACGCTTTGAAGAAAGTGTGCAACCATGATAACTGGAACAAAAAAGGCACAAACAGATAACAGCATTAACTAGAGTTTTACATTTTTTTAAATGTGAGTAGGGCTGCCAACTCTAATGCAATTGTTGCTATGCAGAAGGTCGGTTATCTTGGCATTTTGCAATATCCTTGCAGCACCAAAGTAGAATTAATATTAGGCAATTATTTCACAACTTTAATTATATACACCTCAGAAATATACTGAGGTCTGGGCCTCGGGGACCTCAATGGAGGGTATGGCCCTGAGTGTGACAGATCGCTGTGGTGGCCTCAGTTTAAGCAGCATGTAAACCGATCATCTCTTCCTTTTTACAACTAGTTATAGCACGAAATAAACATGAATGGACACCCGAAAATTTAATTGCGATTGTAATCGAGTCATGTGAATTTATGAAGACCCAAAGATTGAATCGAGATTAGGATTAAATCGTGTGAACACACAAAGATTGAATCCAGATTTGAATTGAATTGTGTGAGCACACGAAGACCTGAAGATTGAATCCAGATTGAAATCGAATCGTGTGAACACCCGAAGCCCTGAAGATTGAATCAAGATTGGAATTAAATCGTGTGAACTCACCAAGACCTGAAGATTGAATCAAGACTGAAATCGAATCGTGTGAAGATACGAAGAGACGAAGATTGAATCAAGATTGTAATCGAATTGTGTAACATACAAAGACCTGAAGATTGAATCGAGATTGGAATAGAATCGTGTTAACATTCAAAGACCCGAAGGTTGAATCGAAATTGGAATCAAATCGTGTGAACGTACGAAGATCTGAAGATTGAATCGATAATAGAATCAAATCGTGTGAACACACAAATACCTGAAGATTGAATCGAGGTTCTAAGCTTGCTAAGGTTGCTAAGCTGTTCTGAGTGGTTTTAGTTAGTTGCTATGTGATTGTTAGGGTGTCTGAGGAGTTGTCAGAGTGTTGCTATTTAGCTGTTAAGGTGTTTTGAGTGCTTTAGTGTGGTGTCAAGGCCCCGATATACTTCAAGCGAAATCAAAGAACGAACTGATGTGACATTTCGAACAAAATCAGGCCAAATCAAAGTCTATTTGGAGTTCCTTTGGGAGTTCGAAATAGCATTTCAAAGCGAATTTTATGGAAAAGTTTGCTATGGCTGGTAAACAACTTCGTACTACCATTGGTCTGTGGCAATTATGTAATAGGTAGCTGTCCGCCTTCTTGCAGCGTATATTTACATATTCAACTAAAAGCTGCTCTCAGTAGTGTGGGCGGTGGGCTGAGCTCCGTCTGTTTACTGAAGTCTGTCATGACCGGTATCGTTGTAAAGCTCCAAGTCTCCTGCACAACGCTATGAAAACCAAATATGGGCATTTCCTTTCTATCAGTAACCAATCGTGAATGTCCAAAGGGGGATTTAAAGCTAACATCGAAATCTCATTTAGAGCGATTTAAATCTTTAACTGCCGTTTTCTCAAAATGAGTTTTTTGTCATTCTCCAGTACATACATCTCAGCCTATTGATAGATTTTGTATTTTCAGTCATCAGATTCATTTACATTGTGACTGTGTATCAGATGTAATCCACTCTGTCTGTGTCTGCAAAGGTGTGTGTCAAATGGCCCATACAGATGAATGGCCCATTCAGATGTATGGCCCATAGAAACTGATTGGTGTGAATGAATAAAAAGAATCAGCATTGCTCAGAGTGGATTAGCAAGTTAGATCGATCTCCTGTGGGAGGCACTAACAGTTTTCCTTTGTTTGTAGCCCTTTTGTCTTCATGTATAGAGTTCAGTCATACAGACAGAACTTTGGGTTAAGATTGTTGAAGGGCGACATGCTAACATCGCTGCTGAAGGACTGCTACACTACAAACCTTCAATAAATTCTTCTCCCCACAAGAACACTGGTCAAGCTTACTTATTTTATGTATTGACTTATTTTATGTATTGGAGAAATCTAATACATTGGCGAGCCACCCAAACCACTGCTCGGCCAAATACACCACAATCTAACACTATGTAGCACCTATGTACACCAATCTTTCCAGTCATACACTTAGCAGTATTCTGAAGATATTTTCAGAGGGATTTGTTAATAAATCATTCCTGGTCTGATTTATGTGACATTTTAATTTTAAAAAAAAATATGGCGAAAATCGATTTTTTAAGGCTATGGACAGTATATTTTGATTTCCTAGGTAATGAAAGCATATATCCTGAAATCCCTCTGAATTTTTATTTTCATCTTGTGTGTAAACAAAATGAAAAAAGAAATTTGCACCTGGCTTTATCATATGTTCAGATCTATCTACCGAAAATATATGCAAAATCGTGCATATTTAATGAGATAATGCCTAATTTGCATAATTAAACATACAAATTCCTAAAACTTGTGCTATATTTTTTTTATATACTTGTGTAAGTAATCAACTGAGGAAGTTTCATGGTGATATCTATTATTTTAAAATTTTACCCTATTCACCTGTAGTGTCTCGCCTTAAGCGAAGAACAAAAAATAACTTCACCGTGAGTACATCGGGGCCTTTATGCGTTGCTGAACCAGTTTGACCTAAAATATTCACTTGAAGTACACCCTAAATGTTTAAGGTAATATTTCAATATTTTAACACATTCGTATGTTCACAGTTCTTTTATGTCGGTTAATGATCAGATGGCATGCAGGTAAACAAACAAAATAATCACTTTTAGTAAGTGTTATTATTTCAGCAGGTTCTATTTTAAAATTATTTATTCATTATAATCTTTAATTTTAATGATGTTTTCATTTTTTTTTAATTATTTTATTTATGCAGATTTTTTACATACATAATACAAACAAAACAAAAACAAACAAACATAAACAGCCAGCAATCGCACATTATATAAAAAGGTAAACAAAAAGTATACATATACGTGTCCATTCACTAAGCAGATGCCCTAAAACGTCCACAGATTAAGTCAAGGAAGCCTGGACCTGAGGGGAGTGAGGGTCTCAGTAAGGATAAAAAATATATATATATATATATATATATATATATATATATATATATAAATGAAAAAATTAGGTCCCAGTTTGTGGGCTCTTCTTCCTGATGTAATCTATGAAAGGGCCCCAGATCTTCTTGAATTTATCTCGAGAGTTAGACATAGAAAACCGTATTTCTTCAAGGTATAAACAGGAAACCATATCATTAAGCCACCACTTGAAGCAAGGAGGGGAAGCTGACTTCCACTCCTTTAGGATAACCCGTTTTGCAATGGTCATACCAAACATGTAAAGCAGAAGGAAGAGCCAAAGAACCGTTGGAGCAGCCCAGTATCACTAAGAGACAGTCAGGAGCTAGTTGTCTATTATAAACAGCACTGTACAAACTGAAAATGTCAACCCAGAATCTTGTGAGCTTAGAGCAGGACCAGAAAAGATGCCCAAGAGTTCCCTCAGCTGATTTGCATTTATCACAAGTTGGGGAAACAGCAGGAAAAATGTATTCAGTCTAGTCTTGGAATAGTGCAACCTATGAACTACTTTAAACTGGATAAGCTGAAGTCGAGCATTAATAGAGCATGATTTTATCCTGTTTAAACCTATCGCCCAGAACTCAACAGATATAACTTCGCCAGTGTCCTTGATCCACGCCTCTTTAATATGGAGAGATGGGGTTGCCACAACGAAGAGATAATGATTTTTTCATTTTAATTAATTATTTAATAATTAATTAAATAATAAACCATGCCTTATACTATTAAAGACAGACCCACTAATGACAAGAAACAGCTGATAAAAAATTTTCTTTTTTTTTTACACAGAAGGTGACTCTTATGGAGTGTAAAATGAATGCAGTGCTACTCAAAAATCTTTGAAAATAATAAATATTTTTTTTTAAACAATTCGGCAAAATGACGTACAAGGGCAACTGCAGAAAAACCTGTTCTGCATGTTCTGCATTGTGTTGTTCTAACCAAAGCACATTCCTGTGACATATATAAATAAGTCTGTCATCTGTTGTACTGAGGAACACACGCGATCATACCTGATTCCCTGAGAATGTCAGGGTTGGCCAAAGTAATCGCTGCTGTGAAGTCACTGCCCCTATACTCCGTCTCAAACTGCCATGTGACAAACTGTGCCTGTTGAGTCTATATAAAAGAATATGAAGTCAGTCCACACCACATTGTTAAAAAGTGTTTAATTAAACTAGAGCAATATTGCATATTGCTACTAACCTGAAATACTGCTTTAGCTCTTATTTTCTCACTCAGATGAAACAAAGAGTGTGCATTTAAGCTGCCAGAGGAGTCCATTTCCCCAATAAGCATAGGTGAGTCCTTTATACACAGAAGATCGTTGGATTGTAAATTCATCATAACTTATCCAATGCATATATACCCAACACACTTCAGGCAATTAGTCCATTATTATTTAAACCTGTCCATTACTGCCCATTAAGATGCACTGCTTTTGAAATGTGTTTGAACAAACCTAGTAACTTGTACTGCAGGTTTTTTTATTTATTCAATCATTGCATAATATGCAGTATGAGTCATAAGCTAAACATAACTAACTTTTAATGTTAGATAAGTACAATTTAGTAAGAGAAGGCATTCAAGTTATCAAAAAAATTTAAAAAGTCAGCATCAGTCCATATTCATGTCTTTATGAAGTAGCGAATGTTCCCAGAACAAAACATTCCTATCAAGTAATCTTTGGCAGAATACTGACATACTTTTGAAATGTATGCGCCTCTTGTTTTTAACCGCAAAAATACATTCTGTGTGAAGGGCCATTAATTAATGAGCATAAGAAACTTACCGACCCCAAAATTTTGAATGGTATATAATGTATATTCTTGTTTGTGTGTGAGTGTAAGCACCTTTAGAAGCACTATGTAAAAATGAAGTTTCTTATTATTGTCTTTATTACTATACTCCTAATTAGGGCTGTCAAAAGATTAATCGCGATTAATCGCATCCAAAATAAAAGTTTGTGTTTAAATAATATATGTGAGTGTACTGTGTATAATTAAATTTGTATCTAGAAATACACACACATGCATGTATATATTTAAGAAAAATGTGTTATTTATATATAAAAAAATTATATTTATATATAATATAAATTATATATAAATATATACAGTATATGTATGCAAATATTTCTTAAATATATACATGCATGTGTGTGTATTTATATATACAAAATAATTATACACAGTACACACACATATATTATTTAAACACAAACTTTTATTTTGGATGCGATTAATCGCGATTAATCTTTTGACAGCCCTACTCCTAATTCAACAAAAATCACAAGTCCAATTTTTCCTGCTGAAAAGTGCTGAATTTCTCAGTGTTTAATATGTGACAGCATAGTTGCTTAACTAATATACACAACCTTGTAATGTCATTTGCAGGATAACCCAATCAAATTGTCATGCAGAAGAATAATAATACAACAAATATCGACACCCCTGTCCAAACATACTGTACCTCTTGCCAAGGATTTTTGATAAGGATGTTGTTATATCCCCTAACCTCAGCTGTAATTCTTCAGAAAACCACTTGAACAGGAACAGATGCAAGAAAAAAGAACTGAACATGATCCAGATCTGTCAGATTCTTACCGTTTCTTTGCTGTCAGTGTCTGACTGTAGGTGCTCAGCGTGAAAGCGATAACTGGACGGAGCAACAGCACTGAGGTGAAACGTGTGACTGACCTGAGGAGAGAAGAAACACAAATATTTAGTGCTAAATTGTGCTGAAAATGTTCATTAAAATGACTGAAACTGTCCTGAATAGGGTCATAATTGAACCACATGTATGAACAAACCTTGAAAAAACTGCTTAGGGTCTTATTTATCACCAGTTTTACACCTTCAATCTGCTGTGGAAATACATCTAGAAGCACAAGCAATTAAAATGACTTCTAATAGACCACTTTTTACTTAAAATGTATGTATTTTAATTGAATTTATTAAAAATGCATAAAAAAATCAACAGAGATAGAAAAGAGTATCAGACCTTTACAGTTGCGGTGTAGACCATCAAAGCTTCCCGGGTTAGGCAGCCGTCCATCTCTCCTATCCCACCGTGACAAGGGTCTATCTTGTGGAAATGGGAAGTTTTGGCGCCCTGGCCGGTTTGACAAGGCCAGCACACTGCCCATGGGAACCCAGAGCCAAATGAGAGGACCACACACTTTCAACCTGATCTTCTGAACTGTGAGAGACAAAATTATAATATAATAATAATAATAATAATTAATATTTAATAATACAAAACATTGGGTCATGCATTCTTCATTTACTAAGAAATTACACTATCGACTTCATTTCACAAAAAGGATATAAGAAAAGATAAATAATTTTCAACTCTGCAAGTACTCGAATCAACATAATAATAACGAATGACCTGCACATTTGAGCTCGTCAATAATCATGCATTTTCTTGCATTACTTACGCTGAATAAATGTGGGTTGTGCCGTTACAGTATGCAAAAATGATATCCTGAAATCATACTGAAATATAGCTTTTACATGCAGTGACCGCTGGAAGAGAGTAAGGTGAAAGGATGCTGAGGGATGTAGAGACAACTCAACTACAGACTCTAGCGGCGGAACCAGCTGATCAGTGCAGTCATTTAAAGAGGAGCAGCTATGAAACACCTCCGTGCAGAAACATGCTGTTGTTCACTCTGCACACCGATGAAAACAACACATTTGAAGAATTAATGAAGCGTAATGCAAAGCTGTATTACTAGCATAATATCTTGTTGTGATATAATACAATGTATGCTCTTATAATAATAAATGTCACTTTATATAACAGATTCTGACGTCACGGGGCACGTACATGGGGTTCTCCTGCGTGGTACGACTCATTTCTGCGACTCGGTTCTTTTGAACAGTTCATTTCAATGAATCGATTCAGTCGTTCTTTAACTTCATCACGTGGTTCCTGGCGTGCCATGTTCCAATAAAGCCATCTGTAAGCACATGTAGCACTTGTGTAGTGAGATACACAGAAAAGATCCGACTCAAAAGAACGATTCGTTTACGAATCGGACATCGCAACTGTCAACATGGCAGATGAAGCCACTAGAAAGGCAGTTTCTGATATACCGCTTTTAAAAACAAATTCAGGACCAAGAGACAAAGAACTATGGGTTCAGAGACTTCGAGAAGAATATTTAGCTCTCATAAAGGTGAGTTATTGTATTGTAGCAAAAGCATATTAGGGAGCTACGATACTAGCTGTATGAACGAATAACCATACGTGTCATTACGCTAAAAGTGTTCAGTCTTATTGACGTATACAGTTCATTATCATTTATGATTTACAGTACAAACCATATACAGACTTCATGTTACAAAATATGTGCGCTTAATATAATAATTAAGTTGCCTTGCAGTATGTTGAAAATAACAAAGCAGCTGACAATGATTGGTTCCGTTTAGAGTCCAACAAAGAGGGCACAAGGTCAGTTTTATTACCATTTAACTAGTGTCTTCTTTTTAGGAGCTATTATATTTTCATTAACATCTTGCTACCTTTTCTGTGTAGGTGGTTTGGAAAATGCTGGTATATTCACGAGCTTCTAAAATATGAATTTGACATGGAGTTTGATGTAAGACATTTTGAACTCACTTACTGTACATTTAACTTAATTTCCTGAAAGATAACCTATTTAACTCCATCCCGATTTCCAGATTCCAGTTACATATCCTGCCACAGCTCCTGAAGTGGCCATTCCTGAGTTAGATGGGAAGACAGCGAAGATGTACAGGTTCGCTTCATGTGTTTATAGTTTTTCAGTTTCATCACAATTATCTAATACTGTGTTAAAATGTACCTTTATTGTGAAATGATCTTTCAAAACCATCTTTTGTCACAGAGGTGGAAAAATCTGTCTAACAGACCACTTCAAGCCACTGTGGGCAAGAAATGTCCCAAAGTTTGGTCTGGCTCATCTAATGGCTTTGGGAGTAAGTAAGGTTACATGTCTAAAATGATATGTATTATGCCATTCATTTCCTAAACTAATGTGTTGCTTTGAAGTTATTGCATCTCATATTAATAACTAATCTCTGTTCTTTCCAAAGCTTGGACCATGGCTTGCTGTTGAGATTCCAGACCTCATTGCAAAAGGCATAATTGAACATAAAGAACAGCAAAACAGCTGAAAGTAGCAGTAGCATCCCTTGCATTTCATGTCTTAATGATGCAAACACAAATGAGGTTTTAACATGTTTTTTTGTTTGTTTGTTTTTTTCAAAATCATGGCTACCTACCATCCCGTGGTTTCAGATTTTTGTTTGCAACCTCATAGCAACTGTGTATGTCACATTCACATTTGTACATCTGTTTTTTTCTTTTTTTTTTTTTTTTTACCATTCAGGTTTATAATGCCTGTTCAATGGAATGTGTATGTATTCATCAGTAAAGCCTGGTATGTAAATAAAAGCGTGGGACCATTTTAAATTGTGGTCTTGGGGAAACCTCTATAGGATTTAAAATGTTAAACTTTTAATTTAAGTTTTATAGCTTACAACAAAAATAAAAAATCATAGTATGCCAAATTATTCACTTTCTCATCTGGAAGTTTTTCTGTTTCCAGCTTTCTAAATAAGAAAAAAATGTAAAAAAATAAGTTGTGTAGTAGGTTACTGTTCATCCTATAAGTTACTAGGTATTTAGTAATCCGACGTGTCTTTTAGATGACAAGGTACAGTGACAGGAGGTTCTCTGTTCCTTCAGGGCGTAATGGTGAATAAAGCAAGATTTAATGATTTCTATAATCTCAAATAAATCAAATCAAAGAACAGATATTCTAAAGATATCATTAAGGCCCATGAAATATGACTATAACAAACATTCCAAACACATTTTGCAATTGAAATACTTTTGCATGTGTAATAAGAACAGGAATAGCTCTGATCATCTATTGTCAAACATTTAATATACTAGTCTGATTGCACAAAATGGATGTATTTTTTTTGTATACATTTTTAACAGGAAAAAAAATCTTAATTTAGTCATAGGCAGTCAATATATGTATATATACTTTCATTTTTGTTTATAACATCAAATATGGTGCCACATAACAGCAGAAAAAAGTGATTGTCAGAGTCAAAGATCATTGTGTGTCCCTGAGAACTATGAGGAAAGTTATATACACAGATAAAGTGGAGTTCAACTGTAAACATTAATTGACATACAGTACCAGTCAAAAGTTTGGAAACACTACTATTTTTAATGCTTTTGAAAGAAGTCTCTTATGCTCATCAAGCCTGCAGTTAAAAAAAAAAAAAAAAAAAAACAGTAATATTATGAAATATTATTACAATTTAAAATAATGGTTCTCTTTTTTTTAATATATTTTAAAATGTAATTTATTTTTGTGATGCAAAGCTGAATTTTCATCAGCAAGTACTCCAGTCTTTGGTGTCTTATGATCCTTCAGAAATCATTCTAATATGATGATTTGATACTCAGTTATTATCAATGATGGAAACAGTTGTGCTGTTTAATATATTTTTTTGGAATACTTTTTTCAGGATTCATTGATGAGTAAAACGTTAACAGCATTTATTCATAAAAACAGCATTTATTCAAAATAAAAACATTTCTAACAATATAAATCGTTACCATCACCTTTTATCAATTTAACGCATCCTTGTTGAATTAAAGTACTAATTTCTTTAAAAAAAAATAGTTATTGTTCCCAAACTTTTGAACAGTAGTGTATATTGTTACAAAAGATTTCTATTCTAAATAAATACAGTACTTTTTAACTTTTTATTCATCAAATAATCCTGAAAAAAGTATCTCAGGTTATAAAAAAATATTAAGCAGCACAACTGTTTCCAACACTGATCATAAATCAGCATATTAGAATGATTTCTGAAGGATCATAAGACACCAAAGACTGGAGTACTTGCTGATGAAAATTCAGCTTTGCATCACAAAAATAAATTACATTTTAAAGTATATTAAAAAAGAGAACCATTATTTTAAATTGTAATAATATTTCATAATATTACTGTTTTTCTTTTTTTTTCTTCTTTTTTTTAACTGCAGGCTTGATGAGCATAAGAGACTTCTTTCAAAAACATTAAAAATAGTAGTGTTTCCAAACTTTTGACTGGTACTGTATGTCAACAAACCAGCCTAAAACAAGCCTCTGGATGATTCATAATCAGTTCTGATTAATAGCGATCACACTTGTGTTTGATCATGAGAGCGCAGATAGTCTCTCCACATCCCCAGCATAACTGTACAGCATGAGCAGGACCTACTTTTAACTTGCACACTGTACAAGTACCTGAGGTGTTCGAATTTGTTGGAGCCTTTTGGTTTTGAGCAATGAGCTGTTTGAGTTCAGTTAAGATGGTCATGTTGGGTGCAAGAGCAATATCTGTGACCTCGATACGCGCTGGGTCAAAGACACAGTCCTCTTCTAGACCGCTAGGCACAGCTTTCATGCCACAGTTAGGAGGTACCCAGGCAGTGTCATAGCCATGACTATTCCAGGTCTTCTGCATGGGATGGTTGTCCTTATCAATTCTTTTGATTTTTCCACAGTCGACGCTTAATTTAAGAACTATTCTGTCAGTAGGTTGTGATCTCAGAGGATAGCGCTCTGCTTTCTTCTGGTCACGGCTCACATAAACTCCAGGTCCTAGCATTCCATCTGCTGATTGCTTGAACCCACTTCTTATGATCTGACGAGCTTGTTGCACAGAGGTGCCGTGATACATCGTATAGTGTCTGCCTGATTTGGCTTCCTGGTTTGCCTGAAGATGACGATCTTCATCATAGAACGCCTCCCAGCCAAAGAATTGGATGGATGACATTTTTATTTATTTATTTCTCCTGTGGATTAAATGGAATAATAAGAATAAATTGCTTGTCAGTTTGACACTACCAGTAAAATGTTTGGACACATCTGCTCAGTCTTTATTACTATTTTCTATCATTTAGAATATAATAAAGTCAACAAAACTATAAAATAACATAATAAATGGAATTTTACTTTTGTAAAGAAATTAATTGTACGTTTAAAAACAAAAAAACATTTAGAATTTCTAGCAATAATGCCAAACATCACAGACATATTCAAAATGAAACATAAATTCAGTTTGTCCAAATCCAAATATTTCTCTCCTAATGTAGCCTACTGTCAGTTCTTTAGGCGACTTTAGTGTCAGCTTTAAAGTTTTTAAAATTAATTATGTGTAAACATTTACAATAGGCCTATATGTAAGCAGTTCCGCCATATAGTTCGTGTAAAACAGTACATTTTATTTTCTCGACATATTCATTGATCAAGATAGCCCTATATTATTCTAAAAGGAAACAAGCCTACCTTAAAATACTTCGCGCAAGTGAACAAGAAATTACAGGAAACTTCGAGTCTGAACTTTCTTATTTGGTTATACTCAGGACAAGCTTTCACTTTCAATTCTTCTTGAACACGTCTTCCTGTTTTGCTAGGGGACAGGGGGAGTAAAAATCCCTTAAAAAAATAAAATAAAAATAAAGATTAAAATTGTGTTTCACTTGCTCATCAGGGGAAGTCAAACAATGTGGTTCACCATGCATTTGTTTAATACTTTAAAGTGCTCACAATTTTGAAGCTAAATTAATGTGAGCTACAATCAAATAGTGTAGACCCGCCTTCTTTTTATAAAAAGTATTTCATTGACCAGAAGCGCTCTTACGCATAAACGGAGAAACGTGGGGACCAGCGATGTTGCCGTGTCCGCTTATTATTATAAGCGACTTTTTTTTTTCTCAAAGTTGGTCAATAATAGCAGTTAGTGAAACCAACTCTACATAATGACATTAATCACAGTTTTTTTTCTTCTTTTTTTCTTTCGTCACATGTTTCTGCGTTTCCCAACTCTCTTCTAACTCCGCGATAATTTTTTTAAAAAAAAGTACGTAGCCTATTCACGATTTAAATGACCAATATTTGTAGGATATACATGTGAAAACTATATTATTACAAATAGGGTTGAACAGGTTTATTGGGATACATTTACCATTGCCATTCATTGAGATGACTGGGGAAAAGTGTCCCAATCAACCTGAATTCTTCGACGACGTGGCCTCTACAAAATAATACTATCAATATTTTGATCGTGTCCACGTATTTGGTAAGATTTTTAAAGCTTTTATTTGCGATGGTTGAAATCGCCTTCAATTCGATTTCAATTTCTATACTTATTTTGTTACGGCAGCCGCTTATTTTTCTAGTAAGATCTGGCAACACAGCCAACGCGTGCTGCTAACGGGAGACTGGAACGTGGACGGTGCATGCATGGTTATAAAATATTAGATCTAATTTGAAATGTACTCAAGGCTGGCGGTAGAAATCATCCCGTCATAATATTTTTTATTACATTGTTGTTGTTGTTTATTTTTTTACCGGACTGTTTACTCTCTCAGTCTCAGGACACGCCTAATAGAGCGGTTATTTATTTTACTACATTCGAAGTGGCCATCGAGCTCGCAGCGTATCTCATAGTAACCGGTGTTCTTGTTTACGGTGGCAGAAGCACGGGTTGTTTTCCACTATGCGACATTCCACGGGGAACGAAACTTCACTGCTGCTGCTGCACGCTAGCTTATGACATTGCACCTCTATCTTTCTCAATTACACTGTCTTACGTAAACGTTCCCAAAACCACCTCTGGTCTTCAGGTGTTGCGTTAGCTCCCAAACAACGTCATTAAAAGCTTTGGTATTTTAATTAGATTTCAAGCTGTATCGCGAGAGATGCCAGAGCGTCATGGTGACATGCAGTCTATGTTAATGCCGCATTGTGTCCTGCCAGGCTCCCAACGCTCAGTTCAAGCTCGACAGTCAACGGGACGCAGTAACGCCTGCTCAAAATGTATCGAAAAGTTTGGTTCTCCTACTAATGTGACAGCTTGCTGAATTGTCTACTTGGCATTTTCTGGAAATGTCCAAGACACGCGAAGTGCTACTTGTTGGGGAAGGCAACTTCTCTTTCTCAGCAGCTTTGAGCGAGAAGGCAGGCGATGAGGTCGGCGTGACCGCCACTTGCTTTCAAAGCGCGGATCAAACATTTAAACATGAGGGAGCCGTGTTGAACATACAGCGACTCCGTGAGAGAGGTCGGTTATGTGATTCTTCATCCTGATAATGTCAAGATTGTCTTGTGTACATACTCTTGCAGTGCTTTCTTGCGTCTTTGTTGTCCCGTCTGCATGATTTCTGAAATATATTTGTTACATTTTAGTAAACCCAGAGTTTACAATCTGCTAATGTAAACATTCAGATATACCTATTCAGCGACTCCGTGAGAGAGGTCGGTTATGTGATTCTTCATCCTGATAATGTTGTCAAGATTGTCTTGTGTACATACTCTTGCAGTGCTTTCTTGCGTCTTTTTTGTCCCGTCTGCATGATTTCTGAAATATATTTGTTACATTTTAGTAAACCCAGAGTTTACAATCTGCTAATGTAAACATTCAGGTATACCTATTCTTCCCACATAAGTATCATAGCCCTGAATTTGCATGCCTGCAGCCAAGTCCATAAATTTATACAGCCGGTTGCTATGAAACGACCGAGGAGGGTTTAAAAAGCCTCCTTGAATTCTGTATGATAATTCTGCAGAGGACATAATTCAGTATAATGTTTTCCAACAATTCCCATTGCAGGAAATGTTGTTCTGTTTGAAGTGGACTGCACATGTCTAAAGGAGCACGAAGCCATCCAGCATCATCTTTTTGACTGTGTTATTTTCAATTTCCCTCACTGTGGGCGTAAAAGTGGCGTAAAGAAGAACCGCATCCTGTTGGTGAAATTTTTCCAAAGGTAAGTGTGACACCCTTGTGGCTACAACTAAGATCTTTATTAGGGTGTTACGTAAGCTTGACTTCCAGCGTTATATAATGTTAATGCTGAGGGGATCAAGAGTTTTGAGGTCTTCATATTTCATGTATAATGGATGGATGTTTTGTGTGTTTTTTTTCTAGTGCCGTTGCAGTCCTGAAGGACAATGGGGAAGTGCATGTCACCTTGTGCAATGGGCAAGGCGGCACTCCGTGTGACAGTCCAATGAGAGAATGGCACAATAGTTGGCAGGTGGTTGCCATGGCAGCAGAAGCAGGGCTAATTCTCAGTGAAATCCGTCCCTTTGACTGTGAAACGTATCAAGGTTACAGATGTACTGGTTACAGGTAAATAGCTTTGCACTTGGACAAGTGGACAGTCCACTAAAATGTGATTTGACATGGTGTAGTCAAGTCACCTTTATTTATATAGCGCTTTATACAATACTGATGATTTCAACACAGTTTTACAGTGATAAAATGATTGTTGGATTCAGTTCTGTTGAAAAGATCATTAATTATTAAATTAGTTCCTTTAATATATAAAGCAGTTCTGCAAAAAAATTATGTCATCGTCCGGTTAAGTTCAGTTCTAGAATAAAGAACTTTTAATGTTCCTGTTACAATTATGTAATGGCATTCAGTTTTAAATTTAATAAATGAAATTATTTTGCTAAGGAGTCAAGACAAAGGTTTTCATGTAGAGGGAGGTCTGACCCACATCTTCACTCGGAGTCTCCCGCACACCATGCCCGAGAAACTGAAAATGGAGAAACGCATTGGGAAGGAGACCGTTTGTTTTGAGCTTCCGGCAGAGTTGAGTAATTATATGAACAGGTGAGTGGTAACTTGTTGCTTATTGAATAATAGCGAAACTAAGGGTACGTTTAAACAGAACATTTTTCCATTGCGTTTTTCGTGTGCAGACGATAATGTTGTCAAAACGATCCCGCACTAAAAACACTGTATTATGCATGCCAGGCCAGTAGTTGGCGATGTCACTTTGTAAAGCAACACTACGCGCCTATAGACTGAGCAAATAATATGCATGTGCTTGACGTCACCGTTTTCACAAATTCACGTTTTTGTAGTTAACACGGAGACGATAACGGTATCGCATTCAACAACTTGCACTTTGAAACCTGTTTTCAAAAGTTTGCATTTTCAGGCCCCAAAACACCATTGTCCTATAAATGATTCGATTTACGCAGCTTTTTGTTCAAAATGTGTTTTTTTTAAATGAAATTGACCCACATTAAAGTTTTGATTAAAAAAAAGGAATGCATGAAGCTAGAATAAAAAAGTTTTTGTTGTTTAAAAGCAGAGGGTCTGTTCTTTCTTTTGATATATTACATGTTCAGATATTAATACTACAAAATTTTCTGAGGGCCATGAAATCTTTGTGAAAATAATAAAAAAATGCTGATGGTGGCTGGCAACTTTTTTAACTCGTTAAAAATATTTAACGCAATTAACACAGCATCTGTTTTTTTCTGTCATCCTTTGGCTGCGCTACAGTATATGATCACGCTATCATTTATTCAAGTGCTATTAAACCATTCAAAAATAAGAAATTAAATTCAATCTGTACTGGCACGCAGTCTGTGAATCTCCTGTCTGTGTGACAGACAAAGAGGACTCACAGAAATCCGTATTTCAGGCAGCGCACAGCCGCATTGAGTTCTCTTTCATGCTTGAATGGACAAAAACACATAAAAGTATGCCAAAATGTCTGCTTTGTCAAATATCCTCGTAAGCACAGTCTTAAATGAGTTAAATGAAGTCTTAAATGTACGTCTTAAAAGAGTTGTGAGGACATCGGATGTATTGTCAGATCCACGTCATGTGCGGCAAATCTTAAAGTGACAGCAGCCTAATAAACCTGCTTCTGTGATGTCTGTCATTAATGCTAATCAAAGAACAAACAAAAAAAGAGAAAATCACTCACTGCTCTTGACTGAACTTTTGTAGCTTTAATAAGGATTAATCTATGTTTAATTTATAATTTATGCAGTGAAGACTGTGAAGATTGATAACTTTACTCAATTTCTCTATATTTATTATATTAAAATATACTGTCTTTATGTTGTTTCTACATTAATTATAGAATAATTAATAACTACAGCGAACTTCCGCGAATAATTACAGAAAAATGTGCGGTTTATTAGTAAATTTTTGTCACATTGACTACAGAAATACCATACCAACACCATTGGTTCTCACATGTCTCATGACCAGATGTCAAGAGCATCATATAAGCTTTACAGCAGAGGGGAAGATTATTAGTGAATAATGACTTGCATTTTGGTCTGTTCCTCACACAGCCATCATGGCCTCAAAAGACTTGCAATATAGTAGACAAGTCATATGAACCACTTTTATGTTGCTTTATGCGAGGGATGTATGAAATAGCTGTACCATGTTGTCCGATATTAGAGATTTTTTATTTATTTATCAGTCTTGTTTATATAGAATATTTAATTGCGCATGTTCATTCATCATATTTTCATATTTTGATTGCCTTTCCCATCGTTTACAGGCAGTGTTGGGTGTAACTTATTACTAAGAAATTAATTACTGAATAGTAATTACTAATTAATTTCCTAGAAAAAGTAAAGTAAGGGATTCATTTTTATTTTTCTGTAATTTAATTAGTTACCTCTGATTTAATTGCATTAAATTTTATGTAGATTATGGAACAATTCTATATACAACAACAGTGCAATTAACATCAAAATTGTACATCTAATGTTAAAATGTATATGTAACCTTCTCCCTTTAAATACTTTATTCAGTTCAAGAATTTATGCAACTGAATATTATTTATTTGTAAGAATTCGAGCAGTGTCTGGTCTATCGTTGCATTGTTCAACTGGTCGAGGTTGATATGGGATTTAGAAAGTAATTAGCAATAAGTATTGTAATACTTTTTAGAGAGAGTAATCTAATTACACTGTTGAAGATGTGATTAGTAGCTAGTAATTAATTACTTTTTAGAGTAGCTTACCCAACAATGCAGGTTACAGGTCATAGTTAATCTTTAAAATGTATACTATACATTAATACCATTTTAACTTAGAATTTATAAATGTAATCTTTAGCAAATATTAAAACACCGTACATTACAATGTTGTAATGCCTAAATTGACTAATTTCAATTTTTGATGGAATATTGCAGTATTTATTATAAATGATTTATATGTGCACATCATTTTTTTTAATCTCGTGTCTTCGTAATCTTTAATCAAAAATTTTATATTTCAATAACAATAGCAAACGACAACAATCCAATCAATTGGGCAAAATCAAGTCCTTGCTTAGATTTTTTCTTATCATAATAGGGAAGAATAGACTATTGCAACTCCCGTTTCATGGCGACTTTAATCTTTAAAACAATTGTTTTTACATTTTAGGGATTTATTTTATGTAGACAAAATAGGATAGGATTAATATTTGTTTGTTTTTTTCCCATTTAATGGTTACCAATAACATGAACATGTTAGTGGCCTAGATACTTTTTTACAGAAGTCTTACAGGTTTGGAACAGCATGAGTGTGAGTAAATAATGACAGAATTTCCTGTTTTGCATGAACTATTCCTTTAATGTAATGAGCATTCAAAAACTAGAGGTGACAGCGTGATCATGGCATTTATCATTTATATGCAAACTCATCTGTAAATGGTGACATTGTCAAGCTAAGATCACAAATTATAATCTGTTATCAGTCTTACACTTTATTATACAAAAGAGATGGGCTGTTCACTTTAAAAACAATAATTGCAATGTTTTTGTCAGTATGCTTATTAAGCCTTATGAGTTTAAGTGTTTTCATTAATTTACTTGATTCTTGTGTCTCCTGTCAGGAATTTCCTTTGTCAGCAATCCCATCATCCAGTTAAAACTGTCCAGGAACAGTTACTTCGAGAGCTAAAGTCAGTCTGGCCTGTTTGCAGTATAAATGAGGACTTTCCAGAACTGGTAAGCTGCCTACCAGAAACACCTGAGGCTTGTGACTCCACTCTGACCCAGTCAGAGGTCTACTGGATTAAACCTACTGACACCTATATATTTGACCAAAGCGAAAATGAGCAAAAGGACTGTGAGTCTATGGATGACCAACAAAGCTTCACTGGCAGCTATGCACTTCGACCGTCTCTGTTGCTGCATGTACAAGAGATCACCCAGAACGAGGACTTCAGCCCTGGTACACTTCATGCGGTCAGTGGCCTGGTCTTTCAGAGAGTGCCCATCTCCCTGAGCCGTTCTCCTGCATTCCACCAGCTTCTATTAGTGGGAATGTTCCCTACAGAATCCCATCCTCTCCAGTGCTTCCAAGATTGTTTGGAGTCGCTTCTCACTTCTTACGGCGTCTCCTTTGAAGAGGCGCAGATAGGCCTAGAGCAGCAAGTGTGGATGAATTCAAAGATGCTTCCCAAGTTTGGGCGGATCGCATCAATACCCTCTTTGTCTTCAGCCCTCGATGACGGTTTACAGTTAATTGGCGTCTCAATAAACTTGGATCATTTAGCCACTGTGATTTTCGGCATTTCTGACTGGCGCTTGCTTTGGAGTGCCGATCCTCGCTTTCTTAAGCATTTCGAGGCCAATCCACTTGGACCTTTCAGTCCTTTCTCCCTTTTCCCACCAAGCTACTCGCATGATGTCAGTTTCTGGATGGACCCAGAAATCTATGAGGAACTGGACTTCCATGCAGTCGTGCGAGAGGCTTCTTGCGGTTCTGTTAAAAACGTGGCGTTAGTAGATCGCTTCAGGCACCCACACATGGGTCACGCTAGCCTCTGCTATAGGCTGACGTATCAGTCGTCAGATCGCGCCCTCTCACACAGCCAGGTCTTGGGACTACAGAATCAGCTACGGAGACTGTTGCCCCTGCGCCTGCAGGTCACGCTGAGGTGAAGGGGTTTAAATGGATGTATAATCTCAGATTTTAATTTTTAAAGATGAAATTTAGCTTCGTAGATGGGAAGAGTGAGTCTTTATTTTGACTGATTTTTGAAATACACAAAAGTGAGTGGTTAAAAAAAAAAGTGTAATTAAAATGGGGTGTTATTTCCGTTTATTTAAAACTGACATATCAAACTATTTGAGCTAAAGGGATTCTTTTGTTGCTGTTTTTGAAATCCTATCATGTTTAAATATTTCTTATGCTAATAAATCAAAGTTTTACATTTATTCATATTGATATCCAAGAAATGTTTACAAATTTCAGTGGTACTGTTAATTTTCCTTGTTGTTTAATATTAATTCATTTAGCATGTTGTTTAGGGATCTCGTTTAATTAGGAAACTTGGAGACGTAATTACTAATGCACAACTGCAAATCATTTAATCGGATGCATTTTTAAAAAATGTTCTTAAATATTTTTCTAGGTTCTTTGTAGGGCACGTGTATGTTTACAATATATCTGCAGCTGCATTTGATACTGTGATATTTATGGAATGTCTATGTTTATGATAATTTGTGACTAAATTGTATTGTTGCTTATAAGTGTGTCATTTCTATTCTTCTGGCAGTAGCGTCAACTAAACAGGATCTCAAAAATAATGGCTTGTTGTCAGATTACTCAAACTAACCTGCTTGGGCAAACAGTGTTGGACTGGTTGGGATGCTTAAACTGCTCCTTAAGCGAAAAGAGGTTTTGTTCCGGGTCTTTTCTGAACCTGAATTCTGAGCCTGTATTCCAGCCATATTGATATATGATATAAATACCGTTTGCAAAATGTGTATTATCTTAGACTCCTATATTATGGCACAAACGCACACCAGAGTAATATTTTGTTACAAACATTTCTAAATGGTCCACCATATGGTCTAACATTGAAGAATTTTTTGAAAAAATTAAAGTGTGTAGCAGTTTTTTTTATTATTATTTCATATATCATGACACAAGTACCAAACTATTTATCATGAGAATATGCTCCTGTTCGAGAATACTGAGGGCTCATTAGTGTAAAATCTTTACACTAACAAATTAAAACAAAATAGGAAAGTGTTATTTCTTAATTGGCAAAAATCTATCTAATACTAAAAATGTGGAATAAATGTCATAATTCCACATGTAGTTGTTTAAATGTAAATTTAGGGCCATTTGCTTATAGATATTGCAGATCTAATATACAAAGCCACACTAACAAACACTAGCATGGTATTATGAAACAATGAAAAAATTGATCTAAATGAACTGGTTTTATTCAAGTCAATAATATTTTTTTAAATGACTAAGCCAATCTAACTCATTTTTATGGGGTAAATACCCTTTTAATGTTACAGTTGCAGGTTATGGCTTTTTACAGTGAAACATGGTGTATGAATATCGTAATCATTCAGTAGCATGTTATTACCAGTGTTGGGTGTAATGCATTACTATGTAATTAATTACTGTAATTTAATTACTTTTCCCTTGAAAGAGTAAAGTAAGGGGTTTCTTTGACTTTTTGTGATATAATTACAGTTACTTCTGATGTAATTGCATTAAATACTGTATAGACTACATCGAAAAATTCTATATAAGGCAATAGTGGATTTAACATAAAAAAAACATCTAATGTTAAAATGTATGTTTTAATGTAACCTTCACCTTTAAATACTTTGGTCAGTCCAAGAATAATTACATGCAACTAACCCTCAACCAAATCCAAATCCTAATCCTACCCTAACCCTATAGTAAGTACATGATGATGTAGTTGCTTAATATTACTCAGTACTTAAATATATAATTACACTGTAACAATGACACCTTAAAATAAAGTGTAACCGAACCGAATACTTTACAAATAATTTAGTAATCGAATTACACTGTTTAAAATGTAATTAGTAGTAATAACTTATAGTTTATTACCATCATTGTACCATAATACAATGGTACTACTAAGTAATAGCCTAATACTGATATTAATCTAATTAATTGTTCAGATGGCTTAGATAATAGCCAAATGTATTAAATGAGAATATATGAGAAAATGTTTATATTAAATGTGTAATGAAATGTTTGTATAAATCGAAAAATTTAGTAGTAGTAAAAAGTACTTTGGTCAACTCAATGAAAGCATGCTAAATTGGTGTTTGCAGTAAGGTTATTAATTATAGTTAACTAAAACTTTAAAATTAAAATGAACCCACTAATGAAAAAACTAATTCAAAATACCAAAACAACTACAAAAACATACTGCTGATGTAATATTGGTAATAATGTTTGCCATCCGCGTGCTAATGGCTCTCCGTCGAACTGCGCTGTGCAATGATGACGTCACGCACGGCCAGTAGAAACATGGCGACGAAGAGTCTCCGTCAACGCAACAGACGGGGAAGCAAACAAGATGCCAACAACGTGAACAACACACCTACCACTGACAGCCGAGCAACAAAAGAAGACAAATGTGTTGAGGACAATAAGTCTAGTGACCCCCGTAATGAGTAAGTAACCATAAGCCAGTCCAGCTGACGCGCGGTGTAACATTGTGTAGTGTTGACAGGTCGCTAGCTCGCTAACGTCAGGCTGTCTGCATATGCGATTAATACAGATGGCAAACACATGAAATATCCACAGACTGTCTAAATAACACGAAGAGACAGAAATACTAAAATGTATCCAGGCGACACGAATAAGCTCGCTTTAATGTAACATGACGGCTTTCATTCAATCATTCATTCATTCAAAGGCAGCTCTTCTACTACCGGTGTGTAAACGCTCATCAGCGCTCCACAGAACTAACAGGCGCTGAAAAAGAAGTTGTGTATATAATGGTCGTTCTTTTCAAATGAATGCTTGTTATTATTGAGCTGGAATACTTTAGTGACACATTTTCAGATTTGACCATTAGCATGTCTGATGCTGTGTAACGAAAATCTCAGGTGCACATTTGCGCATGTCCAATTTCATAATCTTCTTACATTGTCATTAGCTGAACAGCGCAGAAGGAATAAAATGACACTCCACTGACAATTTTGTCTATGCGAAAAGCTGGAATTTCTCATGCTCACTATATTAATTATGCTTGTGAATGAGTTTAATTATACAGTGAGGAAAATAAGTATTTGAACACCCTGCTATTTTGCAAGTTCTCCCACTTAGAAATCATGGAGGGGTCTGAAATTGTCATCGTAGGTGCATGTCCACTGTGAGAGACATAATCTAAAAAAAAAAAATCCAGAAATCACAATGTATGATTTTTTAACTATGTATTTGTATGATACAGCTGCAAATAAGTATTTGAACACCTGAGAAAATCAATGTTAATATTTGGTACAGTAGCCTTTGTTTGCAATTACAGAGGTCATACGTTTCCTGTAGTTTTTCACCAGGTTTGCACACACTGCAGGAGGGATTTTGGCCCACTCCTCCACACAGATCTTCTCTAGATCAGTCAGGTTTCTGGGCTGTCGCTGAGAAACACGGAGTTTGAGCTCCCTCCAAAGATTCTCTATTGGGTGTAGGTCTGGAGACTGGCTAGGCCACGCCAGAACCTTGATATGCTTCTTACAGAGCCACTCCTTGGTTATCCTGGCTGTGTGCTTCGGGTCATTGTCATGTTGGAAGACCCAGCCTCGACCCATCTTCAATGCTCTAACTGAGGGAAGGAGGTTGTTCCCCAAAATCTCGCAATACATGGCCCCGGTCATCCTCTCCTTAATACAGTGCAGTCGCCTTGTCCCATGTGCAGAAAAACACCCCCAAAGCATGATGCTACCACCCCCATGCTTCACAGTAGGGATGGTGTTCTTGGGATGGTACTCATCATTCTTCTTCCTCCAAACACGTTTAGTGGAATTATGACCAAAAAGTTCTATTTTGGTCTCATCTGACCACATGACTTTTTCCCATGACTCCTCTGGATCATCCAAATGGTCATTGGCAAACTTAAGACGGGCCTTGACATGTGCTGGTTTAAGCAGGGGAACCTTCCGTGCCATGCATGATTTCAAACCATGACGTCTTAGTGTATTACCAACAGTAACCTTGGAAACGGTGGTCCCAGCTCTTTTCAGGTCATTGACCAGCTCCTCCCGTGTAGTTCTGGGCTGATTTCTCACCTTTCTTAGGATCATTGAGACCCCACGAGGTGAGATCTTGCATGGAGCCCCAGTCTGAGGGAGATTGACAGTCATGTTTAGCTTCTTCCATTTTCTAATGATTGCTCCAACAGTGCACCTTTTTTCACCAAGCTGCTTGGCAATTTCCCCGTAGCCCTTTCCAGCCTTGTGGAGTTGTACAATTTTGTCTCTAGTGTCTTTGGACAGCTCTTTGGTCTTGGCCATGTTAGTAGTTGGATTCTTACTGATTGTATGGAGTGGACAGGTGTCTTTATGCAGCTAACGACCTCAAACAGGTGCATATAATTTAGGATAATAAATGGAGTAGAGGTGGACATTTTAAAGGCAGACTAACAGGTCTTTGAGGGTCAGAATTCTAGCTGATAGACAGGTGTTCAAATACTTATTTGCAGCTGTATCATACAAATAAATAGTTAAAAAATCATATATTGTGATTTCTGGATTTTTTTTTTTAGATTATGTCTCTCACAGTGGACATGCACCTACGATGACAATTTCAGACCCCTCCATGATTTCCAAGTGGGAGAACTTGCAAAATAGCAGGGTGTTCAAATACTTATTTTCCTCACTGTATGTAGATTGAAGCTGTTTTAAATACTAAATAAATGAATTACAACCTTGTGTTACCATGTGCTCTGTTCCCATATTGCTTATTAGTTTGCTCCCAGATAAGCACATTAGCTCCTATCCCCTGGCTCTCCATTACAGGTCATCCAGTAAGGCAGGACAGGTGTGGGCTCCTGAGGGCTCCACAGCCTTCAAGTGCCTGGTTTCAGCCCGCTTCTGTGCTGCGCTGCTCAGTAACATCTCTGACTGTGACGAAACCTACAATTATTGGGAGCCAGTGAGTTACATATTTTCCTGGTTCACAATTTTTTGTTAAGCTCTCAGGGTACAGTAATAAAAATGGCCCAGGACCATTTTGGGCTAGTTGATGGTCCTGTTGGCCTGGCACTGCGTTCTCATTACGTCTTATGTTGTTATGCTTTGCACACTTTGCTTGCATTTTTTTTTTATTTAAAGTTTTTTGTGTGATTTTTGTGTTTCAATTCTGATGTCACCACATTAATATTATTTATCTGACTAACAAAGATTTAGTAAAAATTGCGACTTGTGATTGAATAGTAAAAATAGGTCGAAAATTATTATTATATTAAAGGTCACATATATATATATATATATATATATATATATATATATATATATATATATATATATATGTTTATGTGTGTGTGTGTGTGTAAAAGAAATTTCTACAGCTTTGAATTCAACACCCAATAATGAAATTATTGTATATATATATATATATATATATATATATATATATATATATATAATACTGTGTGTATATATATTATTTTTATGGTGGGACAAGTGTGTGTGTGAATTATGACATAGTGGTGCAAAATGTTTTTTGTTTATAATTTTTAACCTATTAGATATTATAACATATTTACATATTTATTTTTAAATATATTAAATTGTATTATTTTTATGATGTAACAAGAAAATATTTACAGGGCAAGTAAAAAGCTAAAATACTGGTCTAACTGGGACAGCAGAAAGCGAATTCTTATTGTTGAGCCCTGATCTGTGTCACTGTTGTGTCCCGTGATGCCCTGGAGTATGTAATAACCCAACCCATTAGCGACTGTCCTGGTGTATTTCAGATTCAAGAACTTTTTATTTGTCTTCACTAGAAGGTTGTCATGTCTATTCCTGATCACAGACAGACTATAGAGTGGTCTAACAACCTTATGAATGTGCCATTTTGCTGAATTTCAACCTTTTTCTGAGAGCTACTCACTTTAGTATATAAAAGAAAAGTACCAAACATTCTTAAAACATTCTTTTTATCTCTCTCTGTTTGCTGGCCAGACTCACTACCTGCTATATGGAACAGGGATGCAGACATGGGAATATTCCCCGGCCTACGCAATTCGTTCCTATGCGTATCTTTGGCTCCATGCCCTTCCTGCCTGCTTTCATGCCAAAATATTACAAACCAACAAGGTAAACTAGTCACCAGCCCCAAACTAGTTTCTAGATTGGTTACCAGTTTTGATTCTGTATTTTGTAAGCATTTGTAAAGGTTAATGATAGGCCTATATTTTTTTATTGTAAAGCTACCGTAATGAGAATTATTTAAATTGTAAAGTGCAGCTGTGGGCACATCATGGTAGTATGTGAAGATGTAAACTAATTTGCTGATGTTCCTGTTCAGGTCCTTGTGTTTTATTTCCTGCGCTGCATGTTAGCATTTACCTGTTGTGTGTGTGAGCTCTACTTCTACAAGTAAGTGCAGAATACTACTTATGGCACCTCAGCATCGGGCTAAAATAGGTGAATTTTACAGTGTGTGACAAAAAAAAGTGGCTTAAAGATCTGATGTCATGGGTCTCACACAGGGCCGTGTGTAAGAAGTTTGGCCTGCACGTGGGACGGCTTCTGCTGGCGTTCCTCGTCCTGAGTGCAGGGATGTTCTGCTCCTCTGCAGGTGAGTCAAATCAAATGGGTCATTTGTGGCTTATCTGCTTGATCACATGGAATTTAGATGATCGTTGTAACTGCTTGTTACTATTTTTCTTTTTTTGACATATTGTGTATACACTGCAGGTTAATGTGTGTGTTTGTGTATGTGTTCTATGCAGCTTTCCTCCCCAGTACGTTTTGTATGTACAGTACTGTGGTAGCTATGACTGGCTGGTTCCAGGGACACACGAGTCTGGCTGTGCTGGGTATTGCAGCGGGGGCCATAGTGGGCTGGCCCTTCTGTGCCCTTCTGGGGTAAGAAATGGCCAACGATTTATATTTTTGTATATTGATAAGCAGGGTCAAAAACCTGCCAATGGCAAATAAAAAAAATTCTGCCATAAATATTTATTATCAGCCATGAAACTTTATTTTGCGTTATGTAAAAATCCCAGGTTCGTCTGCGACCTGGGTCATGTCCTGATCCCACTTCTCTCTCACCATTACTTTCTAACCTACTTTCCCAACAATGCAAAGCAAAAAAAACAAACATGGTAATAAAAAAGTAATCGTCAAACTGTATTAATCCATGAATTAACCTGCAGTTCCCTAATAAATGAAAATGGCTAGTAACCGTTTCATTTACTCACCAAAGTCAATGTTTACTCACTTTTGGCAAAAAGCCATAAAAATAATCCTGATCATCCAACTAGGTGAATTTAGGATCTGTTTACTGATTGATTTTGCAGCATACCCATTGCCTTTGACCTGCTGTTGCTGAAGAAGAAGTGGAAGAGTTTTATCACGTGGACTCTGGTGGCGCTGCTGCTCTTTCTGGTTGGGAAACTCCTAGATCTTTCTGTCTGTCTTAGGTTTCTGAATTGTTTTTGTGTCCTTCAGACACTGAAATTTCATCAATAGCAAAATGGCATTTAAAAATAAAAAATATCCAGAATCATTGTATTATACTGACATGTTAACACTGATAACACTTATTATTGTTATATTTTTCTGTAGGTCCCTGTTGTTGGAATAGACAGCTACTATTATGGCAAGCTAGTGATTGCTCCTCTGAACATAATACTATACAATGTGTTCACTCCTCATGGGCCAGATCTCTATGGTACGCTTCAAATTATTTGTATATACTTCTAGAAATTATTGACTCATCCTTAAAGGTGCTGTATGTAATTTTTTTTGGCTGTACTAAAGCATAAAAATACCATGTGTTTGCTGAGATTTAGGAAACATGCTACGTTCAAATGCTTGATTTTCCAAAAAAAACAATGCTGAATGCTACAGCCAGTTATTCAAATTTGAGATTTTTTTCAATGTCAGAATGTCTGTTCTTGCTCTGGTCTGTGTTAACCCTGCCCATTATTAATTTACCCAATATTATTTCGAAACCCCGAGTTGCCAGTTGGAGGACAACAGCATATTTCAGTCTTTGAAGCTAACAAAAAAGTGGGTCAGAGATTCCAGATTCTACCTGACCTACAAAGCCTCAATAATAATGGCATTGTAAAAGTACTGTATACATTAGCTGATCAACGCACAGTGTAAGGCTCGTCGCTTTCCATTGTCTATTGTGCTCCTTCCAGATGTGTGTCCTCAATCTGGCAACCCGCGTATGTGTTGAGTCTGAGGAGGAGGGGGCGCGGGAGATAACTCTTCAATATTTACATTTTTTACTGCAGTACCCATTTCAACCACTAGCTATCAATATTACATACTGCACCTTTAAAACAAACAAAAATTGTTTACGGTAAAGCACGTAAATGATAATTCTTCTTAGTGCCGTCAGATGGCATCAGTCATCAACAGTTAAACCTTATTGCAGTGTTTTTTTCTCTTACAGGCACAGAGCCCTGGCATTACTACTTTGTAAATGGTTTTCTTAATTTCAACATTGTGTTTTTGTTGGCCCTGTTTTCTCTTCCACTCACGGCGCTTATGGAGGCACTGCTTCAAAGATTCAATGGTAAGTGAGATTAATGTGCCTTTGACTTGTTTTTTTTTCATTTAAGTCCTTAAGTTGCCAACTAAAGCCCCAACAAAATAATTGTGACGTTGGTGGCGTACTGGGCATCCTGTTAATCTCATGTTTCTTAATGTATAATTTGCAGTTCAGAACCTCGGCCGGCCGTACTGGTTAACACTGTCTCCTATGTACCTATGGATGCTTGTGTTCTTCACTCGTCCACATAAAGAAGAGCGCTTTCTGTTTCCCATCTACCCTCTCATCTGTCTGTGTGGGGCAGTGGCACTATCCTCGCTGCAGGTTAGAATTGCTTCTGCATGAAACAGAAGCTGCTCAAGTCTTTTCTTCCCTATTGTGACATATATCCCAGGGAAACGGCTTCTCGAACAAGAAAAATGTAGGGTGGGGCTTGATTTTGTCCATTGGAAATTGATTGGATCATTGTTGTTTGCTATTGCTGTGATCTTGTCCTCGTACCAGTAAACACGTCATCAGAGATGTTGTTGCAAGAGTTATTTTGATAAATCATTCATAATAGATAATGCAGTATTCCATAAAAAATAAGAATTATCAATTTTGATTTCATAGTGACTAATTATATGGTACTGAATGATTTGTATATATAATATTATTACAATTTAAAATGATTGTTTACAATTTAAATATATTTCAAAATGTAATTTATTCCTGTGATGCAAAGCTGTATTTTCAGCATCATTACTTCACTGTCACATGATCCTTCAGAAATCAGTCTAATATGCTGATTTGGTGCTCAAGAATTATTAATTTTTATCATCAGTTGTGCTGCTGCTTAATATCTTTGTCAAAACCATGATACAGTTTTTCAGGATACTTTGATTCATAAAAAGTTCAAAAGAACAGCATTTATTTGAAAAAGAGTTTTTGTAACATTTATAAAAAAAAAATGTACTGTAACTTTTGATCAATTGAATGCATCCTTGCTGAATAACAAATATTAATTTATTAAAAACTTTTGAACCATAGTGTGCATGAAACTTGTATTCGCAAATTAGCACATATCCAAAAACTACAGAGAACTGCACATCTTTATTAGCATATTTCCCCAGTGTTGTGTAAATTAGTTTGCTGGTAAACCTGCATGGAATTTGAATGCGATACTTTAATTTATTCTCCCTTTTAAACAGTTTTCTGTCTTTTTTTTTCCATGTAGAAGTGCTATCACTTCATATTCCAGCGCTATCGTCTGGAGCACTACACCATCTCCTCCAACTGGCTGGCTCTCGGCTCTGTGCTGCTGTTTGGAGTGCTCTCACTGTCCCGATCTGTGGCCCTCTTCAGAGGTAAGGACAAATCGTATAAGGGCTCAACAATAAGCATGTTGAGAGAGATTTGGGCCAAATCTAATGAATTATGCCCCTATTTTTACTTAATCTTTACTTTGTGCAGTACAATACTCCCTTTGTGATGTCTCTCTCACTTGGGGTTGTTGTGTGTGTTAAGGTTATCATGCTCCGCTGGATTTGTATCCAGAGTTTCACCGCATTGCTAAAGACCCTGCTATCCACACTGTTCCAGAGGGAAGACTAGTCAATGTTTGTGTGGGGAAAGAGTGGTACCGCTTCCCCAGCAGTTTTCTCCTGCCCAACAAGTGAGTTTGAGTTCTGATTAAACTCTTAAAGACTGTACATAAATATACACTACTGCTTAAGAGTCAATAATATTTAAATGAATACTTGAATACAGCAAGGACACATTCAATTGGTCACTGTAAGTGACTGTAAAGACGTATAATGTTACAAAATATTTCTATTTCAAATAAATGCTTTTCTCTTCAACTTTTTATTCATCAAAGAATCCTAAAAAAAATGTATGGGGGTAATATTATAATATTAAGGCATACAGTAATATTAAGCAGCACAACTCTTTTCAACATTGGTAATAATAAGCATATTAGAATGAACTCTAAAGGATCATGTGACACTAAAGACTGGAGTAATGATGCTGAAAATTCAGCTTTGCCATCACATGAATAAATTACATTTTAAAGTATATTGAGATATACAGTGAGGAAAATAAGTATTTGAACACCCTGCTATTTTGCAAGTTCTCCCACTTAGAAATCATGGAGGAGTCTGAAATTGTCATCGTAGGTGCATGTCCACTGTGAGAGACATAATCTAAAAAAAAAAATCCAGAAATCACAATGTATAACACCTGAGAAAATCAATGTTAATATTTGGTACAGTAGCCTTTGTTTGCAATTACAGAGGTCAAACGTTTCCTGTAGTTTTTCACCAGGTTTGCACACACTGCAGGAGGGATTTTGGCCCACTCCTCCACACAGATCTTCTCTAGATCAGTCAGGTTTCTGGGCTGTCGCTGAGAAACACGGAGTTTGAGCTCCCTCCAAAGATTCTCTATTGGGTTTAGGTCTGGAGACTGGCTAGGCCACGCCAGAACCTTGATATGCTTCTTACAGAGCCACTCCTGGGTTATCCTGGCTGTGTGCTTCGGGTCATTGTCATGTTGGAAGACCCAGCCTCGACCCATCTTCAATGCTCTAACTGAGGGAAGGAGGTTGTTCCCCAAAATCTCGCAATACATGGCCCCGGTCATCCTCTCCTTAATACAGTGCAGTTGCCCTGTCCCATGTGCAGAAAAACACCCCCAAAGCATGATGCTACCACCCCCATGCTTCACAGTAGGGATGGTGTTCTTGGGATGGTACTCATCATTCTTCTTCCTCCAAACACGTTTAGTGGAATTATGACTAAAAAGTTCTATTTTGGTCTCATCTGACCACATGACTTTCTCCCATGACTCCTCTGGATCATCCAAATGGTCATTGGCAAACTTAAGACGGGCCTTGACATGTGCTGGTTTAAGCAGGGGAACCTTCCGTGCCATGCATGATTTCAAACCATGACGTCTTAGTGTATTACCAACAGTAACCTTGGAAACGGTGGTCCCAGCTCTTTTCAGGTCATTGACCAGCTCCTCCCGTGTAGTTCTGGGCTGATTTCTCACCTTTCTTAGGATCATTGAGACCCCACGAGGTGAGATCTTGCATGGAGCCCCAGTCCGAGGGAGATTGACAGTCAATGTTTAGCTTCTTCCATTTTCTAATGATTGCTTCAACAGTGGACCTTTTTTCACCAAGCTGCTTGGCAATATCCCCGTAGCCCTTTCCAGCCTTGTGGAGGTGTATAATTTTGTCTCTAGTGTCTTTGGACAGCTCTTTGGTCTTGGCCATGTTAGTAGTTGGATTCTTACTGATTGTATGGGGTGGACAGGTGTCTTTATGCAGCTAATGACCTCAAACAGGTGCATCTAATTTAGGATAATAAATGGAGTGGAGGTGGACATTTTAAAGGCAGACTAACAGGTCTTTGAGGGTCAGAATTCTAGCTGATAGACAGGTGTTCAAATACTTATTTGCAGCTGTATCATACAAATAAATAGTTAAAAAATCATATATTGTGATTTCTGGATTTTTTTTTTTTAGATTATGTCTCTCACAGTGGACATGCACCTACGATGACAATTTCAGACCCCTCCATGATTTCCAAGTGGGAGAACTTGCAAAATAGCAGGGTGTTCAAATACTTATTTTCCTCACTGTATAACAGGTATCTTAAATTCTAATTATATTTCTCAATATTACTTTTTACCTGTATTTTTTGATCAAATAAATGCAGCCTTGGTGAGCATAAGAAACTTCTTTCAAAAACATTCAAAAATCTTACGAACCCCAAACTTTTGAACGGTAGTATTAGTATATCTCTATGATATATACTAACTATATCTTATTAATTTCCAGCTGGCACTTACAGTTCATCCAGTCGGAGTTCAGGGGTCAGCTACCTAAGCCATATGCCATGGGTCCTGATGCCACCTGGATACTTCCATCAGACATGAATGATCAGAATCTTGAGGAGACATCTCGATATGTGAGTGACCTAACACATACACTTGGGACTTAAATTTTGGTTTTGTAATTGGTCTTTTTATTTAAAGGAGTTAAATAATTAAAAGGGATTTAAGGAAAAAAAAGAGAGAAGAATGATAAAAAGTTCTAGGTCTAATAACTGTAGTTGTGAAGTAATCAATTACAACTATTTGCAAATAATGTTTTATTCCTTTTTATTCACTCTTATTTCTGTCTAATATGTCAAACGAAAAATGTTTCTTGTCATGTCAAATTCAGTTATGAATCCTATAAATAACATATTTTCAATAAAAAAAAAAAATTAAAAAAAAATTGTAGTCATAACTGGATATTGCCGTCAGTCATTTAACATTTCTATAATGAAACAGTTGTCAAATATTTTGCTACTTGCATCTTACCATGCACTCTCCGCTGTTAAAACTGAAGTGCCATGTTGGAATTGACACTCATCTTCTGTGAACAGTTAGGACCGCATTCTTTGATTTGATTGGTCATCTCAATAATTTTGACATTGAGGAGCGCTGTTAGACCACTGAGACAGACAAGCCTAAAAATGTAACTTAAAACACTTTTTGTCCCCCTCATTGTCTATGGTGGTTACAGCCCTGCTCTATACTGAGTTTGAATGCCATTTTACTTTTCTATACACCCCTTTTTATAATTTGTTTAAAAATCATGCACAAGTTAAAGTCAGTGTCACTTATCTACAACCTTTAAATGTCTCTGCATATGTCTGTGTTGTAGCTGAATGTGAAGTACATGTCATTTTCCATGTTCTCTGGCTCTCAGGTAGAACTGAAGCAGTGTCATTACCTGGTGGATCTGGCAACAGAAACAGAAGCCCCTCTTGAACCACGATACGCCGATAACAAAGACGAGTGGAGCATTATTGCTGACAAGCCTTTTCTAGATGCTACCAGGCAAGTCTTTAGTGGTGGAGTATATGGGCATTTTTCAAAACGAGTGGAAATTTGTTAACATACAAGAGACACTTGTGGGTAACTCAATCAGAGTAAATTAATTCTGCTGTAAAGAGTCATTGAAAATTGTAGGGTGTGTGCTTATCCACTAGAGGGCCTGCTTGTCCTTTTAAAAGATATTTATGACATCATTCTCAAGCGCTCATAATGAATCGTTGTGACACAGGGTGTCTAATCATCCTAAGAGAGATTATCCTTGACCCAATTTATCAGTAATGAGCTCTGCGTGTCTTTATTGCCCAGAACATGATGGCGAAATAAATGTAGAAATGGTTTCTTTTTAAAGAAAGTGTATTGTGGAATTCTGGTTTTAATGAACTATTTTGTGTATATTTCATCCTTTTCGTGTGTCTCCTACACAGGTCCTCCAGATTCCTCAGGGCCTTTTTTATCCCGTTTCTGTCTGAGCAATACACCACCTACAGCAGATATGTCATCCTCAAACCGAAACGACTCAAAAACAACCGGAAAAGAACGCAAGCCTGACCTGCCTTTCCAGCTATTTTTTCATAATCACACCCCTCCATAAGTCCTGTCTCTTGCAGTGCTTCATCATTTGGTCCCAAGATGCTCCTCCACATCCTCTTTCTGGATTGTTTTTGTGCGTGAGTGCAAATGAATGAATGGAATGAGTTTGTTTGAGCAACTTTGTTATCAAGTCATGCAGTGTCAAGCCTGTATGTAGACATCAGCGTTGCTACCCATCCTGTGGACAGTTTCAGCACAGAGCATGAATGCCTTACCCATCTTCTCCGATCATCTCCGCTTCATTCCATGCCTTCTGTTCATTCATTCCTGCGTGTGCTTCTCTGCATCTCTCTGAAGCGTTTCAGAAGAATTCTGTTTAGATGACCCTTTAAGGACTACAGTCCCTCATTTGAAATGACCTCATCCTTGATCTGGGACAATGAACTGTACTCCATGAATGCAGACTCAAACCAGATCTCATGTGTCCAGAGATATGAACTGCTGTTCATTTGTCCTGTTTGAGCAACTGGCCCAGGCCAGCCTCAGCATCTCAGGATGAAAGTTGCACCAAGAACTGAAGTTTTTCTTCAGTTCCATCGTCTGGAAAAGTGGACATTGACTGTGAGGTCAGACTGCAGACCAGAACAATTGAGTGTTTACATTCCAAATAATGTTTGTCATCTGAATCATATCAGTGTTAACTGTGATTGAGTCTAATAAAAGAAGGCTGTCTTAATGTGTGACTGTTTCAGAGAGGTCATTCCTGGAATGGATGCACTAATATCTGTTGTCTTTGTGAACTTCAGGGTTTTCCCGGTTATTAAAAACCTGGAATTGTTATTTCCTAGCCTGAAAAAGTATTATTTTAAGATTTTACATAATTTAATTAAAGTTCTTCTCTGTTCCAAACAAGTAAATAAATAAAAAATATACAGATTTTCTTCTAAATTTCACGTATTTGTATTTAATAATTTTTTTTTAACTGGTTCTCCTCTTCTCAAAAAAATAAAATGAATTATATTATTTATAAAAATATTTTTCAACAAAAAATGACATATTTAAAATTATTTTTTTTACAAATAAAATAAAAACAATTATTTTATGTATAAAAATATATACATTATCACATATTTCTATCTAATATTAAATATATAAATATAATTTCTTTCCTAGTTGTGCTTTGCTGTAAAAATACAAAATATTTTACTTATAAAAATATATTTTTTCTTAAAATAACCAAATAGTTCAATAATATTAAATATGTAAATATAAGATGTTTATATTTAAACCATTTTAGTAAAAATATAAAATATATTAAATATAAAAGTTTAAGCAAACTAAATGAATTAAAATGTACAATTAGAAATTCACTCCAGCAGTCCCTATCAAATGATTAAAATAAAAACGTCAAAAAGTGTCAAATTCAAGGTCAGATTTTCTCTTTTTATACAGTAAATGAAAATTCTGTCATCATTTACTCACCCTCAAGTTGTTTCAAACCTGTATGAGTTTCTTTCTTCTACTGAACAACACAAAAGAAGATATTTTGAAGAATATGGGTAACCAAACAGTTGATGGACCCCATTGACTTCCATAGTATTTTTTTTTTTTCCAAACTGTGGAAGTCATTAGTGCCCATTAACTCTGGTTACCCATATTCTTACAAATATCCTCTTTTGTGTTCAGCAGAAGAAATAAATTCACACAGGTTTGGAACAACTTGAGGGTGAGTAAATGATGACAGAATTTTCATTTTTGGGTGAACTTTCCCTTTAACTAACAACTTTTTAGTGCCAAGTAACATTTTAAAATTGTATAACTAGCTTTATTTAGAAACCACGAGTAAGAGAGTTTGCTCATTTGATGTTTTTGAGTTAAGTGCTGCAGCTCTGGGTTCCATAGATACTCAGATTTATCACTAAAAACACGCATCATTTCCCGTATGTGTCATTGTTGGTTCTGTAGAGAGAACATAGGTACGCTGCGGTGCATCGATTGTGGGTGTGTGTGTGTGTAAACATGCTGAGGGCAATGAATGTGTGGCTCTTGGTATTATTAACTGTCTACGGTGACGACATGTTAAGCCTCAACACTACAGGAACTCTGATCCTTTTTAAATCCTTGCATTGACGCTATACACTATGACACAACCCCCTTTGAAACATAGATGAGACATAGTTTTCCAGGCACTGTTCTATGCTTCATAGTTCAAATGTAATTTACAGTTAAGTTGAGCAATGATCCAGAACGTAAGTGAATGTGCTTTAAGGAGGCTGTATAGTTTTCTATTTCATTTTTATGCCATTATACTGATGCCTGGAGTAAAAAGTTTTGGGTGTAAAAAAGTCTAAGAAAATCTGTAAAAAAATACATTTTGTTGTCCAGGCCTTGGAAAAGTTGAAATAATAATTCTTTAAAAGGATCCTGTTATGCTTTTTCACTTTTTCAGCTTGTGTGATGTTGCTGTTTGAGCTTAAAAAAGATCTGCAAGCTCAAAGTCCTCTCCAAAGGCAGATATTTTATTTAACAGAATTTACTTTGCAAGAACTACAATGAACGACTCGTTTGGACTACAGTGCGATTTTTCCGGATCTTATGAAGTCACAATGTCCCCGCCTATGGAATAGGCTATGCAAAAAAAAGAAAGAAAAAAGGGGATGAGTCCTGGTTGAGCTGCTGCTATTTTTTGCATTGCTAATGTGTGAACAGCTTGGTAATGAAACTTAAAAAATAGACCTTCCCCGACTTCCTAGGTTGTTTATGTACTGATTTTTAGGTGAAGGGTTTGGGACAGTTTAAAGTCCGCGTGAACCGGAAGTTGCAAACGACTTTTCTCCAGTGTTGTGACGTATTTCCCAGTAAAAAGGAATATTGAACAGAGGGCAGGGTTTTACTCTAGCGCTCCTCCTCTCCATCTCTCGCTCATAACAGACTAACGGTTTGAGGGGAGTGGTTTAAGCGTTTCCCAACCCAAGTCCTCAAACCTACGTCATCAGGGAAGGTCCTCCAATGCAGAGGGGAGGGGCATTTTCAGATTTTGATTAAAGATTACGAAGCCAAAAAATTTTTTTGTGTGGATTGACTTGCATGGATGAATTGTTCACCACAAAACGATCAATTTAGGCAAACAAAGTAAATATGGTCAATTTTGATTTCATGTGGACTTTAAATACAAAGGATGTGATGGTTTCACGTGGACCTGAGAGCCTCAGTTAAGACATGAAATGAATGCTTACAATATTTACATTCAGGATAATGCCGAAAGAGCTGTTCTGTACTGTACGTAATGTCAATGTGTCGTGCAAAAAAAAGGGTTTAATTCACTGTAGTCTCACATAGCCAGATATAGCCTAGTCTATAGTCTCAACTTTAAAATCAAACTATCATAACAGTAATTTTAATTAGCCTACGTCATCTGTCGACATGATGCCGATAAATCGCAGAGCTGGTGCAAATATTCACATTGCTATGATCAAATGCTTTATTAACTGCCGCTTTCTCACCTCTGTCATTTTTGTTTTGTGTGTTTGTTATTGAGATGAAAAGCAGCAGCATATTACAGAATCCTCTAAACGTCGCTATCAGAAGCAGCGTCGGGATGTTCACTGCAAAGGTATTTTCAACTTTTTATTTCTAAGCGAAGAATGAAAAAAGAACTTTGCCATGAGTATATTGGCGCCTTGAATCACGTTCAGTCTCGCATGAGCGATGAGTTTCTGGCTGCAGTTCACTCAACAGCCACCGGTGTCGCTATAACAAGAGTTTCTGTAATTCTACATACAGACACCAGAGAATGTCTAATATGCATAGACAGTAAAAGAAATGGACACAGCGACCCCATTGGAACTCAATTGAGACAAGTGAAGCCCATTTTCAGCGATTTCTTAGCACTTCCTTTCCTGACGCGCAGACTCAAACCGAGCAAAGCGTTACACGGACCACGTGAGCAACCCGTCTGTCTTCTAGTAGCTGTGCCAAGAGAAATCTGAATCATTCCCTTCCGAATCTTGCAGAGACGGAGAGTGTGAGTAGGAGCTGTCCATAAGCTTGGAGCAGGAGAAACTTTTGCTAGGTATTCTGATTAATTATATTGTCATTTTGCCTCCACGTCCCCCCGATTGCCCGCGAGCTTCTCCTCCCGTCTATACGGTAATCTCTCTACTGTGCGACAGAGAGTCGCGTGGTTATGACGCAATCGTTAGCCTACTTTTACAAAAACTGCTTCTACGGGTCCATAACATAAGCTACAAGGTAATGGAGCATTTTATACATTGTCGTGTATCTTTAGAAATAAATAATGGACAAATGGAGTCTTTAAACGCCTCAGATGTAAAGTTATTCGCTGTCAAAGTGACGCCAAAATGAATGGGAGTCAATGGGATGCTAACGCAAGTGAAGTTCTGCTACAAGATGTCGGCACCCGGCCGACTTCAACTTCCGGTCGACTTCCTTCCCGCCTGCTAATATGGCGAGAAGTTTCACTCTCACTACACTTCCGGCTTCTGAACTGGTTGCAGTTCCACTCTGATTCCATATGAGGGCGCTCACAGGACGAGTGCAGAATGAATGGAGGTCAATGGAGCTATACCAATAAAAATCCACTTTTCTCAGGATATAATTTTTTGTTTAGTAATTTGAATGTTGTATTCGAAAGGAGATGCAAAGAAATTACACATTGCTGGGTGTTAGATTTTTTAGAGTCACTTATTTGCTTTAAAAAGTCTTTCAAAATGTCAATGACGTCAGAATGCTGACGTCATTAGCAGAATGCTAGCGTGTTATGGGCAACAACAACTCAACCTGTAAGAAATCAAAACGACATAAGTACTCGTTCATTCAACTTTCGACCTAAAACCCATGTTGAACTTGCAAAATCTACAATCAGATCTGAGATTTCTCAACGGCAATCGGGTGAAAGAGACAAATTTAGCCGTCTAGCCCCATAGACTCCCATTCATTTTGCACTCATGGCGAGCGCCCCCAGTGGAACTCTGATGGTACTACAACCAAAATTCGGTACAATAGGGCTTAATAGGGAGTGGGCAGGCTCTCCGTAGACGGGCTCTGCAGACACTTTCATTTTTACATTTTATAATATTATAAAAGTCAGATATTAAACTCATATATATTTGAATTTAATTAATTTTATATTTTTTGGTAATTAATGGTATTTAGCGTAGAATGTTTGTTTAAAATGCCATCCATGTATGGCTGATTTGATCTATATTAGTCTGGGCACAAAACTGTATCACACTGGTATAAGCACGTCTGTTCCACTCATTATATGTCAAGTCCACATTTAGGTCAGTGATCCACCATCTGCAAAGCCTCAGATATGATGAAAGCAGGTAAGTGTATTGTCCTCCTGACCATTTGCTTCTTCATCCTGGCAGGATCAGCCACCTGTCGCTGTCTGTCGGCAGACGACACGGCAAAACCAGGAATTACTCAGCCTTTTAAAACCGTAAGCTGTTTTTATTCTCTGTGGCTCTGCCCTTGCTCATAAAAATGCTATTTTGAGAAGCAGCTTCTTGCTAAGATCGTTGCTTGAAAATGCTTCATGCATCCAGGGCTCCAAATTGATGTCATGTCATGGTGATGGTGGTCTGAGTTCCCTTTCCAAACCTGCACAACAACAAAAGAAACTACAAGCTTGATCTCAAGTCACCTTAATAGGGTGAGCTGGATCAATGCTAATGAAGATGAACAGCATCCTTTTTCTAAACACAAACTAACAAAAGCAGGCCCAGTATGAATAATGGATGCCAGTGTGTTTTAATTGAACACAAATTAGCAACTGAATGCAGAACAGATGGTACAGACACAGGCCCATTTAATCATACAAGACATTTTTCTGCGCATATTAAATAACCATTTTCTCAGTTCTCATGACCGTAGGCCTATTACTTATGCAATGGGTTTGATTATCATTTTATCTTGTCTTATTGTTTATTTGGCGATCGAGTTTTTAAATGATGCATGTAAGTATTGTCATGCACATTTAAAGTATCTATAATTGATGATGTGATATGATGTTTTGTTGTTTGTTTGTGGGTTGGTAATAAAAGCTCTAATATGTATGGAATACAAGCAAACTATCTTTTGCAGCAATAAACATTCCAAACAGCTCTCACAATATTGCTCTTGGAAATTTGATTAATTTTCATCCAAGTTTCTGTACAACTGTGTAAATTAGTCTGATTATGAGAAACATTGTTATATTAATGGCATACTGTTATAGTTTTTGTTAATATTTGGATTTAGATTTTATTTTCTCTTTTCATTTCAAGTAAATTAAATTTGTAGGCTACTAAAAGGTAAAGTTTTAGTAATTTTGTTGTATGTGTTTAATATGTCTAAATTAAGTTTTAGTTTTTAGTTAATTAATCACTTCCACTTTGAAAATGAGAAATGTTTTTTATATGTTTTGTTTTATTTCAGTTAATGTTGTTTTAATGGTTTAGTTTTTATTTAAAAATAATAACAAGAAAGGTCTAGAAAAGAAAGGTCAAGTTTTGTGAAGTGCATTGTGGGATACAGTATTCCTTACAGTTGGCTGTGTAGGTGTGTGACAAAATAAGTATGTCCAAATTCACAGTACTCATAAAAGTAGACAAAAATACCTGGATGACCTACTTCCGGTGAGATTCTGAAGTGTGCATAAGATGGACATTTTACTATCGCATGAGGCCATGGGAGAGGATTTGTGAATGGCAGTCATGTGATGCAACTGATGCTGGTAGGTCACATGATAATGACAACACGGTGAATGTAGTAGCCTATGTACGGATTACATTAATACTTTTTTAGCGGTCACACAAGTAATTACTTATTCAAAATACCTACTCAAGAGAGCATATGATTTCGGAAGCATCCATTTGCTTTAGCAAATGTAAAGTCTCTATGTGCATTAAATGTGGATACTGAGTAGCCTACACTGCAAACACTGCATACTATTATGGCAGAATAGTAAAAGTAGGCTATAGTATGCTATTCCATTATATGAAACAAATGAAATGATTAAATGCTTCATCAACATGATTTTCAACAATATTCCTGTAAATAAAAATGGTAAAAATGGTAACAAGTCATGCAAATATAAAGGAAGTTAAAAGGTCCTTATACGGGACAGACGTTCCACATGGGCTTTAGTCATTAGTGATATAATTTGTCCCCAAATGTAGATGCTTTTGATATAGCGAGATATTGTATGTAGCCTAACATTTAAATAGGCTAGTCTACATAGCCTACTTATTAAAAAAAAAGAACCATTTCAGCAGATGGTGCATAAATCATTCTTAATCACTTCTGGAATATTTCATAAGAACTCCTGTATTATTCATCTTTCAGCAAATCATGTATATCTTGGCAATAGTAAAAGCAAATTGCGCAAAATATCTTCATGGAGATCGGAACATAAAATATGGGACCTATTTCATAACGAATCTATTTCCTCACAATTATAGACAACAATTGATATAGTTATTCTTATTCTTCATTATATTCTGCGTCTCCTATGCCTTTTTGACCCCAGTGGAGTTTTTTTTCTAATTCTAATAGAATAGCCTTCACCTTACATTTCATTTAATAGCCTACAATAAAACTGAAAAGCAAGTTTTGTCTCAAAATATATTGGATGAATAAATATGCAACATTTTAAAAAAATATATGTATGTATGCAACACTGGGGTGCGCGCATCTCGAGCTCGTGCGCTGTTTAGTATACTGGGCTGGGCTCGTGCACAGGCATCAGTGAGAAACCCCGTAGCAGGAACTAGCTAAACAGCGTTTAGCATCCAAGATGGCGGGAGCAGACAGCGACGACTCTCTTTACCCTATTGCTGTGTTAATTGACGAATTAAGAAATGAAGATGTTCAGGTAAACAAAATACGTAGATTTACACCAATTTCTACTTTTAGAAATACACTCGAACGCGTATGTCTGACTTGACACGAATAGCTAAGCAACCGGTAAGATGGCCTGTCCTAGTTTAGCCTACTGGCTAGTAACGAGAAGATAATTCAGGAATTAAGACACTACAATATTAGCTATATATCAAATTGACTGACAGCTAAAGCCACCCGTATGTCATTTAACACAACCAAATGTATTATTTCATCTGTGTAAAATGACCCAGTTTAGTTTGTAAATAAAGTGTGACGCAGAAAAGTTTGTGTGATTGCTAACACGGCTAGCTGTTCTGTGATTTACCTGTTATGTCATTGACTAAGTTAGCTTAATAGAGAATCCCATCATTTTAGAACAAGACATTTTAAAGCACGGTAAAGGGTTTAGAGAATACGTCTGACACCACTGTTGAATTGGTTGGCATTTGAACACATTCACAGTTTGTCATTTTCAAGAGATAATTCAGTAATTAAGACACTAACGTTACATGTTGACATATCAAACTTATTAGATAACGTGTTAGTATTAATTAAATGTGGAATATGTATTGCACATTTTGTGCGTAATGTTAAAATACATTAAAGTAACGTTACTGGTTTTCAGTTAACGTCACCAATAGGTGAGCTCATTTCCTCGTTTTATAAAGATACAGGACCAAAATCAAGCAAGGAATTAAAAAGTTTAGTGTTTTTGGTCTCAATGTCATTATTCCTTAGTCTGTCATTTATCAAGCCATCATTTTAGAGAAGCATAGACCAGTAGTTTGTTTGATCCCTCAGCAAGTCAGCTGTTTCACCATCAAATATATTTAGACTTATCTTCTTACAGGTTTCTTTTCCTTTTTTTTTTAACTTATAGTTACGATTGAACAGTATTAAGAAACTGTCCACCATCGCCTTAGCTTTGGGGGTCGAAAGGACACGCACTGAACTTCTACCTTTCCTCACAGGTAAGGTTTTCTGATGACTGCTGGTTTATTTCCTTGTCAAAAGTTACTATAACATTTTTATTTTAGGTGTTGTAAACTATTTCACTCATGAATGCTTCTTGTACATAACTTCCAATTTGTAATTTTATGATTGATCAGATACCATCTATGATGAGGATGAAGTTCTACTTGCCCTTGCTGAACAACTGGGGAACTTCACCCTGCTGGTTGGAGGCCCTGAATATGTGCACTGTCTCCTTGTAAGCTTTATGACTTAGGAAATTGATTAGATAAAATAATTTAACTGTGACAAACTGAATTTAAATTTGTTTGCTTGTGACTTTTCTTACTTGCGTCTTGGGTTTTTTCAGCCCCCTTTGGAGAGTCTGGCTACAGTTGAAGAGACTGTGGTGCGAGACAAGGCAGTGGAGTCCCTGCGGAAGATCTCCCATGAGCACTCTCCAGTGGACCTGGAAGTGCACTTTGAGCCTCTGGTAAAGCGTTTGGCCAGTGGTGACTGGTTCACATCACGTACCTCTGCCTGTGGTCTCTTCAGTGTCTGCTACCCACGAGTTTCCAGTACAGTCAAAGCTGAGATCCGCCAGTAAGTTCAACATATTTGTGAGGAGTGTTTTACTGTAATCCTACTTTTTTTCAGTTTGGAAACATTGATCTAGTTAATTCAGGATTGTTCACACAAAGAGCATATTTAACAAAAAACCAAACCATTTGACAGTACAGATTATACTTATGCCGGGTCCACACTGCACGATTTTCGGTCGGATTTTCACTTGCCAACTGTTTTGTGGAAATTGCAGAAAAATGTTCGAAATCTCAGATGATTTAGTGTTTGTTTACGCGAGTGACAGTCATGTTTGGTGGGGTTATGGTTATCAAAGACGCAATCTGAGAGAAGCACTGATTTGTCACAGACCTGCAACAGAACATCATGATCTTTTTCGCTGCAAATCAGTGCACCGATAACTTGTATCGCAAGCTTCTTCCGGGTGACCACTTTTTAACAAGAATAAATCTAATCTCAAGTGGAATCGTACGTTTTTTCCTGTATCACTTCTCATGTGTTTGGTTGTAAAATGTAGTTTGTAGACCAGACAGATGTTGGCGATTCTTCCTATTGAAATGTTGTGTAATGTGTGACCCCCCCCCGTGTGCACAAAAGCAACTAGATAGTCGTGTCATGTGAGAAGAACAGCAATTCAATGACTTTGAAAATTGTGTAGTGTTACCGGCATTACTTTAAAAACAATTAAATTAAAATGATTTCATCATTTATCAATGATTTTTCCATGCACACCATTTGTTTTACATTCATGTGCCTTTGTAACATTTAATTTTTGCTGAATACATGTAGTTATTCTTATTACTTTTACGGTGAGAATCAACATAAATTACAAAAGGCAGTGCAAGAGATACTGCCGTTTAAATGTATTAAGTTCTGTTTTTGCATTAGTGATGAGAATTTGGGATGAAAATGTGCTTAATCGTCATGTAAATAATCTGACAATGAAAAAATTAACCTAAAACAGGAATAATTTACTATAAAAATAATAGTTTTTTTGATTGGATTAAAATATGAACCAGACTAGGTATGCACCGATCCGATATTCAGTATCAGTATAGGCTCCAATGCTGCAATTAACCAAATTGCAATTGCCCCACTAAATTATATTTTTCCACTAAATGTTAAGGTTTTATAAAATAACAGTGTACCCAAGATTTTGTTATATTTTTGTTATAGGTTATGATTATGTATTTTTATTCATTTGTTATAATGAAGTAGTGTATATTTAGTGGACTGATCATCAAAATAGTGATCATCAGTTCCACACACGCACACAGAGGTAAAGATATTCCACAGTGATCAAGAAAAAACAGCACTCGTATCGGCCAAAACTCAGAATTTGGGTATCGTAATTGGGTTAGTTATGAAAAATGTTATTGGTGCATCCCTAATCCAGGCATGTTTTTAATGGATTTCATGACATTCACCCCAGTGTAAATGCATATTAAATGCATTCAGTCTTGTCACATCACTTCTTTCTCTTGCTTCTCTTGTATCGACAATATCAGCAGCTGTAAGACAGGGCTCCAGAACCAATAGCATCTTTTTGATAGTTTTTTTACAGAACCTATAACACATTTTGTCATCAGACAAATTTTTGTCCCTGGTCTGACTGGGTACAATTTAAGGTTTATTGTGATGATTATTCACTCTGGGAATGAATAGCCATTTAGACTAAGTGTAATTGTAGTTATAGTAGTGTTAATGTTAAAATAACCAAAGTGGAAAGGAAAATGACTACCTCATCATCTTCATTTTCCATTTAATTGGACACGTTACCACATGTACCGTCTCTCCTCAGGCACTTCCGCACCCTGTGTTCTGATGACACTCCCATGGTGCGCCGTGCAGCTGCCTCCAAGCTGGGTGAATTTGCCAAAGTGTTGGAGCTGGAGTATGTTAAGAGTGACATCATTTCCCTCTTCACTGCATTGGCATCTGATGAGCAGGTCTGGTTTCAGTAATACTAACTAAAATGTATACACACTAATTAAACCACATTAAACCACAGCTAAAACCACAAACCACAGCTAAAGGTTTTGAGCACACGTTGCATGACAAGACCAATACAGTCTTGAAAGGTTTTCATTGTGTTTATGTAACTCAGTGCTGCAGCAGAATAGTATGGTAAATATCAAAGTGTTTTCTTCTGACATCTGAATGCAAACATTTACATCACTGTAGGACTCTGTTCGTCTTCTGGCCGTGGAGGCTGGCGTCAGCATTGCCACTCTGTTGCCTCAAGAGGATCTGGAAGCTCTGGTGATGCCCACCCTGCGCCAGGCAGCAGAGGACAAGTCCTGGAGGGTTCGCTACATGGTTGCAGACAAATTCTCAGATGTAAGCATAATTATGTGTGTTAATCATGTAGTTAACTGTGCAATTGCATTTTATTGGAAAATCCAAGTGTTTACCACAAAGTTCTGTTTGCACGCAGTGGGACAGCTCCCACCCCAAATGGTTCATAATTCTCCGCACGATCATAACTACACTACCGTTCAAATGTTTGGGGTCAGTAAGATGTTTTTAAAAGAAGTTTCTTATGCTCGCCAAGGCTGCATATTATTGTGAAATATTATTGCAATTTAATATAACTGTATTCTATTTTAATGTGTCATTTATTCCTTTGATGGCAAAGCTGTATTTTCAGCATCATGACTCCAGTCTTCAGTGTCACATGATCCTTCAGAAATAATTCTAATATGCTGATTTATAGGGGTGGGAATCTTTTGGAATCTCACGATTCGATTCAAATAGATTTTTGGGGTCACGAATCTCGATTTTGAATCGAATTTCAATTCGATTAAATGGATAGATTTGATGTTAAACTTTGAATATTATAATAATAATTATTTTAGCTCAAATTAAAATTTTACTGGAAAAATAAAGGAAATGAAATGACACTTTAAACACTATACAATAAGGTTTCATTAGTTAACTACATTAGTTAACATGAACTGCACGTCTACAGCATTTATTAATCTTTGTTAATGTTAATTTCAACATTTACTAATACATTAAAATCAAAAGTTTTGTGTGTTAACATTAGTTAATGCACTGTGAAGTAACATGAACAAGCAATGTACAGCTGGGTTTTTATTAACTTAAGATTAACAAATACAGTAACAAATGTATTGCTCATGGTTAGTTAATACATTAATGTTAACAAATAAACCCTTATTGTAAAGTGTTACGTCATTGTTTTTTTTTATCAATCAATTTATAATATCTAAATATTTTATATTTAACCATTTTACTCATAATAAATTCCTCTTTAATTTTGTAAAATGTGGGTAATACTAGTTATATTGTTTATATTTGTTTCCCTGGAACTGTTTTGCCATTTCTGCTTATAATATTATATTTTTAGAGGGCTTGTTTTGCTTTTTTGTGTGATACCCGATTTAAAATGTCATTGGTTTATGTGAGCGTCAAGTTGAGAAGACATGTATCGACTCAAAGGAAGGGATTATCAGATAGTTCCAATCAGTGGCTGATCGCTTGGAAAATATAGAAATATAATACAAGCTGTTGCATTCTCAATATTTAGTGACTTAGCCTCAGATACAGGATGTTCATTCGCTTTTACAAGCATGTATTGTTCATTACCACAAACGCCTGTGTAAAAAGTACCTGTACACAGAGGTGGCAAGATCACAAGAAAAGCTTGACGTCTGCCAGTAACGGTTAAGACTATTTTCTATTTAAGATATTGATATGTACTGTTGTTGTCGAGTAAGCTTCATTCATATGCTTCCCTGTAAGATGTCCGGGTGCTGGACTGCTCTTGCAGTTGACTGCCGCTGCCTTTGTTCTGACAACATCACGTTATTAACAGAATCTCAATTCATATGTGGGGGGGGAATCCCCCCCACATATGAACATACGTTATTAATAGAATCTCAATTCCCCCCCCCCCATCCCCCATCCCTACTGATTTGGTGCTCAGGAAACATTTATCATCACAGATGAAAATGGTTCTGCGGCTCAATATTTTTGTGGAAAATGATCATTTTTCCAGTTCAAAAGAACTGCATTTATTTGAAATGGCAATCTTTTGTAACTTCCACGTGTGATAAATTTAATGCATCCTTCCTGAATAAAAGAAAATCTTGCTCTCTTACTCCATGGGAGCAATTTCAAACAAATCTGCAATCTGTTGAAGCGACTGCGACTAATTTGTGTGTGCCTTACAAGTGCAATGTGAACAAACTGCGATCAGCAAATTCTTGATGCAGACTGATACATCAAAAGCAACAAGCTTCAATCTTTTATTGTGAGCTTGACTTAAGTGAGTCCGATATAAATGGAGTAACCACTTTGATCCAATAAAGGACTCGTCAGACTGATTCAAAACATTAAATCTTGTGAGGTTCATAAATTAACGTTGATTCAGCAGTGGCAGAGCTCTACCACTGAATAGTGATGTAGCAATCACTGTTATATGATCTGCATTTGTGCACCTTTTTTACTTTGTTTTATATTGCTAATGTTATATAAGCTTCCTGGAAACCTCTTCCCTAGTATGCATCAGTGCTAAGGTTCAACAGCTGGTTCCACAGTTTCAGGATGACACCTCATAACAGTTCACTGGTCTCTATAATCCTGCTCTGATACTTATTGTGTATTGTTGTGCAACTTGACCTAAATGCAGTTCCATATTATTTTGTCATGTCATTGGATGATTTTGGATTATCCTGAGCCACTTGAAATGTCAGATTTTACTGGAAAAGAAATGTTGAATATAGTCATATAAATTCCCAGAAATAGCCTGGGTGTAAAAAGCAATGAACAGGGATTTTGACCTGCTTTAGAACCGAGTTATGTACCTCATCTCACACACAGTGCTATAATAGACTTTATTGTATCCTAGCGTGCCACGGAAGTGCCTTTGTCCTTCAGTCTGCAGGAAACGCTGAGGTGCTACAGAAAAATGGAAATATGAAATGACATTCCTGTCTCTGTGAATTTACAGTTGCAGAAAGCTGTGGGTCCAGAAATCACAAAGAATGACCTAGTGCCAGCCTTCCAGAACCTTCTGAAAGACTGTGAGGCTGAGGTTCGTGCTGCTGCTGCGAACAAAGTCAAAGGTGAGAGAGAGGCATCAGAGCAGCCATGTAATGCGTGATCCTGAAGTTGAATACCTCTGCTATTAATTTGGGTAATAGATTTAAATGGATAATAAGTTATAAGCATCTGTCTGTCGCTATACAAATAACCTTGGCCTCACGTACATCTCTCATTAGTCATGAATCCTAATGAGGTTAATTGCATTATATGAATCGCAGCAAATTTCAGATTTTTTTTTACTTTTATTCCAGAATATTTTCTTCATTAAATATCACAGTTTTAATTTGCTGAAGTTTGCCTCTATTTCTTTCAGCTTTAATGTGTTTAGTTCTTCTCATAAAGAAAACAATATTTAACAATTTTTGTAATATAATCAGCATTGCGTTATGAGTGTTTTGTTTGTAGCAAACTGTGGTTCAAAGACCACAGATGACTTAAAAGTCCCATCTAGTCTACAGTTTTTGTAAATTTACTCTTAAGTTGATCTTTCTCTGAAAATTGTGAAATTTTACTGGTATTGCCTACTGAAATTTGTTTATTGTGATGACCCTAATAGTTTATTTTTCTTATCCTTAGAATTCTGTGAAAATTTGCCAGAGGACAGCAGAGAGACTATCATCATGTCACACATTCTTCCCTGTGTTAAGGTAAAATGCCCAGTCAGCCAAGGCTTCAGTCGCCTTTGGCTAGTACATTTTTTATTTTATTCGCCAGACTTATTACATGGAATGCAAGAACAATGCAAAGTAAAAAAAAAAGTCTAGATAAATATAAAATATCAATTTCATACAATATTAAAGACAAATAAACAGTCTGTAATAAAATAAGAACAAATAATCAAGCTAAAAGTAACAAATAAACAATAGAACACATATACAAGTGAAATAAATGGTGCTTTTCAGGTTCTTTAGGTAGATCTAACACTAATTATATACAGATTAGGTACAGAAATTTTAATCAATACTTATCAAATGTAAAAAAACACTGCATGTTCTTCACTGTATAAATTAAATATAGATGAATCCTTAAAGGCATAGTTACAAAAGTAATTCAGTCAAGAGCAGTGATGGATTTTTTGCAGTGTGCCTTTAGTTGCTTGATTAACTTTAATAACACAGACACTTTAAGACATAATGCACGGATCCAATATACTGATACTGGACATGTTGTCTTTCTCAACCTTTTACCGACTACGTTTACTAGGATACTCGCCAAGACAGGGATTTTTGCATCATTGTGTTTAAATGAGTCTGTTCCAGCGCAAGAAGACGTGAAAGAGACTAGGAAACGAAACTCGGCTTTCTGGGTGCGTGCTTCGAATGTACCAAGTACCGAATTGAGTTCTCCTTTGCGTCAACTTGCGTTTTTAGATTGGCAAGGCTTAAGAACACGTGCAAATTATAATCTTCCATGAAGAGGCTGCACTGGCCCAATCAGTGATGGTTCCGTCAACTCTTGGCCATCAGGGGTTCCTTATTGTCGAGGCCTGCATTTAGATCTAGTGCGTCTATTCACTTTACGCAGTATGTGTAAGCCTCTCTGTTTCTCATGTTGCGTGTTCATATGTGAGAGAAAGCGACAGAGGGCGCTCTCGGCCAAGTGACAGTGCGTAAAGCTCAGAAGGCAATGAAATTATATCTGCACTAAATTATTTTTTTGCCTCAAACTCAATCACAGGTGAGTGAAATCATACAATTTAAGACATGTTTTAGTTGCTTATCGGGAAATTGTCGCATATGCTGTTCAGCACTTGTCAACAACATCTCTGCAATCTATCACTTTTCAGGCTGAATGCTTGTTCCTCGTTGTTCCAGTGCTCATCACATTTAATTGGTGTGTAGTTCCAATCCTGGATCATTTACTGGCAGATAACTCTTGAGTCAGCATCTGTTCTTTAAGCGTCTAAGACTTAAACAAGATCAGATTAACAGTGTGTCATTGTGTCTGTAGTCTGACCTACTGGCTGTAGCAACACTAGATCACTTTTCTTTGTGTTATATTCTCCTGGATTGTAAAAAGCATCTTGTTCTGTTGAAAATGTATTTTCGCGCAGATTCAAACCACTGTGTTTTGGGAGCTAATATAAGTATTTTTGAGAGTGCCATTTGTTTTGTATATTCCCACAGCATAGATCCAGAAAATGTCAAGATTCATGACAGCACAGCACATTTTATTCCAAACCTTTAGTGTAGCTGAGGTACATTAGAATCTTTCTCATGGTGAGAGCTGTGACATCCTTCATTGCAATATAAACATTCAACATGTTTGTAATTATTTTTTGCAGTATTTATTTTTATAGTAATTATTATTATTATTTTTTTTATTGCATTGCATTAAACAAGATCTTCCATTTTTATTTAATACATTTTATTGAACCCATTTTGAATGTTAGTGTGTGCATATAGATAGAGATAGATATAGGTATATAGATTATAGGTGTGTGTGTGTGTGTAACACATGTATGTAATAGTTGTATTTGCTGGATATTTAGTGATGTTACGCTTGATTTAAAGTGAGATTTCAGTTTATGTAGCCCTCAAGTATCACAAGGGATTGAGAGTTGTATCAAAACATTTTTCAATTGATGGCATTGTGTTGTTGCACCTCTGTCAACAGGAACTTGTCTCAGACACTAATCAGCATGTGAAGTCTGCACTGGCGTCAGTCATTATGGGCCTCTCCACCATCTTAGGCAAAGACAACACCATTGAGCACCTGCTTCCCCTTTTCCTGGCCCAGCTCAAAGATGAGGTAAGCCTGCTGTGTTTGTGTGTGTGTGTGTGTGTGTGTGTGTGTGTGTGAGAGAGAGAGAGAGAGAGAGAGAGAGCGCCAGCACAGGTCTGGCTAAGGTAATTTGCGTCATGTTCCAGTCACAGATGATACTTCTGTGCAACTGCTCACTTTGATCCTGTCGAGGTGAGGCATTGCTAATGCTAGCCTTTTAGTGGAAAGCAGAAAGCATTGAAGTGAGAGATGAATGGATGAGTGCGGCACGCTATCTCACGTCTCGTCTCTTTATTTTACTGGGGCTTTTTGTTGCTTGCTGCTGTCTGTATTGCGATCGCTCTTGTTTAAGTTGCATGGGAGTAGTCTTTGAACATCTGTCAGTTACACAGACTGCATGAAATAAATAGAACAAAGCCATCTCCTGGACTGCAGCTTGCATTGATCCCTGTTTTAAAACAGGAAACAGTTTCCTACTTGGTGTTAGTTCTTGCACTGTTGTTCAGGAGTAGTGCTGTGTAGGGCTGCACAATTATTCGAATTTCTAATCGCGATTACGGATGCCACGATTACGTAATCGTTCAAAGCTGCGATTACAAAAGAAAATCCACTCTGCGTGCGTGTGTTAGAGCATGTTATGTTACGAGAGGCGAATCATGACTACTTCAGAAAACCCTGCACAATAGGAACTACCAGGCAGTGACATAAGTGTACGCTGAAATAAAAAGTCTTTCACCTCAGAAAAACAGACTTTCCTGTTATGTCAGCCGTTATAGGCTACTGTGCTCGTAGCGCACACTCTTCAATTGCATGCGCAAATGCGGCGGCACGCACAAGTAAACAGTAATAAACAATAGCACAAATAAATACAATAGAATAAAGAAACAAATGAAATAAACACTGCTTCAAGTTTTTCAGGTAGGTCTAATTGTATATTCAGGTAAGAAATAGACTACAGCCTTTACAGAAATGAAAATAATCAAATGTAAAATAATAGGATGGTCTTCATTGTAAAAATTAAATGCAACCTAATGCTTGCAATTAAAGTTACAAAAGTTATTCAGTCAAGGGCAGCAAGTGCTTTTCTCTGTCTTTTGTTCTTTGATTAAAATGACAGACAGCAGCAGGGTTATTAGGCTGCTGTCACTTTAAGAGCTTATGCACTGATCCAATATACTATTACACAACGGGCGCTTTCTTTCTCAACTATTTACATTCCAAAACTGACTGTATTTACCCAAATACTCACCAAGACGGGCATTTTGACATCATTTTGTATGTATTTGTCGAGGCACAATAAGGGGGGGTCACCTGTGAGTATAAAGGCATGGTGTGTAACTCTTAATTGTCTGACGATGAACCTACGTGCTCGAAACGTGTGTGAGTACCATAAAATATTTCACATTTTTGGAGCCATGGTGTGCCGACTTTTTTTCCTTTTTCCATCGGAGAGAAGAGTAACGGTGTGTCAATACTGCAGAAAAGGGAGTATTGGAACAGTTTCAGATATTTCAGTATCGATACATATCGAATTATCTGTATTTTTGACAACACTTCTGTGCAGATTTAGCACACACATAACTCGATATGAATATTAAATATATCCGAGTTGCGCAGCACCTGTGCATTTCTGGCTTACTTCAACACAACCACCACTAAGCAGTGAATAAAGGTGCGCTGGTTTGTTTGCTTTGAAGGGAATCGTGCAGACCCTGACGAGTTTGCACCCCTGTATTATAGTATTTACTCTTTTTGAATGAGCTTATATTTTTATATATATATATGTGTGTGTGTGTGTAATTTTATGTGCTTTTATCTTTTCGAAATATTTCTGTTTAGCATTAACATATTTTGTATTTTAGTTTTGGTAATTAACACAAATGTATTGGTTATTTTTGTATTTTTGTAATGTATTGTTTTCTGGAATGTTACAAATTTTGTCATGTCCTTTCTGTAGTGTCCAGAGGTTCGCCTCAACATCATCTCCAACTTGGACTGTGTGAACGAGGTGATTGGAATCCGCCAACTCTCTCAGTCTCTGCTTCCGGCTATTGTTGAGCTGGCTGAAGATGCCAAATGGCGAGTGCGGCTGGCAATTATCGAATACATGCCCCTTCTGGCTGGACAGTTGGTGAGTCCTGACCGTCAATATCCTTGAATACTTTATCCTGAAACTGAAATCAGACTGGCCCGTTGGTCAGTTCTTATTTTTCAGTCTCTCTTAAAGCATTTTAACGAATCATCCTATTAACTTATTGACGGAAAGTCGCTTTGGGTCCTGTAAGCTGATCTAACTGATGAGGCATTCTTCTTTTTTCTTTTTCTTTTTGTCTTTCTCGTGGTTCCAGGGTGTAGAGTTCTTCGATGAGAAACTCAATTCTCTGTGCATGGCTTGGCTTGTCGATCATGGTAGGTTACTTTTCTTTTTTTTTTCTTTTTTTTTTTTTCATAATTTCCTTTTCAAGTGTTAAAATGTGTTCAACTCTGGCACAAATGTCCCACACAATGTTAAATGTGAGACTTTTTTTGAAAAATTTAAACTGCAGTTATAATGTGTTGGAGTCTGTCAGTAGACTAACACTTTAGTCTCTGTAATCTTTAGTGTATGCCATCAGAGAGGCAGCCACCTGTAACCTGATGAAGCTGGTGGAGAAGTTTGGAGCCGAGTGGGCACAGAACACCATCGTGCCCAAAGTGCTGGGAATGGCTAATGACCCCAACTACCTGCACAGGATGACTACCCTCTTCTGCATTAATGTGAGTCAGACCTGATCTTTAACAAACAGCTGCTAAGTCACAGAGGAATGTATGGGGTTGGTGCTGATGTACTAGCTGGAAAAGCGCAGTTTGCTGTATGTTTTGACATTGAAATATATTACAATCTGTCTTAGTTTAATTATTCTCTTTGTAGAATGGTGCTACATCCATGAAATATTTGTCTGTTATCTAAACTTTTCTTTGGTATCAGTCAGGGTTGTTGCACTCAGATTTTAAATGGACTATTATTGTGGACAAAATAATTTACAGTAATAATATTATTGTGTAATATGTAATTTTGAAAAAAACAAAAGGCTATCGGTCAAATTCATCTTTAAAGGGGAACTATGCAGTTTTTTTTAGCTTAATTTACCTTAACTGAACAGCTTCGGAGTCATTGGAATGGTCCATCTCACTTCCCTCTAGCGCCTGTGAGCGGAAAAACCACCCTTGCAACTTTGAGCCGGCGGGCACTGCACACATACGGCACTGCACACATACATTTATATGCTAGCCTTCTGTGTATCATACATACCTCAGTGGACATGGCTCTGTGCGTTCACCGGCTTCTTTGAAAACAAATGCACATGACCAGAGGTAGAAGATGGGAGGGGGGAGAGTCGCCAACGAGTTTTGACGACGGTGTTGTCAAATATCTATTCCGAAGCTGTAGGCGGAGCTCTATAGAGAATCCCGCAAGCAAAAAGCGAGAAAACGGCGAAGAAATTGCCAAAACTGCATAGTGCCACTTTAACTTCGTTATTTTTCTCCTTTTTTGGCCATTGAATCAAACTTAACATACAAGTGTAGGGAGGTGGAGAGGGAGTTTTGAATCCCCAAAAGTACAGTGCATTTTTTTTTTTTTGACTTTTTATGATGTGCAATACTGCCACCTATTAGATGATTCGTTACTCGCACTGATTTAGTTACAATATTAATTAAAACAGTGATCCATCTTATCTACATAGGCAACAGCCTTCAAAGGCATTTAAACCTTGTAATTGCAGTTTCTCAAATGGTGATCTTCAAACAAAACACATGGGAAACTTGATCTGTTCGTGTAGAGTTTGATGTTAGCATGTTGCTAAACTAATTGTGTGATTCTGTAAGCATAAAACAGATATTGGGGCACAGATATAAGTTGTTAATTAGGTTTTTTTTGGAAATGGACTAAAATACATCTATAATGGAACTTTTGGATCAAGCCTTCACTTCATGATCCCTGATGTGTAAAATTGTCTGTTTTAGGCTCTGTCTGAGGTGTGTGGACAGGATATTACCACCAAACACATGCTCCCTGTAGTTTTAAAGATGTCAAACGACCAGGTAGCCAATGTTCGCTTCAATGTGGCCAAGTCACTCCAGAAGATTGGACCTGTGCTGGACAGCAGGTATGTGATCAAAAAAAATTCTCTTCACATTCTCTTCTCTTCACATTTCTCTTAATGTGACTGACTCACTTTAGCATCATGTTCCCCTGATGTTTTGATTACAGCTGTCTGCAGACTGATGTGAAACCGGTGCTGGAGAAACTGGCATCAGATCAAGATATGGATGTCAAATATTTCGCTCAAGAGGCCATCAGTGGTGAGTTCCACAACTGCTGCTCTTGAGTGTTGTGCAATCAAAAATGCAAACCTAAAAGCTACTATCATTCTTAAATTCAACCTGAATCAGTGCAAAATGACAACATTATGTAACACTTGAGTTAAAATCAAAATATCAAAACTGTTTAATTTAATAGTAAGATTATAAAATGGATAGTTCTAAAGGTGCCGATATAATGATAGCGAAGTTCTTTTTCGTTTTTCGAAAAAGTTCAAAATACCTGAGCAGCTTTAGCGAACATCCCGATGCTGCTGGAAGTGAGGTTTAGATAAATATGTTAATGTGCAGCACGCTTTCCTCTCAATAACTAAATAAACACAGCAAAAATGGCAGCAGTGAGAAAACAGTAGTTAACAGGGTCCCCGCGGATCTTTAAAAAGTCTTAAAAGGTCTTAAATTGGATTTTTTTAAATTTAAGGCCATAAAAAGTCTTAAGTCTTATTTTTACTTATGAAAGGTCTTAAATTTTAGATGACACTTTGACTTAAACTTATCTAAATGCTTTCGATCTAAATGCTTTTATCTAATTAGCGTAGGCCTACGTATTATTTTTTAAATTCTATCTTTGTGGATTTTCTTGTTCACGTGACAATTCGCGTTACTTACGGCAGCATATTAGCCTACGTCTGTCTCCTGCACGCGAGAGGAGAGAAGAAAACGAGTAAATGTCTGTCCAATTGTAAGTTCATTCTTTATGTGCTTAGGAGTGTGCGATATTGTCTATGAACTATGATGATATTGTAATCATTGTTTTAACTATGTACGAGGCACTGCGAGTGCGAGCTGGCATCGCGTTTCTCTCATGCTTGCTTTCACTGCGTGATGTGTCAGTGCAGTTATAGATGTCCCCAAATTAGTTTTTGTCTTATAAATATAAATATAAATATAATATGATATTTATATTTGTTGTTATATTAGAATATCACATGAGCAAGAGTGCCGTTTTCCTGTGCACAATTGCAAATGTGATATTTATTTTATACAACAGTTAAATTAACAATAAAGCTAACATTGTGAGTTACTTTTTGGACACAATATTGTCAATTTTCACTTTATATCGCCGACGAGAATTTCATAATGAAGCCGTGGTCCAACAGACAGCGATAATTGATTGATTGATTGATTGATTTTTTTTTTTTTTTTTTTTTTTTTTTTACTTAAATCCGCGTTTTGAACGAATCATTTTAACGATTCAATGAACAATCACTTGTTTTTCTGAATGAATCAGCCGTTTGAACAAATCCGTTGAATAAATGACTCCAACAACTCGCTTATTAAGACAGTGACTTGCGCCACCTACTGGTGGTTTTAGTTTCATATTTAAAGTATACTTTAATTAAAACGTTAAAATTATAAATCATTTCAAATTTGAATATTGAATAGCTTTATTTATGCAATTGTAAATGAAGTGTAAATATAGTAATGCCAGTTTTGATGCCGCTTGTGTGTCACCTCTGCACTGCAAGGATGGATTTTAATTTAATGATTTAATTTGACATAGGTACTGTGTTATTCTAATATAATTTAATTTGAATGTTAGAATTTGACATAAAAGGTGATGCATACCTCTAAATACGTTTAGAAACAATATCCATATATAGGTGAAAATGCCCCTGGAAATCAATTTAAGGTGGCAAATATTGCCCCTTAATAAAAATGTTAATTTCGGTCACTACTGTGAACTGTGACCACTGCATAGAATATAATAAATATGAATATCTTCGTGGGTCTGCTGTCAACAACAGGCCTAAACCAGCCAGGGTACCAGTACAAAAACACAATCAGTAAAATATCATCTAATTATTATCAACAAAACTTGAAAATATCGAGACATATTTTTGTCAATATTGCGCACCCCTAATGTACGGTATTAATTTTGATTTCTTCAGGTCTTAAAAAGGTCTTAAAAAGCCTTAAATTTGACTTTAAAAATTGTGCAGCTACCCTGGTTAAGAAAGCACCAGATTATAGTGATGTGGATATGTTTTCACAAGCTTTGCAATTCGGCACTCCAGTCGGCAAGCAGCTTTATGGTATTAAACATAAAAGAACAGTGTCGCTTTCAATTAGAATTATATAAAGCAGCCCTCCAGTGTGTCTGAAAGCGTTTGGACACGCAAACCATGACGTCGTGACTTGAGCAAACTTTTCTGGAAATTGAGCTTTGGTCTGGCTGTTTTAAACTCCAAACAAACTTCCTTTTGTTAAAATGACATCAAACCAGTTCGCTCTTCGATTTATATCAGATCCTTGATTTTTCTTTTTATTCTCTTCCTACAGTTCTTTCTCTGGCCTAAAGTACCCTCTTGCTGAATGTAAGACCCATCTCAAGCTGACCTCCATTGTATTTATTGACATCCAAGACCATCCACTGGACTGTTTATGGAGAAACAATGTGTTCTGTTCCCTATCAGTGAGAAGTGTTTTAGAGAAACTTGGCTTCTCTAAGTGTTTTTTTTTTCTCCAGCTATTCACCACATACCATCTTGCTCTTCGTTCCTACCCTGCAATAGGCCCGGTGAGCCCCTCTTGCTAACCCTTCACTTGCTAACCCTCAGCCTGGGGTCACACACTTAGATGGCGTTTTACTATTCACCTAACAATCTTATGAAGCATCATAGGTTAAGAGAAAAAAATAGATGTATTGATGCATCAGTTGTCTATATTTAACTTGCGTCATCTGTTCTGATGGGCTGAACCATGTTTGCTCTTAGTGCTGATTTTAAGCTGGAGTTGACCTGCGCATGCGCACAGCATGACAAAGGGCCGAATCACTACTGCAACTTTCAACTATCATTTGAATACTGTTCCTGTGCCCCGTCGTACACAGATTGTTGTTAAACCAAGACCCCATAAAGCACTAGCCGATGTCTATTCTTTCAGTGGCGTGCTCTCGTACTGCTCTCAAAGTGCTTATCGTCTTAAAGGGACCACAAGAAGTTTCCAGCAACTGTTTTAAAAGAGAATGGGCATTCCTAAACGGCCCTTTTTATCTTCAGAAGGCAAGCTTCTCCATTCTGTGCCATTGACCATATTGCACATTTTTCTTTTTTTGTTTTGTTTTTAAAAAGATGTTTAACTTTTGTCCTTTATATGAATGCATCTGCATGCCTCTTGCACACAGGTTCCGTAGGCCGTCTGTATATTAAGAAGCTCATTAATCACAGGGCATCTTAAACTCTCTCCCTCAACGCAATGCTTTTTGCCTGTGATGTTGACTGTCCGATTCTTCAGCTTCAGAGTGCAGTCAGTATAGTAGCATATTCTATGTAATGAGTGTCTTTAGAATGTGCTTCGGGTTTTATATGAATATGGTCTCATTGCCCTTGATGGAAGGGAACTCAATAAAGAACGTTATATAACCCCATTTCACTGTGTGTGGACCTTGTTATCTGTCAAGCCATATACAGTAAAATGCAATATAGCGTGAGGATGCCTAAGCTGGGAGTGGATTGCAGCAGAGCTGTTTATTGAAGGAGGCATATCATGAGAAATCAAATTTTCCTTTATCTAGTTTTTGCACCAGGTTTTCATTGTACACTGAACTTTCAGAACTCAACTTCCGTCCAAAAAAAAAAAAAAAAAAACATCCAGAGAATGCAAAAAAAGTTTATGAATTTTCTTTAGAAACTTTCTTGTCCAGTCACAGTGAGGTCATGGCAGGAGAGATAAAATAATCCATAAATATGAATAAAACAGAGAACATTGTAACTAGTTTATTATTATTATTATTATTATGTGATTTTATGTACTCTGTACACTATACTATTCAAGAGTGTGGGGTTTATTTATATCATTTATTTTTTAACTTTAGTTCAGAAAGGATGCATTACATTGATCAAAAGTGACAGTAAACATTTATAAACCTTACTAAATATATATATAAATAAAATAATTCTGAAAATGCATAACAGTTGCCACAAAATATTCAGTAGCACATTGACAATAATACAATAATTTTTTTAACAAATTAGCATATTAAAATGATTTTTGAAGGACCATGTGACACTTAAGACTGGAGTAATGGCTGTTGAAAATTCAGCTTTGCCATCACAGGAAAAAATTACATTTTATAATATATTTTAAATAGAAGTTATTTCAAGTTGTAATATTTAACAATATTGCCGTTTTACTGATATTTTTTTTAGCAAATAAATGAAAAATGAATGAAATAAAAAAATGTTTAACCAAAAATCAAGTGATCAAGTTTTTGAACGGCATAAATATGCAAGGAAAAGGGTTATTGGGCTATTAAAATAATACTGAGTTAATATTTATTATTATATTGTTAAATGTGATTTTTCCATCACCTCTTTTTGTTTTGTTCTCAAAATTGATACATTTCTTCTTTGCAGACAATGAATAGAACATCTCTTAGTGTTGTGCTGGGTCTTCTACAACACAAGAAGAACTAAATGTAAAGTCAGTCAGCACCAGCAGCTCTGCATATCCTTCTGAAGGATCCTGTTCTTAAGAAAGAGTGCTTGGTTTATTTTTAACCTGTCAGACTCACATAATTGGTATACTCAGTTTGGTTAATAAAAAAGTGCGTCAGTCAGATTTTTTTTTATTCGTTTAGAAATCCAAATCAAGATCTCATCACTAAAGTCCTGGCAGTTTTTAAAACTCATTCATATTTTCACCGGCACATAGTTGGCATGCAAGGTCTAACCGGCTGTGAGAGCGGTCACGGCTTTGAGCGTTTGTTCTGACAAGGCTGTTATCTGTCTGAATTGTGAATGCTGTTGTCGTGCCTGCTGATGAACAGTTTACAGCTGGAACATCACGACTCACATTTGAGTGTTAGTGCCATTCTGCACAGATTAATCATCAGGGGAAATTATCTAGTTTTATGGAAGACTCCTATTCATTCAACAGCTATCTATAAAGTTACATTTCACACACGATGGCTGTTCTCAGGTTGACATGATATTTGCAACATTTCTCCAATTTGTATTAGGATCTAGACCAGTGACAAATTGCCTGCATCAAATGGCTAATTTAAGAAAAACTGAAGTTTCACTGAAACCTACAACTAGATTTTTGTTTAATTACTGTGCTGACAAAACACATTAGTTATTCTCCACATTATATTCTGAATGAATTTACAGACAGCGACTGACACTGTTAGAGCGGTGTTTGGATTCCTGAATAAATTTGCATGTTGAACTAATTGTTTGAGAAAATGATTCAATTACCCATTCTTGCTTCTTTCCTGAATGAATCAGTCCTTTTGAGCGAATCGAATAATTGAACGACTACACCTGTTTACATGACACTGTTTTCAACTAAAAACGTAAAACTTTTTATGCGTTTTGGCTGTTTGTTTACACGACAACAGTGTTGGATGCCTGAAAACGCAAAGTTTTTGAAAATGGTCTCCGTGTAAACAACAAAAACGCTAATCTCTGAAGACGATGACGTCATACACATTATGTCACGCGTATTACGTGTTCAGTCTATATAGTGCAGCAGATTAATGGCATATTTCAAGAGAATCGTTCAAATTGGTATAAAAGCATGACATTTGGCACAGATACTCTCTAAGGTTCACTTTTTGGGAAAAAGGCGTTGGCCACCCAAAAATTCAACATGGCCGCTATTTCTGTCAAATGCTCATTATGTCAATCGTTCAAACAGTGATGTAGGCATAACATTTTGTGAAAATACTCTCTTCAGAATGTTTTTTTGGAAAACGGTGCTTGTCCCTCAAAAATTCAAGATGGCAACCATTTTTTCAAGATGGCCGCCATTTCTCTTGAATCCTTACATCTTTTTTTCAAATGGTGATGCTATCATGAAATTTGGTACAAATATTCTTCAAGGAACATTATCATGGAAAAAGGTGTGTGCCACTCAAATTCAAGATGGCCACCATTTTCAAGATGGCCACCATTTCTGTCAGAGCTCAATTTAAAGGGTAACTAAACCCCTGGTCATAGCCTGACTCCACCCACTGGCAATATTTAAAAAATGCTGGAAAAGTGGGCAGACCCCAGCGGAGATACCGAGGGACGAACCGAGGGCGGGGCTGAGCAAGACCCGCAGTGATGGATTAATTGACAGCTGCTGTCAGACTCTAAAATGGAGAGTGACTGGAGTGACGCAAGTTTTCTTTTGCTGTCTATGGACGCAAGTAGCTTTGCAACAGAGCTGTAATTTGAAGTCAAGGACTTTTCTCCCCCACCTTCACCTGAAGTGGAGGAGGGTGAATTGTCTGTGGACACAGGGCCAGAGCCGCTGGCTCAAACTGCGGTCTTAACTCCCGCATCGCGATCGGCATCCGACGTAAAGTACATGCATCTGATGAGTTATATCGAGTTGATGTCAACAGCGCATGCTCTCTGTAGGCATATTCATATTTTGCCGCCATGTGAAAAAATCCAGCAAAATGCGCCAGCGCGTTTGTCGACCCCAGAGGATTAACTTTAGCCTAACCATAAATTGTGATTAAAATATATATGATCACTCACATCAAGACGCCACTGCGGTGGTGGAGTCCATGCAGGAAAAGCAGCGTTTGGCACTGCGTCACTTTTCAGCGCGAGCTGTGTGGAGAAGCCCATTTCCACCTCTATTGCGTTACCATCCTGACCACTGTACTAAATACAAATAAATCTACGCTAACTTGAAGCTATCCTAACTGATGCAATACTATGCTACTAACTAACTATGCTTCTAACAATACTACACTAACAACTATGCTAATTAACTACCTAGGCTACACAAAATAATCTAAATAACTATATAAATGCTATGCTAAAAAGATGCTAAAATACTCTATCCTGATCGTTTTCAATACTCGCAATTCCAACTTCTGACTCGCTACAGTGGTTTTGACGAAACAAGATGGTCTTTATACTGCCAAGGGCGTGGTAGCTCGTACCAAGGGCGTGGTGAACTGGAACCTGCTTACGTCACCTGCCACCGCTTACGTCACTTGCCACCGCAAACATCCAATAGGAAAATTCAACTGCAGTAGCCACCGTTCAACCTGAAGAGGGCAGCACTCAGACGTTTTTACACCATATATTGTAGATACCCAAATGTCCCCACAAATGATACCCACCATACACTTTATATCCAAATGTCAAAAAAGTTACTCGAATCAATGAACAGCACTAATAAAGCCCCATTCTTACAGATCATTAACTAAAAAAAGTTGGTTTAGGGTTTAGTTACCCTTTAATGTGTTAAGGAAGGTTTTGTTTAATAGAGTGAACGTCATTACACCACCAGGGCACACTGGTGACTTCACTGCTGTGGAACTCAGCATGGGGTTCAGTGTCAGCTGATCTAGTTTTACTTACACTGTAGTTCTTGACTAGTAGTAATAGTATAGCTAAGTTTAGTGTCCCAAATGCTGTCTAACAGCCCCTCATCAATTAGCTAGTAATAGATGTAGTTAGATAGCCACACCTGAATTGACAGGTTGTGCCAGATCTAAACGAGGCCAGGGAGGTCGACGCCAAGTGACAAACAAGAATAAAGTTCCATCAAATTGACGCAATTTCCTGAGACATATTGATAACAAAACAGACCTCTTCCACTTTCTGGCTGACAATATTGCTCAAATGACTGTGCCAAACAAAGTTGTTGTAACCAAGGGACCCGATGTCTTGAGTACATCTGAAACCTGTCTCGATCGCCTAGACAAATGTTTCCATGAGGAAGCGGATAGCCGCATCTTTGTACATGCCAAACATGCCACAGAGGAGGGCAGCAAATCCATAATGATCAAAGCTAATGACACTGATATTCTTGTTATAGCATTGAGCATCTTTCCATCCCTCCAGGATTTTGGTCTCCAGCAGCTGTGGGTTGCATTTGGGCATGGTGTGAGCCTACGGTGGATTGGTGTTCATGACCTGTACCATGTTATTGGGCCGGTTAAGACCAAAGGCATTCTATTCTTTCACGCCTTTACGGGTTGTGATACTGTATCAGCCTTTCGCAACAAAGGCAAAAAGACTGCCTGGCAAACCTTGGACATTTCCTTGAGGCCTCATCTTCAGCAAACTAAGTCAATACCGTCCTGTTCTGACTGATAGTGACCTGGAGATCCTTGAGAAGTTTGTGGTCCTGCTGTATGATCGATCAAGTACAGCTGTTAGTGTAGATGAGGCTAGACTTGACATGTTTGCCCGAAAGCAGAGGCCATATGAAGCCATTCCTCCAACAAGAGCAGATGTGCTTCAACACACTAAATGTGCTGCATATCAGGCAGGCTGCATATGGGGTCAAGCAACCCAGTGTCAGCCAGAAGCAGAGAGTCCTGCTGCCTGGGGATGGAAAAAGCTTGGTGAACAATGGGGGGTCTTCTGGACAGCAAATGCACCATTCTGGACCGTGATGTACAGTGGGGAGAACAAGTATTTGATACATTGCTGATTTTGCAGGTTTTCCTACTTACAAAGCATGTAGAGGTCTGTAATTTTTATCATAGGTACACTTCAACTGTGAGAGACGGAATCTAAAACAAAAATCCAGAAAATCACATTGTATGATTTTTAAATAATTAATTTGCATTTTATTGCATGACATAAGTATTTGATCACCTACCAACCAGTAAGAATTCCGGCTCTCACAGACCTGTTAGTTTTTCTTTAAGAAGCCCTCCTGTTCTCCACTCATTACCTGTATTAACTGCACCTGTTTGAACTCGTTACCTGTATAAAAGACACCTGTCCACACACTCAATCAAACAGACTCCAACCTCTCCACAATTGCCAAGACCAGAGAGCTGTGTAAGGACATCAGGGATAAAATTGTAGACCTGCACAAGGCTGGGATGGGCTACAGGACAATAGGCAAGCAGCTTGGTGAGAAGGCAACAACTGCTGGCGCAATTATTAAAAAATGGAAGAAGTTCAAGAAGACGGTCAATCTCCCTCGGTCTGGGGCACCATGCAAGATCTCACCTCGTGGAGCATCAATGATCATGAGGAAGGTGAGGGATCAGCCCAGAACTACACGGCAGGACCTGGTCAATGACCTGAAGAGAGCTGGGACCACAGTCTCAAAGAAAACCATTAGTAACACACTACGCCGTCATGGATTAAAATCCTGCAGCGCACTTAAGGTCCCCCTGCTCAAGCCAGTGCATGTCCAGGCCCATCTGAAGTTTGCCAATGACCATCTGGATGATCCAGAGGAGGAATGGGAGAAGGTCAGGTGGTCTGATGAGACATAAATAGAGCTTTTTGGTCTAAACTCCACTCGCCGTGTTTGGGGGAAGAAGAAGGATGAGTACAACCCCAAGAACACCATCCCAACCGTGAAGCATGGAGGTGGAAACATCATTCTTTGGGGATGCTTTTCTGCAAAGGGGACAGGACGACTGCACCGTATTGAGGGGAGGATGGATGGGGCCATGTATTGCGAGATCTTGGCCAACAACCTCCTTCCCTCAGTAAGAGCATTGAAGATGGGTCATGGCTGGGTCTTCCAGCATGACAACGACCCGAAATACACAGCCAGGGCAACTAAGGAGTGGCTCCGTAAGAAGCATCTCAAGGTCCTGGAGTGGCCTAGCCAGTCTCCAGACCTGAACCCAATAGAAAATCTTTGGAGGGAGCTGAAAGTCCATATTGCCCAGCGACAGCCCCGAAACCTGAAGGATCTGGAGAAGGTCTGTATGGAGGAGTGGGCCAAAATCCCTGCTGCAGTGTGTGCAAACCTGATCAAGAACTACAGGAAACGTATGATCTCTGTAATTGCAAACAAAGGTTTCTGTACCAAATATTAAGTTCTGCTTTTCTGATGTATCAAATACTTATGTCTTGTAATAAAATGCAAATTAATTAATTAAAAATCATACAATGTGATTTTCTGGATTTTTGTTTTAGATTCCGTGACTCACAGTGGAAGAGTACCTATGATAGAAATTACAGACTTCTACATGCTTTGTAAGTGGGAAAACCTGCAAAATCAGCAGTGTATCAAATACTTGTTCTCCCCACTGTATATGTACACCTTCCTGGATATGTTGCCCCCAATACAACACTTGCTGACTGCCAAGCAGGGAGGCATTGGCTACCATTTTTAATGGTCTTTATTATGACTCGGCAGGGCACAACCGCTCAATCTCAGGTTGGACACTCTAACCACAAGACCTTTGAGCTGGTAAAAATGTGAATAGAACTTTTTTTTTTTTTTCAATCCTTCCTTTTAACTCAGTCCCAAAAGAGTACACTATTAAAGCAACTCCCACCTTGAAAAATGAATCTTGAATTTTTGCGATTGCCTTTTTCTAAGAGTGTGGCCATTAAGAGTATTTTTGCTAACATGCATGTGTGCATCAGTGTATATACTACCGAAATGACGGCCATCTTGGAAAAGGTCTCCATCTTGATTTTTTTATTGGCCATCCAATTTTTCCAAAAAGTGGCCTTAACAGAGTATTTGTGGCATATTATCTGTATCACTATTTTGGAAACAGTGGCAATGAACATAGGACAGGAATGGCAGCCATCTTGAAAAATGGTTTCCATCCTGAATTTTTACTGGCCACTTCCTTTTTCTAACAGTGGCCCTTCCTCTCTGTGGACTGCACCTTGCCGTGGTTGAGAGGTTTGTGTACTCCAATGAACCTGAGAGCTATGTCGGCGGGGATTTTATATCCCTGGCAAGTTTAACAGGTCAAAGGAGAGGAGGCAGACAAAGCAGACATTTGACAGGAATGGTGGCCATCTTTAAAAATGGCGGCCATCTTGAATTTTTGAGGGACAAGCATCTTTTTCCATTAACGAAATGGAATTAATGTCCTTTAGAGAGTATTTGTATAAAATTTTATGCTTGGATCACTGTTTGAATAATTGATATAATAAGCATTGAATAGCAATGGCGGCCATCTTGAAAAATGGCCGCCATATTGAATTTTTGAGTGGCCAACGCCTTTTTCCAAAATAGTGGCCCTTAGAGAATATCTGTGCCAAGTTTCATGCTTTTATACCAAAGTGAACGCTTTTTTTACTAATCTGCTGCACTAATAGTATTTCATCTCCATCTAATGGCCTGGCAGAAGAATACAGCGTTTTAGTTATTTTCGTGGATCCGTGCGAATGGGGATTGTTTTGACATTGGTGTCGTCTGTACCCGGAAAACTCATCTATCAACAACAACACTATCGTTGTCGTGTAAACGTACCCTGAGACTGACTTGCTGCCACTGTGGTTTTTAGTTTCATATTTAAAACAATACATTTTTCCAACATTTTGTATTTCTATTTTTAAAAAATTATCTGTATCTATGTAAAAATGCATATCTTAACATTATGCAATTTTAATTGCAATGTAAATTATTCAATAACCCATTCTGTGTTCACAATGATGAGCCAAAACATTATGACCAGTCACAGGTGAAGTGAATATTGATCATCTAACAAGGCCACAGATTATGGCCTGGGTAGATTAGATGGTAATCAAATGATCAGTTCTCATAATCATCATGTTGAATGCTGGAGAAATGGGCATTCATAAAGATCTGAGCGAATTCGGCAAGGGCCAAATTGCTATGGCAAGGTGACTGGGTCAGAGTCTCTGAAAATGCAAGGCTTGTGGATTGTTCCCAGTCAGCAGTGGTTTGAGGAGGGACAAACCAGTGACAGTGTGTTGAGCGCCCAAGGCTCAACGATGCACGAGGGAAACAAAGGTTATCCCGTCTGATCGCGAATGGAATGGAGTGTCTTTTAACCACTGAAAGTCCATCATTCTCTGTACATGGTCAGAACTGAGGTAGTGTGTTGTAAGACGTGGTTTGAACAAAAACATCACTCACACAAATGATTTCAGTCAAGGAGAGTGTGACCTTTATTTCCCCTTGTGCAAGAAACTCAGCATTTTCAACTGAGTATAACAAAATTCATATTGTGATTACATATTGGGAAACATCTTATCACTGAAAACCGACTATAACAAAACAGTTCACTTTTCAATGTCAGTAATAATATCAACACTAGTCAAAGACTGACTACAAATTTTAAATAGTCACGATAAGATCTTTTTCCTCCAAAGGCATAAAATGACAACACTCACTACCAACACCCATATTTTGAACATCAGAACTATTTCTCTAGATATTGCTATACTTTTGAATATAATGTAGGACCATGACAACTATCTCATGTAGCTGGTTCCAAAAAAAAATCCACATAGTGGACTTTAAAAAAGAACCTAAATGGAGACTTTGGTTCAAGGTATCTTTTAAAAGAGAGTACTTCATACTGCATTTCCAAACAGGAAGTTTTACTTGAAGAATTAAATCTAATAACAAGACATTCTTCGAAAGGAACAATAAGAATTGAAAGGCACAACACGTTAAGTTTCTAAGAAAAAAAAAAAGCAACAACAGTTTGAGTAGTAGTGCACGCTGTGTGAGATCATTGTATGTTGATTCTGATTGGTGTAATCCATGTATCTCAAGTCTGAATGTTTACAGTGGCTCTAAAAACAAACATACTGGTGGAAAAGAACAAATACTGTAACCTTGTTCTTTTCTACTTTTCCAGTCCACTTCGAAGAGTCCAAAGTAGGTAGTGTAATTGTAAAGTCAACATGAAATCAAAATTCACCTTATTTACTTTAACACATGTTGTTTGGTCTTACTGTGCACAACCATCAGTGCATATTATTCCACAGATGATTTGTTTTTGTAATATTTTATCATCGCTCAGCACAACTTCTGTCTGCTGACATCACCTAGGTCATGCACGCTTATTGGTTAATGTTAACCAGCCGTCAAAAAGCTGTTTAGGCAATGTGGTAATACTTGCAATAAGCTTGAATTTCTTACCATTAGTTACTGCTTTAGGTATCATGAAATAAGTGAATAACAATATTTTGCAGCATTTATTAATCTTGGTTAAAGGTAATTTTGTAAATATACTTTTGTGTATTGTTAATTCATGTTTGTTCATAAATGTTAATTTATGGGAGTATAAATAATACATTTTCAACTGCTTTATATGTCTAAATTAACATTAACCTAGATTAATAAATGCTGCAAATTATAGTTTGTTCATTTATATGTAATTATCAAATGTTTACAAATTGAATCTTGAATCAAATTGTAAAGTGTTTGAGGCCATTCAAACAGAAAGCGTTTTTTGCATTCCACTGTTCAACTTTTCCAAAGTTTTACTATGTAAACATGCGTTAGACACAGTGCTGGAAATATGGTGGGACTGAGTCCAGGGAGTGAATTTTAGAAAGGGATGGAGGGATTCCAGTTCAAAATGTAGAAGATTTCCAGGATCCACGTAATAGCCGCCAAATGCTATACAAATTTCATACATAAATTTATTGGGTTTTTTTTCTGCATCTATGGTTTAAAAATATACAATATGTCCCCAATTAGGAAATATAAACTCGCAATTTCGAAAGAAAAGTCAGTATTTTTTCCTCTGAACTGGAAACGCACAAAATTGCGAGTTATAAACTCCAAATTGTGAGATATAAACTTGCAATTCAGAGAAAAACTTTATATTTTATAACTCACAATTGCGAGTTTTTATCTCACAACTGAGAAAAGAAGTCAGAATTGCGAGTTTATGGTTATATCTCATAATGCTGTTATTTCTTACAAAAAAAGATGTAAACTTGCAATTGTGAAATAAAGTCGCAATTATCTTTAAAAATGTTTCTTTTTACATTTTTTGGTGGAAACAAGCTTCCATAGAATGGCATCTTAGTAGTACTTAGGTCTCGCTCTATATTTTGTTCTCCTGTTTCACAACCCAGACAATAAAATGTGACTGGGCCGTGTGGAAACTACGTGTACCAGATGTGGGCCGGATCTGGGCCGACACTATGTTGCTGTCTGGGTAACAAGTACATCATTTTACTAAGGAAAAAATGCTCTGAATTGTTTCATGCTGACTTTTTTTATCGTCCTTATATTTACACATTTCTTTGTTAATGATCTATTATTTAAAAATCACACACTACCAATAATGAAAACTTGAGTAGCTACTAATCATTTAAGTATTAAACAAACTACTTATAAAAACACTGAAACTCATAGAACTCTAGAGTATTATATAGGAAAAGGAATATTGCTTTAATACTGATTTTTAAACTCTATGGTAGCTGCACTACATTTCATATGTGCTTACCGAAAAAAAAAAAAAAACATATCAGGACACTAGCGCATCTCACAAACATCTTTGAAAATGAAGGTCTGTAAGGGTCTACCAAAGGATCAAGTGCACATCTGTAGCATCTGTAAGATGTGACCCAAACCATGGCATTTTGTTCGTCCCTGAGGGAGCTTTTTTTTACCACACTTGTGTCTGAGAGCCAGCCTCAGAGTGCTTTATTTCACATTTAGTTTACGAGTACACACCCTTGTGGGGCCTCTACGGTCTCCACCATCTCGCAGTCCAGGAAAGAAGCTTCAGGTGTGTGTTGTGCCGATGGGCTCTCTGCTTTGCCCGTGGAGAGAGGCGGCTGGGCGGGAATCCATGCGTACAGGGGCTCTGTAGGGAGGGACGGGGTGTAGTTTGTTTGATTGTCTGGTGGCGGTGGCCAGTCTGGAAAGCGGGCTGACTTGGGGCCGTAAGCCAGGGACGAGGCTCCAGGCTCCAGAAAAGGGGTTAGGGTTTGGGTCCATGTGAAGGGAGGGCTGGACAGGGGACTGTTCTGGGGGTCTCTGCAGTCCTGGGGAGGGGGGTAACCATCCTCTGCCAGCTGCATCTGGTAGAAGTAGGCCTGTACCTGAGACTGCTTCTGGAGATAGAGCCTCTTCTGGTGCAGTCTGCACATAGGATTACAATTGAAAAGGTGTCATAACTGAAAGTTATAGTGTCGCCCAGATCCGGCCCACATCTGGCACGTGTGGAATCCACATGTACCAGATATGGCCCGGATCTGGACCGACACTATGTTGCTGTCCGGGCAATTTCAGGACATTTTGAATGCAGTTGTTCCTCACCTGTGCTCTTGGAGTTGTTGCTCTAAAGTGCGTGGTGCAGCCTCTTTACAAAACATCTGCCCACTTCCAAGACCACTTGCCAACTGACTGGCCCTCTGAAATAACAAAAAACAAAACAAGCCATAATAAAAATCTTTTTAAAATAAATATCTTTTTTATTCATGAAACTCTAGATGGTACAGGCTGATGGATCCTTTACATGCAATCACGTTTTACTACATGGCACAAGCGAATTGGCCTCCGCTGATTCTGCAGCCAGTGAGATTGCTTGCCCAACACTTAAAGGGGTCATGGACTGATAAATCATATTTTCTTTGAGCTTTTGGCATATAAGAGGTCATCATATTCAGAGCCGGACAGTAACGGAGTACATTTACTTGAGTACAGTACTTAAGTACAATTTTGAGGGATCTGTACTTTACTCGAGTATCATTTTTGGGGAGTACTCATGACTTTACTCAAGTACATTTGAGAGGCAAATATTGTACTCTTTACTCCACTACATTTCTATCCATAACCGTGAGTACCCGTTACTTCTTCTAAAAAAAAAAAAAAGGAAAAAAGAAAAATCTCGGAAACTCTCAATTTGTTGGTTCCCTCTCAAACGTGATTGGATTGTGCAGGCGCCACTGATTGGGACAGCCTATCAGCAATCACCGCCAAAAACTTTTCAGCTTTCCGCCAAAGTCAACTCCATGGTCAGATTTAGATAAGAGACGAAACCATGGACAAAACAATGGATGAAGACGCAGCAGGTCCATCCCGGGAGTATTTTTTTTCCCCAGGAAGGTAGGGGAATACTCATGAATATTCATTAGGGAAGTCATCCCTGATTGGTCTTAACCCCAGTGACGGGTAGGTTTAGGGGTGGGGTTAGGGGTAGGTCATCAGACCAATCAGGGATGACTTCGCTAATGAATATTCATGAGTCTTCCCCTACCATCCTGGGAAAAAAAATATCGCATCCCGAACCCGTGGCCCCACCTCGCCAGACTATTTCAATTTTCTGAACAAGTTAATGATAGTTTTCGCTTCAAGTGTTTGCTGTGTTTACCAATGTAAGCACTGTGGCAGTAGTAATGCAATATTTAGAAAATGTACTCTTGTACTCTTGATACTCAAGTACTTTTAAAAACAAGTACTTTAGTACTTTTACTTAAGTAGACATCTGACTGTAGTACTTTTACTTGTACTTGAGTAAAATTTAGCAAGGGGTATCTGTACTTTTACTCAAGTAATGAAGCTGTGTACTCTGTCCGCCTCTGATCATATTATACAAATATCCAGCAAGTTTCAGAGCTGAAAACTTCCTTGTTAGTCCAAAAAAAGCTTTTATTGCAACCAAACTGTGACAAGTTATTTCTGCTATGTAATGATTCATGTAGCTACAGTCAGATGTTCTTTGTCTATGTGTCAGTAAATCAAACCAGTGACTAAACGGTCAACTTCACATTGTTTCTCTTAGTAGGATGAAAATAATCAGTTATATATGAGGGAAATCTATTCTAGGGGCTCTATTTTTTAAGCCGACCATTATTTTAGAACATTATTTTAGAACGTATTACTTCCTTGGCGCTGTGCCATGCAGCCACACATGACACATGTATCACGTTTATTTCCTTTTTTTATTCAAAATATTCACAAACGTGTTAACTACATTATGAATTATATGATATATTCCGATTATCAAATATGTGGAAGTGAATGTGTTGTGTTGTTTATAATGATCAAGTTATTTGACATAACATGCGATGAATTTGCACCGAAATACAGAGGATCTGTCGGCTTTACATTAGGTAAATTCATCCATTTTTCCCGAAATACACAAAAGTGGCCGGTGAACTGGGAGAAGAATAGAGTAAACTTTATTGTTTCATACACAATGTGTATCTGATATGAATATAGCACTTCGTCAAATTATAATTGAAATAATTATTATTGCAGCTTCCATAGACATCAGTGTATGGAACTCGAATTTAACAAACAATAAATGTATTTTTTTTTTAACAAACTTGATTTAAATGTCTGAAACCTAAAATAAACATTATGTGGTTGAAAACATTGAATAGTTGTGATATATGAAAAGCACTGAGCGCGTCCGTCTCTGGCTCAGCACCAGCCAAAGAGAAAAAGCATGTTTGAATTTAGCAGTGACGCACTGAACGTTCTATTCACACCGGTGTGATCATACGCATCAAAGGGTTAACGTCCCGTTTCGGGGGTGGAGGGGGGACAGTTTGAAACTGAGGGGGCACAAATCAGATCCCCCTCACGGCGCCGACCCTGGTGCAGAAAACAAGTTACAGTGACGAGATCTCTGCATTCATGCGCTCAACATGTCTGATTGGCTACAATGCTCATCACTGCAACCTTTCATGCCATGATCTAAATATAATGCTATAATCAACACGTTTCACGATTAGTTAACATTGACAGCAGTAATAGTAAAAATGTGGTAAAAGTTTTTGAGAGAGTTCCACATGTAATACTTAGCTATTTCATATGCAAAGATATTAGCCAATCAAAGCTGTTAGCCAGAGGGATACAATCAGGGTAGAAAAAATGCCTTTTATTTCTAAACTATGACCATATTAATTTGTAAAAATCATATTAACATTATAAGTGCACCCCAGGGAAAATTATAAAACAATAAAGCAATGCAGTTCATGACCCATTTAATCAGTGTTTTCTGTAATCTGGTCCTCTGAAACCCTCCACCTCCCCCAGCTCCACCTGTATAGATCTGCAATGGGATTTATCTATGCCTATTAATGCAGCAGCAGCAGCAGCATATCTTACATGCTCACAGCAGCATGTCTGTAAAAACTGTAAACGGTAAAATACGATTAACTGGTTGACAGAAAGTTTCCGTACTATATACGTTGAATAACCGTAATAGATTAAACCTGCACATTTAATGTAATTTTACAGTAAAACACTTAAATTTACAGTTTTTGGAAGTGAAAAAGTGCAAGTCATTGTATTATTTACAGTGAAAAACTGTAAATTGAAATTCCCAGAATTCCCTGCGTGACACTTCACATTTGATGTATTTTTGTTGAAATAATGGTTTCTTAGTTTTCTTAGTTTTTTTTCTAATTAGTTATGTACATTAGGGTTTTATGTTACATCTGATGTTGTTCAATTAATGTTTATTACATTTTTATTTTTCTGTCATGCATGTTACCGTGATGGTGTTTAGTATTTGTGTGAATGACACTGTGCACCTTCTTTATATATTAGTATTTACCTTCTCAGCTTGTGGAAAAGCTGCTTGTGATGAGCTTTGATTCATCATGTGACTTTTTCATCACCACCTGTTGGGTGGTTGTCAGTATATTACAAAGGTACAAAACAGATATTAGTACTTCAGTAGATTGGTTAATTAACATTATATCAGTTATTGAAATACTTTTCCCCCCTGTAAATTTAAGTTAAATTTGTACAACCTAAAATGTTGCTACCGTATTTTTTACGGTAAATTTGTGGCAACCACAGTTGCCGTATTTTTTACAGTTTACCAAAAATCAAGTTTCTATAAATACCAAGTTTTAACAGTTTACATGCCAACCAATAGTCCTGCAACATATTTACACATTCCACTATATTAGCAGAAATATTGTTTTTGTACATTTTCACACTGTGATATCTGAATCAAAGATATGATGCTAATATTTAGTCTGTATCTATTAGTTTATTCAATAATACATTAAAAAAAGTTATTCATGCATACGACTTGAATACACCTCTTCTTTAATGAGCATTTTAATTTCTGAATTAAAATTCATAATAGAAAAAAAAAATCATAATAAAGAAAAAAACTTAAATTCTTGAAAAGAAAACCAAGTAATTTGACTATCTTATATTATCATTTCTCAGAAAAAAACTGCATCATTGCTTATTGATATTTGAAAAATGTTTGTCTGCATGGCCAAAGTCATGTGGTCTAACCAACACGCAGAATCCATGGATAAAACGAAGCAGATCATTGGAGCTTTTTTATGATTTAGGCAAGGTTAGTTCAGGTATTACAGTTTTTCTCAATCGATTTGACACATTTCTCCAAATTAATGTGGTTGCTCTCAAAACAATTAAAACAGCAAACTAACCACACTCTTATGTTGGCAAAACAGTTCAATATTCACTGCATAATGAAGCCATGCATTTTATTCTAGTAATGCATTTATCAAAAATAAATACTAACATCAATACTACAAGTGTTGATTTGATAACATATTCAGCTATAGATACACAAATACAGGAATGAAAATACATTTTTTTCGCGTCCTTTCATTGTGTTCTTCAAAGTTCTTTAATGACGAGTTTAGTTGTATAGCATTGAGTTTTACAAATAAATAAATAAATATACTGCAATTATTGAATCAGTGAACTTTATAAATCTTGCCTCTCATATACATCTGGTCAAAGAATTTCATCAACATCACAGCATATATTTTCACGAGTCATGGATCGTGGGTAAAAAAAGCTGTGAATGCTGGATCCATCCTTGTGCCTCAACTTCTCCACAAGCCTCTTCCATCATTTGAAGAAGACTTACTTGGTTGTAAGAAGCTCTTCTTGCTTCTCCTAAATCCTCAACTCTTCTTGCTCCATCTCCTCTTCCTATACCATCTATTCCTTTCCCCTCTTCTCTTTCAACCTCTTTCAATGTTCCTCTCCCTCTCAATATTACCCTTCCTCTCCAAAACCTCTCACTCTTACACCTCTTCCTTTTCCCATTCTTCTTCCCATTTATAGTTTTTGTAATTGATAGCTGGGTAAACAATTAGGGAATTTGCATTTCCTGTGTAGTGTGTATTTCTAACTCAGCAGATATTTATTTGGGGCTAATTGAGAACATTCCAAGTGCAACTGAGAATTGAACAAATAATGGAAAAATGGTGCACAAATGATTGTGATTTTTGTAAAACCAGTAAAAAGAGCTGCAATTGTTTTTTCCTGATATATTAACGTTTTGGTTGGCTGTATGAAGTAGCCTACTGTGAAAACATTTGAGAATTTGATTCAGTTTTAAAAAAAAATTATGCATGTGATTTGTAATTTGCATGAAATGAAGGAAAATGTACAACCTGTTTAGGACAACTACAAAGTGTTCAGGTTACTGTATTAACTGTTTTGAGAACAGTGACCTGAGTTTGGAGAAATGTGCCAAATCGATTGAGAAAAACTGGTGCAACTCCCCACTAACTTAATAAACACTTTATTCACAAACTCTTTATTTTGAAAAATATATGTATTTATATGATTTAGATATGAATGTTCACATAAATTCATAGTGTATGGAAAATAACCTATTATATTTTACTTGGTTACACCACATGACATTTTTAGAATAATTAAATTTAAACTTTTCTTGAAAATTATAAAAAAGTTTTTCAAAACCATAAGAAACCAACATTAACACAAAAATTACATTTCTAAAAGCTTGGCTCGTGTGATTTAAACCAAATTTTTTCCCCCTTTTGTTTATTGTGGATACTCATATACACAATTGACCCACCTGTAGTCGCTGAGCGAGGTACTGCGTCTCCAAACTCTGTCTCCTGGATAGCAAATAAGGGTGCATTTTACCCGTGAATGTCAACGTATCTTTTCCACTTAGACACTGGCGTCCTTCACCCTGAAATTATAAAAAAAATAGGTATTTATATCAGCATAAATACCTTAGTCATCGGTCATCTTCCAAGACTCTTATCCGTATTCTGCCACCTATTTTATTTCAAGTTCAAAGGCACAATACTTATGCTTAAAAATGTAAAAAAATAGAAAACAAACTGAGACCAGCACAAATTGCTCTCTGACCTGGTGACTGAATGGATAGTCCTGTGGACTGACGGTGGGGAGTCCTAACACTATCTGGGCTTTGTTCAGCTCCAGGAAGCCCTTGGTCCTGGCCAGGTTCTGAAGGTGCTGTCTGAATGCCACTAAACCTGTTAAACCATAGGTTCAATAAATACAACAGATTTCGAGTCAGATGAACTGGTAGAGATATTCCTGTGACTGCTGCAGGGGTGGTCTGACTCATTGACTACTGCTATAATTAGTACAGAAGTGAATCACTGTGATTATATTCTGCTTTTAAAAGTAGCCATTATTCATAGAAGGTCAGATATCAGTCAGAATGAGGGTTATTTTATCCACTAACAATAAATATTCCAAAACACTGATTATGACATGCAAATACATGCCTGCAGACAGTAAAGTGGTGGGCATGCTAGATTTTGTGCTTCAATCACACACACAGAAGAACAGATGCAGTAGCAGATTTTTTTGTCTTTTGCTGCAAACTATAGTCTAAGTTTGGTGAATTCTGACCTGTGCATTTATATAGTGAAAAGACATTTAACCAATAAAGGATCTACATGTAACAGAACAACCTCTTGGCTTAACCTCTTGATCCCCAATCTATATACACTTGCAGTCATGATAGTGTGTTCTCTTTAAAGGGATAGTTCACCCAAAAGTGAAAATTAGCCCATGATTTACTCACCCTTAAGTCATCCTAGGTGTAAATGACATTCTTCTTTAAGACGAATACAATCGTCTTGGTTTGTCCTGGTTCTTCCAAGCCTTATAATGGCAGAGAATAGTTGTTCATCTATCCATCATAAAAGTGCTCCACACATCTCCGAGGGGTTAATAAAGGCCTTCTGAAGTGAAGTGATGCGTTTGTGTAAGAAAAATATCCATATTTAAAACTTTATAAAGTAAAAAAGCTAGATATTATATTTAAATATTTACCAACACTTCAGAGGGCCTTTATTAACCCCCCAGAGCCGTGTGGAGCACTTTTATGATGGATAGATGCACTTTGATGGAAAAAACAGAAACGGCCATTCACTGCCATTATAAAGCTTGGAAGAGCCAGGACATTTTTTAATATAACTCAGATTGTATTGGTCTGAAAGAAGAATGTCATTTACACCTAGGATGACTTGAGGGTGAGTAAATCATGGGCTAATTTTCATTTTTGGGTGAACAACTATCCCTTTAAGAACACAGAATTGGCCCTTTATTTCATTAATATTATATAAGCTGTGAGTACAGTTATATACTATTAAGTTCACATCCTATAGCCCATATATGTTGTCCAAAGTAATTTCGCAAGCATAAATGTAGCGTGTCCATTCCTTGAACAAATTTTGAGAGAAAGGTGATGGATGAAAAAGCGAAATGAAAAATAATGTGCACAAGAGAACACAAATCATCCCGACCTTGAGTGAGAGAAGTGTCTGAAGCCCTTCGCCCCTCTCTGAAACTGACTAGTGAGTGATTATGAGCGTCCCGCTCCTCTGTGTTGAGCGGCTGCAGGGGTTCAGGAGGCTTCTTGCTGAGGAAGACTGGAGCTGTGGAGCTGGCAGGTGTAGTGCTTAGAGCTGGATTCTCTTCAGGCAAGCTGAAGTCACTTTGTGTTGAACCCATGCTGTACTCTGAGTCCATGCTGCCGAGGGACGGGTTCAGACCTGTGGAGAGTAACTGAAGTTCACTCAAGTATATAGATGTAACAGTATTTATTCAGGGTCCAAAATGAATGGTAAGACTCAAATGCAAGTTAAAGCTGACTTTGGAGAGTACATAAACCTTATCAAGTTACCGTGAACTTTAAGAACTGCAACATAATGCATGGTTTACATTACAATGTAAAAACAATAATCCAAGCCTCACTGACCACATTCCAGTCCAGACATAAACATAAACACATCTGTTTACCTGTGAAATCTCTGAATATGCACTTCACCTTACTGAGTAGACTGCATTTTTAGTTTGTCCTTTTGTTTATACTTTATCCTTTTTGTTTTAAGATTTAAATTAAGCTTTCATTTCATTTTCTCTAACTTTATTTTATTTATCTTATCTTATTTTTTCCTCTTTATTATGTAAAGCACTTTGAATTCCCATTGTGTAGTAAATGTGCTTTATAAATAAACTAGTCTAACATTGATGTACTGTAAGTGACATGAGCAAAATCAAACTGTCTACTAAAAAAGGTTCACTGTGTGTTAATGTCAGTAGTAGTTTAGCTAGAATTCCAAGTTTCTCTCCAGAACTCCATTCCTTACATTAAAAAAACTGACATGAGTGCAGATGACCCTGTTTTGAATTTTCTTTTTTTATTCCATCTAGTGGGCATAAATAAATGAATTTAAGTTTAATTCAACAATATAATATTAGAGATGCACCGATCGGCCAATAAAAGCAATTATTTTCACTAGCTGATGATCATGGCAGATTATATCTTGTCAATCAAAAGAGGGCCAGAAAAACGTGTCAGATTGAAACTCGTACTGTGTGTGAAGAAAATCTCTGGTGTTAAATTTAGGGCAAGTTAACGCGACAATAACAAATTAATAGTTAAAAAACAGCAACATTAAAGCAGGCTCTATTTGACCCAATGAATCACCTGTAGTTCAAGCCAGGGTTGTCAGGTCTGCGTTTTTTCCCTACACCAAACATTATTTGTAGTGCGCCTCCCTTCTGATAATCACAAAGAGGTTGTTACTTCTGATGAGAAACAAAGCCTCTGCTTTTAAATACATTTATTTTAATACATAGCACAAAATAAACATGAATGAACATCAGAAGGTATATTGAAAGTACAGTACAAGTTGAGAAAAATGTCATGTAAGATCACATTTATCTCAGTTAAGTTATCCATTGTTCACAGGTCTTTAGTTGGCTATAAAAAACACTAGAGAGGAGCTTATTTACTGTTTATTATATATGTATATTTTGAATAAATTTGAGTTGCATAAAATATTTACGTTTTTTATTTGAGTGTGATTATTACATAATAAAATAAATACCAGTAGAAAATAATAGCTCTGTTGTTAATTCTAACCTCTAACATCATAGTAATGTACCAAATGAGAGTTCCCTGTATAGTTTGCAGCATTATTTGGGAGATTTTTGTCCTTAAGAAAATCAAAACTCTGTATCGGCAGATATCATTCTGAATAATCGACTATCGGTATCGGCAAAGACATTTAGTATCGGTGCATCTCTAGTATATATAGTATATGCATACTAATCTGCATTAAAGACTTTTACATTGTTACAAAAACGTATATTTCAAAAAAGAAAATTCTGTTCTTTTGAACTTTCTAATTGTCGTTGAATCCTAAAAAGAGATCCTAAGAGATGTTTCTTGAGCTCTAAATCAGCATATTTGAATGATTTCTGAAGGGTCATGCGATGCTGAAGACTGGAGTAATGATGCTGAAAATTCAGCTCTGTGTTCTCATGTATAATTACATTTTAAAATATAATTTCACGATATTACTGTTTTTACTGTATTGTTTATCAAATAGTCTTGGTGAGCAGAAGATAAAAACATAAAAAAAATCTTACAGACCACAAACTTCTGATCGGTAATACAGTATGTATCTTTAAGACACTATATTTCAATATATATGTGTCTAGACTATAATTGCCTCGACTCAACATACAGTACAAAATGCAGAACTAACCTGTGATGGGCAGCACAGCAGGTTGGTTGGTGACCTCAGACAGAGTGTGCCGGCGCTGACTGAAGCGAGCTGTATGAAAGGCGGCTAGGGGCACAGTGTGCTCCTCCTCAGCCTCAATACCTTCATCAATGGACGTCTCCATGACGTTGCTAGGCAGCGAGCCGCTGACCTTGCGGACAACGACCGGAGGGAGTGGGTCCAGTAAGCAGCCATCCACCTGAGATATAAATACACACACACACTGTTGGCAAAACTATTTTGGGCTGAAATAGCTCAGCACTCTTTGGACGTTTTCACTTTGATTTTTTCAGATCTGACAACTGAAATCAAAGCTGAAAAGCAATAGATGTGACTACTAGCTGTTCTCCAAGAGGCAAACAAGAACGCTTTGAAATTGATGTGAAGTGAAGATTATTAGGGAATCATTTTATTCGACATGAAATGGAAATTCATCTATTTTCTTAAAGGTCCCATGACATGGATTATTTTATTATTTTATAATGTTTCCTGGGGTGCCCTTATAATGTTAGTATGTTTTTAAGATAAAAATATTGTAATAATTTAGAAATAAAAGGCATATTTCCTAGCCTGATTTGAACACTCTGTTTGATTTACTGATGCATAAACAGTACTGAACGATTTTGAGAGAAAGATTATCTGTCTGAACTTGAACAATTACACTAACACATCAGAAATTCACATAACCCACTGGTTCTTCAGAGGCTCGGATGAAGGAACTAAAAAAAATACTTTTGTGTTCATTTGTACATCCAAACACTGAGCAACTGCCATGCTTCGCTCGTTTGCAAGCCATGATGTCTCTCGAGGAAAATCCAATATCGCGTTCGCGCAGCTCATTTTCTCATGGACGGGCCAAATTCTCTTTGCGGGCAAAGAAGAGAAAGGGGAGGTGACCTTTCCCCTTATGACGACATAAAGGGAAGATTCTAGATTCGCCCGTTTGAGCTTTCATTTTCTCAAAAATACCCAGGGCTTGGTTTACACCTATCAAAATGTCTAGCCACTGGGGGACCATAGGCAGGCTAGGGGAACTCATATTAATGTTAAAAAACCTCATAAGGTGAAATTTTCATATCATGGGACCTTTAATGTTATAGATCTTATTATTAACAATACATCCAGTCTTTTTTTTTTTTGACCTTGTAATTTTTTATCCAAAATGTCAACTTAATCTTCTGGTGAAACGACAGACTTCTCTCTGATGTATGCAGGATTTCTCCAGTCAGTTTGTCTGCATAAACCCCGTCCCTTTCTTACAATTGACTGCAAGCTAACAATCAACATACACTTACGTCACTGGTAGTTGTTATTGTGGAGCTAGTTTAGTTTCCCCAAAAGGCGTTCCTATAACTAAAATTAGTCCCAGTTCTTGCGGTGCGAACACGCCAAAAAGCAGGTACATTCACCAATAATAATAGGAACTAAGAAAAAACTTTCCTCCGGTGCAAAAGCCCCTAAAGTACTAGTAAAATGGACTACTTTTTGATACATTTGGTACGTTTGAGTTTGAAAACTATGGTCACTTTTATTTATGAACTGTATAAGATTCAAAAGTCTACTTTCGTGTTCTATGGAATAAACAACAGAATATAGGTTTGGAACAACATTATTAATTTTCATCCAGTGTCAGTTAACCAACAACAAATAATATATATATTTTTTTATTTCTATCACTGGCCAGTATAGTTTAAAATCAGTATTTAATATTCATATTCTTCTTTTCCTTAAAATAAAAATTAAATAAAATGAACCTACTGCACAACGAATTACCAAAATGCATGATAAACCCCTTTTGTAAACTCTGCGTTAGACTATGTCTGCAACTCCATGTCCGTGTCATCAGTTTCATTTTTTCAGAGTTATGTAATGCTGCTCTGTCAAATGCCCACAGGCGACCAGCAGCTTTCCTGAATTACAATAAGCCAGTTGAAATAAGTTTGTGAGAGCGTGACCTCAACATGTTTGAAGAGATCCCTAGATTGCCATCTGTTCTGCTCCACAGGTGCAGAGGCTAAATGAATGACTTATCACGCTTCCCCTTCTTCATAAACAAACATTTACATTTTCATTTGGCATTCACTTTAAGTACCACTTACAGTCCATTCAATGGCTACTGTTAAAGTGTGTTGTTCCCTGGGAATTAAACTCTTGACCTTGGCATTGCAAACATCGGTTGAGGTACAGGAGCAAACAGAAAAAGACCTTTTGGAGGCCAAATTGGTATGTATATGGCAGAGTCCCCACATGATGAGTCAACGCTGCATGTCAATTAAAGGAACAGTAGCTGTGGAGATTGCCTTGCGAAAGCCAAGGTGACAAATGTTGTAGTCACGCTTCTCACGAGTGGACTGAGCACCCAGCACTGATCACATGGGTGGCCCATCACTGGCACATCAGGGGCATTTACAAAAACAGGGCCGTGGTGTTGTGTAACAGCAGGCAGCAAAACTGACAGGCTGGCGTTACTGTAACAACAGCCTGCAAATAGAGGGCTGAAATGCAGGCTTCATGTTTCCCCATGATCATATTATATTGTTATATATTACAATGCTATCATATTTTGTGCAGGCAATTAACTAAGAAAAGCCTGACAATATCACTGCTAAACACCTTTAAGTACTGTGGTATTCCGCCATGTTTCTCACTGACACGCCTCCAACTCGTAAAGATCAGGGTTTAAAGAAAACCCACTCATATTAACGGCATTGTGGTGGCGTTAATGTGCATTCAACTCATAAATACGATCTTTCCGACATGATTTAAACGCACCATAAACTACAGTATGTAGGGCAACCCTAATCTACAGCAAGGAGACGCCGTTTTCGACACCTCTGTGTAACGTAGCTCCTATGGCGTGAAAAAACAGGTATGTTTGAGCATTCTGTCCTTTTTAGTCACATCTTGTGACATCACATCCTGTTTTTGGTTCATTTAGATGTCTTTGGTCCATGTTGCGTTCAGTCGAACCGCACCAGAGTTCGTTTGTTTCTTGTTTGGTGCGCACCAGGGTTCGGATGGCAGCGTTCAGACTTATTCAATGAACCGCACTAACAGAGCAATCGCACCAAAGTTTGTTTTATTCAAACCAAACCTGTCAAGTGTGAACACAACCTAAAGTATACAATCTGTGCTACACAAACATATTTACATACAACAATATAAACGATATAGCACAAAATCGCTGCCACAATGTACATCATCATATCGCCCAGCCCTGCTACCATGGTATAAATGGTACAGCAAAATCTCTGCCGGTTGACATATTCCAGGTGTCACGAAGCGCATACTGTCATATCGCCTCATACCAGGTATCATATAAATACCCTTGCCTCTGTCTGAGTCATTCATATATGAATGATTAGCAATGAGTGCTTGAGATACCTACACTGACGCAAACCCCCAGTGGTGACACCAGCCGCTGAAATCATAAAGAGCATTTTTTATTATTTAATATATATATACGCAGTTGTTATTTTAAGAGGCTGTAATGCTGCGGAGATACTGCGGGTGAGTAATGAGGAAGAGATCAGGCTGACACGCAGGCAGAGGAACTTCACACGCTGCAGACAAAAGCTCTTATTGCCGTCATACAGCAGCGCCAATGAGTAACGCTGCTATTTAAAACATGCAGGCAGAGCTTGCGAAATATAGCCTCAAGCCCGAAAGGAGGATGAGAGATTTCTCTCTGTGCAAGAAGAATCCATTTAATAACCTTTTTTTCACTCTTTGTTTTGGGGCTCACTTCAGTTGAAACATAACTGACCTTGGGAGTTGCCACGTCTTCCTCTATGAGCGTCTGATCTGGGGAAGCAGGGGTTTGTGGGAAGGTAAATGTGTCTGTGGTGGACTGCAACAGAACAGGTGAACGCAGGTGACGTGCTGCCTGAGGAGGGACGCACGCTTGGGAGGGAACCGCCATGGTCTGTAAAATACCAATAAATATCATGGTATTGTAACTATCATGGTTGTACCTTTGTTACATGGACAGGTACTTTTAAGTAGTCTTAAACTCTGTATATGTTAAACTCACAAGCAACCCACCAAACCTTAAAAGCTTGTTTATATGGTTTACGGTCACAGAGGTTAAACTGAAAGAAGGATGGCTGGAATACAGATTTTGTTTCTCATGATTCCAATATTTACATTTTTATACCAACGCCATTTCAATATGTCTGGGAAGACTTCACAGATGGGGTTACCTTGACAACAGTCTGCTCAGCGACGGTGCTAGGGCGGCGCTGGCTGGCGTGCAAACGCTGTTCCACAGGGAAACTGCTGCGATGCGCTTTCAACCGCTCCACAAGCAGGTAGTAGATAGCAGCAAAGTGGTTATAGCTTTTGTTCTGGAGAGACTGTGACAGGAAAGGCAAGGAGAGCAAGACAGACAAGGAAAGAGAACACTAGAAATGTCACATTTCTATCAGTACGGTTTGAAAAGATTCTGAAAGGCTATACTTTGGAGAAATCAGATTTGGAATTCATAGGAGAAATTATTTTTAGAAAAAAAAAAAAAAAAACACTACTAGAGTTCAGAATTGAAGAATTGGCTCAGGATTGTCTCACAGAAATGTAATAAAACACAAGTTTTGTGGAAAAACATAAATAATAATATCATTGTTTTTGACTAATTGTGGATGTTTATGTATAATTATTTCCCCCCCAAAAATATGTAAATCCAGTAAAAAGATTTTAATTTTGACTTGCCGCACAACAAAATGTCTTCATAAACTTAATAAAAATAAATACTGAAATTGAAAATTTGATCTAATCATCAAAGAATATATTGAGAAAATTAGAGTATTTTGGTTCTCAATGAGTGATCTTCCATAATAGTACATAAAATGAGACATTTAGTTTATTAAATATAATTAAATGTATATCATTTAAATATAAATTCCTATAGCTGGCTATGTCAAACATCATTTAAGGTTTTTCATAATAGCCCATATGTTTTGCGCATGAAAATCATTTCAATTCAATTTGTAATTTCATTTGTACTTTCTTAAAGTCAAATTTGAATTACAGTTCTACATCCTGTTTGCAACCTTAATTCAAATGCAGTTTAATCTCAGGAACTGCACTGGAATTAATCACATTCCAAACCCTGGCCAAGTAAAAAGCTGATCAACTGACCTCAATAGTCTTCTGCTGGTCGATGCCCAGGCTGTGCATGAGTCGCAGCACCTGCTCACTGTGCTCACCCAAGCCTGATTTGCTCTCGCAGGGCAAACCCTGTCTGTAGAGCACAGGCCGCTGGGACGGGACCTCCTGCACCATCCAGCGATGTTCTTTGATCTGACTCAGGGACAAACGCCTGGCTGGATCTAGAACCAACATCTTCCTGATCAGGTGCTCACAGTCTGAAAAATTATACATTGAATACGATGAGCTCAAAAGAGATGCTGCCTCCTTCTGAAACTTTATCTTCTGGTGTAAGCAGCAATGTACTAGTTATGTAGCATTTAACCCCCAACACTGTCTTTCAGTATTGATTCCAAATAATATAGATATTGAGGTGGTTGACAAATACCTACTGTATTCATGCCAACTCAAACATGCATGAACAGTCGTATAATTGTGTTATTGTGACTTCCTCACCCTCACTCATGAAGTAGGGGATGCGGAAACGACCCTCCAGGACCCTCTGTCTGAGAACAGGAAGGCTAGGGCCGTCAAATGGAAGAGCGCCACACACCAACACGTACAAAACCACCCCCATACTCTGCATGACACACACATTCACAGAAAATCAATAAATAAACATAAATCTCTGCCTAGGAACTAGCACAAAGGACCACCCACACACAATGCAGGAAATAATAATTATGTTTTCAATCAATTAAATTACCATTAGTTGTTGACGCAATTCTCCATACTGACAAAAAAGATGACAAATCAACAACCGGGAAGAATTTCGTCAGCTGTCTAATACATACATATTAGTTTGATGCCCCCGAATATGGCATTACAATGCTTTTTTGAACATGGTACCATGGTAATACCATGCTATTTTTTGGAGAACTAGGTCAAGTCAAGTCAAATTTATTTATATACATGTAGTGTTTTTAATAATACACAAATGTAAAGCAGCTTTACAGAAATTCATGATGTTGATGTTTATAATCGCATTTAGCAGATTAGAGCTGGGGATACATTTTGCGGCAATACAAGCAATAAAACAGTTGAGATTTGCTATATCAGCCCTACGCAAGTATACTGTATGTATGATAATAAAGTTGGACATACTTATATATACAACTTTATATAAAGAGCTGGGTGATAATATAGTTACATTTTATGACTAAATAAATCAGGCAGTTGAGATTTGCTACATAGTATATTTTGCTTTACATGATTGTACTGCATTTGTGTGGATAAATATATCCATCTTTATATAGAGCTGTGCGATAATAAAGTTGACCCTTTTATGACAATATAAACAATCACACAGCTGAGATTTGCTATAGAGCCTATATTGCTGCTAAAAAAATAGCTAAAACCAGACAAATCTGGTTGGCTGGTCTTCCAGCCTGGTCATAACTGGCTTAACAGGCTGGCTTTAGAGGGGTTTTGACCACTTCTTTAGATGATCAGGCTGGTCTCAGCTGGTCAGGCCACGAGTTGACCAACCAGTTAAAACCAGCTGTACACCAGCTTGGCCAGGCTGGGAGACCAGCTTGACCAGCTTAAACCAGCTCCATTCATCTTAAAACAGCTAAGACCAACCAACCAGATAAGGCTGATTTTTAGCTTTTTTTCCCCAGCAGGGGCTTTACGTGATTATGATGTAACCATGTAAATAACATGGTACATGAATATTGTACTCAGTTTTATATATACCAAATTAATTGAGCATTTCCATCTGATATAGTCAGTGTACTGCCAAGCTCTTACCCAGATGTCCAGTTGCGGACCCTCATACTGTTGTCCTTCAAACACCTCTGGAGCTGCATATGGTGGGCTTCCACACCAAGTGGTCAGGGGTTCCCCGGGACGGAAGAAGTTTCCAAAGCCAAAATCTGTGGCAGATAAAAAGAAAAAGTCAATGTCAGCATTGACTTTGTATATAGTATACATTCATATATTCATTCTGCGTGGAAGACTTAAAGTACATAAGAAAAAAAATGTACAGGCATTTACAGGCAAAAAAGGTCCGTTGTCTATTGTCAATAGTGTAGCAATGTATGAAGCTCAGCTCACACAGAAGTCACTTTCAAATTAAGTAGCTTTTTATTGGTAAACACAGCAAATCTGTGTGACCAACTTGAAACTGTTGCAATTATTATGCAAGTCAATATTCTGCACATTTTACCAATTCCAAACCATATCAATCTAAATAACTACTGTTGATTTTGTATAATAGATAATAGATAACGGGGCTGGTAGTGAAAAACGTCTCGGATCACAACTGTAACCCTTGTTCCCCGAGAAGGGAATGAGACGCTGTGTTGAAGATGACTCTTTGGGGAATGCATCCAGCATGATAGCGTCTGAAGCACGTGTGAAATTAGTCCAATCTCGAGTGGTGTTGCGTCATGACATAATGTGACAGCATACACGGAAGCTACAAAGGGGAGCCGGCACACAACAGTAATAGCTTCTGATAGTTCCTCTTCATTCTCTTCTCAGGGAACAAGGGTTAAAGTCGTACCTTTTAGAGGGAACTTGCACTGCTTAGAAGACGACACAAAATACCCACTGTGACACACTGCACAGCTCAGGACGAGAGGACTTGAGAACCCAGCGTGGAGGGCAGATCCAAGCTATAATATCTAATGAAGGTGTGTGGGGAGGCCCAGCCAGCAACATCACAGACTTCTCGAAGGGAAGCCTTTGACAGCAAGGCTTTAGAGGATGCCATTCCTCTAGTTGAGTGGGCTCTTATCAGCAGAGGTGAGGGAAAACTGCGCGCCTCATATGCTGAGGAAATAGCCTCCACAATCCACCTGCTAATTGTCTGCTTTGGGACAGGAGAACCCTTCTTAAGTGACCCTAAACACACTAATAGCTGGTCCGACTTCTTCCAACCGGAGGACCTACGTACATAGGCCTCCAGGGCATAATAAGTGTAGCCTTGATCAGCCGACACATGTGGTGAAGGATGAAAAGCCTGCACGATCACAGACGGTGCCACATTCCATGGCACCTTGGGCACATAGCCTGCCCTAGGGTGGAGAAGGGCCTTTACCCTACCAGGAGTGAACTTGAGGCAAGAGGGAGAAACAGAGAGAGCCTGCAGGTCCCCAACTCTTTTGAGGAACGTAATGGCTAGCAGGTAAGGCATTTTAAGAGTCATTAACTTCCCTTATACCTCGTCAGTGGGTTTGAAGGGTACTAGGGATAATCCCTCTAGAATCATGGCCAGGTCCCAAACAAGAACCCTGGCCTGGATGACAGGCCTCATCCTCCGAGCGCCACAAAGGAAACAAGCAATTAATTGGCGTTTCCCCAAAGGGCCAATACTTAAAGGTGGGTGGGAGGCAGCTATGGTAGCCATGTAAACCTTCAGTGTGAACAGCGAAATACCACCACAGAAACATCCTTGGAGGAACTCCAGCACTGAAGCCACTGGGCAGTTAACTGGGTCCAACTGGCGTTCTCTGCACCATAAAACGAACACATTCCACTTTAAGGCATAAAGTTTCCTCGAATTATGTAGGAGAACACAGACATATTGTGTGTTCGCACTAGAACATGATGACCCCTGAGGTCCGGGAGGAAGCACAGCCATCATCCCCAGGCAATTTATGTGCCAAGAGAGATGATGCCCTCTCCACAGACCTCTGGTAAAGTGACCCTCCATAACTGCTCTCAAGCCTGTGAGGGATGCATCTGTAGTCACGATTTTTCACTGACAGAATGCTCCCAACACAGGACCCTGGGACAGTAACCACAGTTTCTTCCACATAACCAGAGAACGAAGGCATCTACGCGTTACCCTGATCATGCGGAACGAGTTTCCACTCGGGGAGAACCCCTGGTCCTGAGCCGTCACTGTAGGGGTCTCATGTACAGCAGGCCACAAGGTATTATGTTAGACGCTGAACGGAAGAACCAGGTATTGGTATGCTTTTCTTCTTGAAAGCAAACCTCAGGAACTTCCAGCATTGAGGAAGAATGGAAATGTGGAAATACCCGTCCTTGAGATCTATCATGACAAACCAGTCCTCTGACCTCATTTGACTCATGATAATAGGGATAGTTAACATTTTGAACCTGAATCTCCTCAGAGACCAATTCAACACCCTGAGATCTATAATGGGGTACAACCCTCCATCCTTCTTGGGAACTATGAAGTACCGGCTGTAGAACCCGGCCCCCCTCTGCCGAGGAGGAATACATTCTATGGCCTCCTTCACTAAGAGGGATTGAACTTCTAGCTCCATTACCTGACCCTGTTGGGTTGACGATGGTCCACAACACATCACTGAATTTCTGCGGACAGTTGACCACAAAATTTTCACTCGAATTTCATTTTGTAATCCCTTTTCACTGTACGCAGGACCCATTGAGATATATTGGGAAGATTCCTCCAAGCTTCCACATACTCTACTATAGGGGGATCAGTCTCTCGATTATGACTGCTTAATAATTATGCACAACTGAATATAAGGCGTTTTTCACTTTCAGCCCTCGTTAACAATTATATATCACTTTTAAATGATTATTTACAAAATGAATAGTAGTTATTTAGAGTGATGTGGTTTGGAATTGGTAAAATGTGCTTGGGAAAAAAAATATGAACAGAATATCGACTTGCATAATAATTATGCATGCACTGTGTGTGGGGAAATGTTTCATCCTCATGTGAAATACCCAATTGCATGGATTTCTATTGAAATGACTGGATTTCACCAAGGAAAATTCACAGAACAGTAGTAAATGTGATCGCACCTTTACTTGCATATAAGTGAATGCATCCCTTTTTTTTTAAATCATAGAAGCTGTCATTTAACTTGTTGAACAGCACAAATATTTTAAGAACCTAAGCCACAATGAAACTAAGTGTCTTTGTCAAGCTTCTTCAAATAATTTTTTACACTTGCTGTAGAATATCGGAGTGGTTCTTGCCCATTTTGGTATCATTAATGTGGGCGAATTAGCTCAAATCAATTGAAAGACCAAAGCTTAGGCAGCTGACTTGTTGCCTTGCTGCTGTATAAGCCATTGCCTTCTTAGGGAGCATTTGCGTTCAAAGTTACCTCACAAAATTGATTTAGTTCAGATTTCTGAGGCAGAATATTGAGCCAATGATCTACAACAGAATAGAGAGAGCTTTAGTGATAACCAAGCAAATATTTAATTATCACAATACAAATTTTTAGCTAGAAATTATGTAAGTAAGTTAAGAGCCTGGTTGGTTTGGGATGAGCTATTCAACAAAGTTTGATACTTGAGGTTAGTTTTTTTTTTAAATCCCTAGTGTGAAGCAAACAATTGTGTTATGCAGCCAATATGGAAACTAATTGAATTTTATTTGACAGATCTGGTCACTGGTGCAAACTAATATATAACACAAGTAATTGTAAATATAAACTGTCCAGCTGGCTAAATAGATTCCTGGCTGTGTGTCAGCTCGGGGAGGGTCTGCGTCTACTCATAGACAACCAGCGGTGACGCATTTCCCCTGATCTTTACTCCCGGCATATAATGGACAGGCTCAATTGTGTAATGTAATCTATATAATTTAAAGATTAATTGATGCACGTCACCGCTGATTGACGTAGAGTAATGATTGCATGAGGGCGGGAAGAAAAAACTCATGCTGTAAGGGTGGACATAAAACAGGATATTGTGTTCTATGTCCACGTAATACAGAAATCAAATTCTAAAAACACGTTAACATGTAATACAAAACACATAAGTAATGAAGACAAAAGCCTTGATTAGTCAGAGACTGTTTTTTCTGATAATAAGTTACACCTGACTGTCACCCCGGGTCAGAATTGCATTGTTGAGAGAAAATAAGCAATGCACTATACAAATAAACATGGGTACCTCTTTCATTCGGCACAAATCCAAATTAATCTGCTTTGTGCAGTTTTTTGTGCTTAATGTTAAATGAAGTACCAAACGAAGGTTCGGGAGGAGCCTAAACATTCAGTCCCGTCAATCATCATTACAAGTGTACTATATAAGCACCAGACACTGCGTCATCCCATTGACAAATTCTTCCGGCAGCCCTCCTCCCAGTCTCCTCTAATTCTCTCTTTCCTCCTATGCGCAGTACTGTTATAGGGGGTTTTAACTCTGAGCTCGAGCTGAGCCTCGGGATCAAGCCTCCTCCAAATACAGCAAACCAAGTTAGTTTACCATTAACTTTTAAGGTTGAATGGGCAGGTGAACTTGTGAATTGCATTATATAATTTATATAATATTTATTTTATATTTATAACTTATATCATATCACTTATTGAAATATAAGTCACAGCACATTTGAGATGAAAAAACAAAAAACAAATTCGACTAATTTTCCAAAAAATACGATAGCAAAATTTCTGTCATGTTCATCCTGCCCTTGTACCTTTATTTTGTAATGTGGACTTTAATTAAGTTCACCCCTATCTGCAAACTATTGAAATTTTAAAAAAACACAAGTACAGATATGACGCAATGAAGCCTCATTTACTAAACTCGCGTGACTTTAAGTTTGATTAAAAATAACAAAATATTCACAAAGGTTTTAAAGCTTACGTTTCGAAAGCAGCCACCACAAATTGTGAAATCTCCAAAACTATTTGTTGAGATTACATATCAATAACATTAGCACTAAAATCAGATAATCATGGTAAAAATGGCATTTTATCTCAAATTGATCTAAAAACTGTATTTTCAAGCTGTCTCCGTTGATTCACAGACGATTACTCTATAAGTAAGGTTTTAGAAGAGATACCAACAGTATCTAAAACTGTGCTCAGATTTGCCAAGATAATGTCTCCAATGAAAAGTTGGGTTTCAATATAATGAACTCAAACATTTCTTATTAACTTCTTCCCAGACCAAATTATCTGAGCTATGCTGTTCACATTCATTTGATATCTCTGCTCTTACTGTGTTAATGATTGTCTCAGTTTCTGAGGAGAGACATCAGAGAAAAAGTTGATATGCCAATGAAACATGACTGTGAACTCCAGCAACATCTGCAATAAAATTTCCCTTTGAAAATATAAATAAAAACCCTTTCAGAAATGACTCTGAAAAATGGAGGCATGTCTTAAAAAGCCTCTGCTGTGATGAGAAGCACTTCGCTTCTGTTATTTAAGTGCATAGTGACACAATGGCAACGCCCTATAATGCATTTTCTGTGTCTCTCTCTCAGCTTGGTATGACATAAATACAGACAAACGGTCTGGCACAAGGATCCATTCTCTGCAGTGACTGGTACTTATGGAGCACTGCATGTTAGACGCCTCTCTGTCATCCTCCACCCCACCAGCGTCTAGTAACAGTCATTATTTTACATCTCAACACTACGACTGCATGCTTGAAAAGGACAAAACAAAAGTTGACTGTTTGCATTGCATACGTATTATGTCAGATTAGGCGCAGGTATTTCAATAGTTATTTTGTTGATTTGTTAATTGTTCTTAAAGGGGACATAGCACACGCAGTTTCTGCCAATCTCATGTTAGGCTAATCTTGAGTACCTATCCTTCATATCTCTGAAGAGACTTTAGTTTGGTCAGATTTATAAAAGACAGATACGCTGTACCGAGTCTTTCCGAAAACAGCCGCGCTCCTGGAGGCGTGTCATGCAGCGCTGCCGACAGCTTCCGTAACCCAAACTTGCACGTTGATGGGCGTGCTCTTGCTCTCGCTCTGGTTGATGTGTGTGCACGCTCTTCCGGGAGAAGTGCCCATACAAGGAATTCCGTCCTTTATGACGTCATACAGGGCCATACTCGTAAAAAACTTTCCGAAACTGATTCGAATCTTTATACAAATGTTTAGCATGATAATCCAACTCTTTAAAAGTAGAAATAAGTCAGAATGCATGACATAGCATTAGATATCCCCTTTACTGAATTTCATAATGTATGCATTTGTGGTGAACCAGTATGGGGTTTAACCAAGGGCGAACCAAACACAAATTAATCTTCCAGATGATTTGTTCAAACATTATTCTATGCAGAACTCAACACTCCAGACCCCAAATCAACAGTCTATTCTAGGGCCATAAATGGAGTGGGCTCCAGCCAGTCTGAGCAAACCAACTAAAAAACCCAGCTAATAACTTTATGGCCATGCAAGCTTCAAAGAGATGAGATGTAAGTTTGTTTATACTGGTATTGTACCTGTTATGTGCTATTCACTTTCACACTTTTGCTAAAATGTGTTACTTTGCACACTCTTCATATCACAGTCCTGCAAAGATGATAGAAAATATACTCACATGTTCTGTCCTGCGGCAATACATGAGAGGTGTGTTTTAGACCAAACATATGGTGACTGAGTGGAACCTGGACGCGTCAGTGAATGGTGAGGTATTTTGCTAAATAAAATTATCCTGTCATAAGAATTGCGCGATAACTTTGTTATTTATTTTTCCATCTGTATCATCTCAGTGAGCTTTTATAAGGTTTTACGCATTCGCAGTAAGGTGAATTGAGCTTTTTCAGGCGTATCAAAAGTTTCTCATCCACACTGAAACGTTGGGAAACACCTGAAAACGCTAGTGTGGACGGAGAGCGTTTTTAAATGAAAACTCAGTTTTTAAATGGATCCGGATTAAATGTAGACGTAGCCCCAGTCAGCAGTGGTGAGAATTTACCAACAGTGGTTTGAAGACGGACAAACCACAAACCACGGTAACAGGGTGTTGGGCACCCAAGGCTCATCGATGCACGAGGGAAACAAAGGTTGTCTGGTCCAAGCCAAAAGAATTTCTACTGTGGCACAAGTCACACAAAATTTTCATGATGGTTATGGGAGAAATGTCACCCCACAGTGCTTCACACTCTGCTGCGTAGCTTCAGACCAATAAGTGTGTCTATAATGACCCCGTCAATCGTCGAAAATGCCTACAATATTGGGCACATGAGCATTGGAACTGGACATTGGAGAAGTAGAAGAAGGTCGCCTGGTCCAATGAGTCCCGTTTTCTTTTACATCACGTGGACGGCCGTGTCTGTGTGCGCCGTTTACCTGGGAAAGTAATGCCACCAGGATGCACTGTGGGACGTCGACAAGCCGGTGGAGGGAGTGAGATGATCTGGGCAATGTTCTGCAGGGAAACCTTGGGTCCGGCCATTCATGTGGAGGTAAATGTGACACCTACCTAAACATTTATGCAGACCAGGTACACCCCTTCATGACAATGGTGTTCCCTGGTGGAAGTGGCCTCTTTCAGCAAGATAATGCACCCTGCCACACTTCACACATTGTTCATGAATGGTTTGCCCTGGTCACCAAATTCTCAATCCAATTGAGCATCTGTGGGATTTGCTGGACTAACAAATTCAATCCACGGTGGCTCCACCTCACAACCTACAGGACTTGAAGGATCTGCTGCAAACGTATTGGTGCCAGATACCACAGCACACCTTCAGGGCTCTTGTGGAGTCCATGCCTCGGAGGCTCGGCGCTGTTTTGGCAACTTAATTCACATTTTGCACAAAATTTACTTAAAATGTGACACACTTTTGTCAATAGGTCAATCATTCACAGTTAATGAGTAATAAAGATAATCAAAATGGCTAACTACTGGCCATTTAATCATCTGGTCAATATATCTCCCAGTAGTATGCATCACACTTCCTCAGATACTCAAAACATCTAATAGTATTCAAAAAACTATTATGTAACATAATAGATTTATTTCCCAAGGCAAGTTCACCATAGCTTTGCAGTGTACAAACAGGGTTACGTGAAATAGTGTACTGGATGAACTGCATGAGTTGTGGTCATTCTAACTTAGGAGTACGTTTGTGTTTAAGGAATGAACTGTGCAACTAAATCCAGTTTGAACTGATGTCACTGAGTAAATATGCGATCCTCTGATAGACTTTGGCTGGCATTATGTGTGTGTACGTGTGTGTGTGTGCGTGCGTACTGTGAGAAAAAGATCTGATTTGACTTGTGAAATGTACCAGAGCCAGTGAGGATCGGGCAATTACACATTTTTATTCCAAGATAAAGCAGAAAATCTTCAGGAAATTGAAGTAGCTGTTTTCAGTTTCAAGAACAAATTAAATAAATAAAAAAGCATAAAAAAATGTAATGTCTAATTACTTACTTCTAAGTACTTAATGAATATGACAAAGGATTATTACAGGTAACTAAAACGTTCCTTAAAATAAACATTAACAGAAATAAAATAAAATAAAATATTGAAAAAACTTAAACTTATTTTATTTCAGCTAGTTGCCCAGGAAACATTTCTCATTTTCATTTAGTTTAACTTGATGCACTAAAATAACTATAACTGAAATAAAATGAATAAAAAACTATATTAAGAAGCAAAACAAAAATGGTACTTTACAATAAGGTCCCAGTTAACATTAGTTAATGCATTGACTAACTTTAACTGACAATGAGCAATGCATGTGTTACAGTATTTATTGATTTTTGTTAATGTTGATTAATACAAATACCAAATTATTCATTTTTAGTTCATGCTAGCTAAGGACAATTAAAAAATATTAACAGAAAACAGAACTTTTTGTTTTAATAATGTATTAATAAATGTTGAAATTAACATTAACAAAGATTAATAAATGCTTTAGAAGTAAATGTGCAATGTTATCTTGAATTGCACTGTGAGTTCATTGTTAACTAATGCTAACAAATGAAACCTAAAGTGTAACCACAAAAAGTAATATAAATGACAAAAACACAACAATAATAGTAATACTAAAACTTAATATGAATACTGAAAGTATACAAATAAAAAAAATAGTTCAAACTATAATAGTTTCACTCATATAACAGGGTATAGTATATATGAACTCTTTGACATGAACAGTAGATTTAATTTTCATTCTTCATCTTGCACTCCATGTGCTTAATCATTGCTAATGTTTGCCCTTGAAATTTAAGGTAAAACCTGAAAAGTGATATTTCTGCGCCAGATTGCACCGAACGGATTTCCTATCCAAAACACTCCAACCGCCCCCACAGCCACTAAACAGCTTATTACAGATAGTCCCGCCCCAAACTTATGCTATTAGTTGAGCCAGAAGTTGACATTTCAGACTGCTAAACAAGCAGAGCAATGTTTTGACAGAGACAGAGCTTACACTCTTCATAGAAGTCAACAAATCACTTGTTTCATCATGTTAAACAGGGTAGAAGAAAAGAATTTCGACATCAAGAAACATTTAAAGGTGCAGTAAGCGATTTCTGAGAAACACTGTTAAAAGTGGATCGGACTGAGCACCACAACACACCTGTAGCCAATCAGCAGTAGGGGGGCGTTTATACTCAAATTTGGGGAAGGAGAGAGAATGAGCAAGAGGGAGATTTGAAGAAAGACTGTAGAAAGAGAGATGTCTGAGAGACATTACAAAAGAGAAAAGGTCAGAGGAATATCACTGGAAAGGAAGGGGTATGATCAGGCAAGAGCTTTAGGACCCGAATTAATATTAGAAAAGCTTTCCAGCACTGGAGAGAGCCAAGCAGGAAAGCCTGAAAACGGATGCCAAGGTTGTGTTGCTTCTGCTCCATACGTGAGTAACACTGGTTTTGCTATGTTTCACAGAACCAAGATCTGCTGTTATTTGAATGTTAGCTATAGTAACAGGAAAGTTTTCAGTGTCATTGTTTGTCTTGCTTGTACACATGCTTGTATATATTCTTGTGTACGGTTTGTTAATTTTTGTTCTTCCTTGTCAATCATTCATCATCTTCGCATTATTTTGCTTTGATTCAGCTATGATAAAGAGACATCATAGAGACGCTTGCATTGCGTGTTCGTGCATTTTGGAGATGGAGCAATGAAGGGAGAGACTGATTTCAAATATCAACAGTGTTCCTCAGAAATTGCTTACAAACCAGTTGGTGTCACTGACACCAATAGCAACACCATGTTTTCACAAGGAAAGATACATCTCTTACCTGCTATCTTCATATTCATGTGAGCATCCAGTAACAAGTTCTCAGCCTTCAGGTCTCTGTGAACAATATTGCGTTCGTGGCAGTACTCCACCGCTGAGAGGATCTGCCAGAACTTCCTCCTCGCATCCATTTCGCTGAGCCGCCCGCGGCTGGCCAGGTAGTCTGTGTTGCCAGACAGGGATCAGGTGTTATTGGGTCGTCATCTGCACATCCAGGCAACATGTCACAGTCATGAATTTTTCATGAAAATGGTATGCAGATTCTGACAATGAGCAGGGAAAGGGCAGGGAAACATCTGTTTAACAGGACTGGTCATGATGGTATGCCGGATCGGATCCTAGTCCTGATTAAATTCTGTATTGGGCTTGACAAAAATACAGCAGCAAACAAAATCTATTTGAAGCTGAACAGCTGGTCATCACAGTCATTTGAAATAAATTGAAATGCAGTAATTTACTTCAATTTAAATTATTTTTATTTTGCCTTGAGATCTGCTCATAATGTTAGTAGTTTGTTGTGCCAAAATCAAATTCATGTTCAGTTTCAGATATAAACTCGCTTGACTTTTTTTCTTTCAATTCTGACTTTTTTCTCAGAATTGTGGGATATAAACTCTCAATTGTGGGTTAAAAAGTCCAATTCTAAAGAAAAAATACTTTTTTTCTCATAAATTCGAGTTTATATCTCACAATTCTGACTTTTTCTCTCCGAATTTTGTGATATAAACTCGCAATTGCGGGTTATAAAGTCAGAATAGTAAGATATAAACTAGCAATTGTGAGTTATAAAGTAAGAATTGTGAGATATAAACTTGCAGTTGCGAGTTCTAAAGTCAGAATTGTGAGATATAAACTCGCAATTCTGAACTTTTTTCTCAGAATTGCGAGTTTATATCTTGTAATTCTGAATTTATAACGTAATTGAGCATTATAAAAAGTCGCAATTACCTTTTTTATTTTTTATTCTGTGGCGTAGACAAGCTTCCATACTTTTGTCATTTTAAATAAATTTTTTATTTCTATTCAGCTTTCATTTATTTTTATTTCAGTTTTAGTAATTGTAGTACTTCAACTTATTTTATTTTAGTTAGTTGTCAAGGAAACATTTCTAATTATTGTTTAGGTTTTCCCGTATAGTATTTGTATCATATTTTATTTCAGCTTTGTTTCATTGAATGCAAACCATTTTGAACAGTTAACAAAAATAACACTGGTTCAGATGTGTTTCTGAAATGTACTGTATGTTTTCATAGTATATTGAGCTCTTTTTTTCTCAAAAGATTAAGGGAAATTTATTTCCACAAACAAAGACCCCATTAATAACATTATTTTCTCATGTCCTTTTTCATGCATCACAGGTGTTTGTGTAATAATACCTTTTGCTATGTCAGAGTGACGTGAATATGCAACCACCAGCTTTTCATGAATTTCAAATCCAACGAAAACAACCTGTATATTCATTCCCTCTTAAAACAAAAAGCCTGCCTGTCATCCACAGCTGACCACACATTCAAAAACAGGACCTGATTGTCAGCCATGCCTGCTTGAAATGCGAGTCGAGCACTGATAAAACAGCAGTCCTCTGAGTTAATCAGTTGACAAGGGCATGGAGATGCCAGTTGCATGCGTATGCATGTGTGCGTCATACGGGCCACGTAGGAGACTTCAAAGGGTGTGCTGTGCATGCGAATGCGAGGCAGTGTGCAGCACGAGTAGGATGGTACGATATTGAGTTGACAGATGGCTTCACATCCCTATGGATTGACTATATGACAACATGTCATTTGCACCCAGCAGGTAGGATAAGGAAATTGAACATGAATCTATATCATACCACACATGATATTTTAACCCAACAAAAATGGAACATCCGGAATGGAGGGAAATATGAAAGAAAATGACTGGGCAGATCAAACATTAAAAAATATAGATATGATTCAAGTGAAAAGGAGGTGGGCAAACAGCAGACAAAAGTAAAAAAAAAAAAAAAGACTGAACCACTTAATTGAATGAATCAGTTATGTTATTTACTACATTTCTGTAGAATTTTATGTACAGAGAATTGTGATAAAGAGCAACTTGAAGGTCATTAACTTCCTCTCAGGTATAAACCCTCAAAAGCAGCAGATATAAAAATATCTCTACAATTATAGTGAGAATTTCAGATGAGCTGACCTAATCCAAACTAATACCTTTCAAAACCAAATAACGCAGGTAAAGTTATTCAGGTAAAGTTTCATATTCAAGTAAAGTTTCAGGTAAAGATTCAAGAGGTCCAGGCTCTAAATGTCCATTCAAGCAATGGCCCCACAAAAATCAAAGGTCCAACATATGAAATGAATAAATACATGTGCAATTCAAGATAATTCACTGTAAATGTTCAGGCTGGCAGCAATAAGACCTTGTAAGGAAAAAACAAACAAACAAACAAACACCTGGTACAGTATATAATGTATGTTGCTTCAAATGCCCTGTTTCTCCACGTGGAGAAAAAAAAAAACATGTTTGTAATTATATTAATTTATGATAAACGATTTGTGCTCTGGGTGGAACCAATCTTGAGAGCATTCCAAGTGACCTTTGATCTAAATCATAAATCAAATAAGTGACTAAATATTTAGCATTCAAATCAACTTGCAGTAGACCTTTAATGGACAACACAGTGTTTGACCGCATCATTCATGCTCATTCATGTCTATGGGCAAACAAAACATCCTGAGCATGTTTAATTTAGTTGGTTCCATCAAGTTATTTTTGTAGTCATTTTGTATTTTTGATCTAATTTTACATAAAATGATCTTGTGGAAGTCTGAAATAAAGAGTCAAGAAAGAGATGTTGCAGATATTGCTTCCGGTTCATTAGAAGTACACTGGAAATGGAAGGTTCAGCTTAGTGCAACTTTAATGTTGTTAAACTGAATGCATAAAGCAAACTGTGAGCTGAAGTATCCACAAAATGAAAAACAACACTGAAATAAGAGCGTGAGATTTATCTGTCAAAGTGATGCACGTGAAATTTGTGTTTGTTTCTTTATCTACTGGTCTCGTCTTCTTTCAGACTCATCATTGGTTCAATTCATTTTATATATTAAAATAAAGCGATGAGTGGGAGCCAACAGCCTCATGGGCACGCTCCGAAATATAGTGGTCTTTAGAAGACCCGAGTTTGAGTCCCGGCTCAGGGACCTTTCTCGATCCCGTCCTGTCAGTTACCTATAAGGTATAATCTCAATAAAGGCAAAAACGTCAAACATAAATCTAAAAAATCTAATAAAAATGAAAGTGATTTACAGCAGCATTAAAGGGCACTCTGACCTAAAAAAACCACCCTGCCTGTATGAATGTACTCTGATGTATTCTAAAGTTAAAAGGATAGTTCACCCAAAAATTAACACAAAATAAGATATTTTGAAGAATATGGGTAACCAAACAGTTGATGGACCCCACTGATTTTCCATGGTATGGAAAAACAAATACTGTATGTCAATGGGGCCCATCAACTGTTTGGTTACCAACATTCTTCAAAATATCTTCTTTTGTGTTCAGCAGAAGAAGGAAATTCAAACAGGCTTGGAACAACTTGAGGGTGAATTTTCATATTTGGGTGAACTGTCCCTTTAAGTCTCTGTTAAACTGCCTCCTTGCTGTTATTACTTACCTTTAACTTATAACATTACAGAATTGAAGTCAATATAAGCTAAAAACTTATTGTCAATCCATGAATAACTCTTTTTCAGTTATGAACGTGCTTGTTTAGATGGGCCTTTTTTATCATAAAGTACAGAACACTAAATTGTATATGCTAATCAAGATTATGTTATGAGTTATGAGTGAGTTCCTACCTATATCTATAAAATGGTCACCATGATTTTGTCAAGTAAGACATATCCCACATGGAAAGAACCTACATGAGGATATATGCGCATATATGAAACCTATATGCAGTTTATATGCACATATATGCTGCATATATACAGCATATATGCACATATATGATAATATATATGCTGCATATATGCGTATATATGCCACATATAGGCATAATTGAGGTGCATATATATGCATATACAGGCCATATAGGTCTCCTGTATTGCTTCTTTATATCCACATATAAGCCCTATATGTACATACAAGATATGTCATATAGCTCATGGCAGGATCTGGTCATTTTGTAGCTCATATCTCACTTTGGCAACTGTCATACATGATGCCTAGCTCAGATAGGCACATCTATCAATTCGAAGCTCACGGAGCTGAGAAGATCAAAAAGATAAATTGTTTTTTTTTCTGTTCAGTTTTTTGTCTTTTTTTTGTTCTTGTACTATTTGATTGTTCTTAAATAAATAAATAATGTAAATTTCTACATTTTGGCCTTTTATTTATGTTGCCTACACTGTAAAAAAAAGTGTAACCCTGTCCCTACCCCTAAACCTGCCCATAAGTTATCCCTAAAATCAGAGGGAAATAATATGTAAATAAAAGCACTTAACCCTGGTTGTAAGCCTAAACTTGACATAAACTCTAAACTTGTCCCTCAAATCTGATCGGCTGATTGGAATGTTGTTCCAGGATCAACAAAAATGTAGATCAAGAACATGTTGTATGTGGTGAAATTATATTCACCATCTATAAATAAAGGCTTTAGATGACATGAAATTGCAATTAAAATTCTATCATACCTGCAAAATGCATAGATGCTGCTCCTATGTCCCCACCAATGTTAAAATCAAGCCTACGCCCTTGCTAATATGTTACTGTTTGATTGGATGCACATCCTTTGATGTCAACAAAAGATTCTGGAAAAAAGTTATTTATATTATTTATTCTACTTATTTTGACATGGCACATTGACATTTCCGCTGGGAAACAGTATTCCTCACCATATGCGTCAAATGATGTTTCTGCCGGTGGGTGCCCACAGTCCATACAATTAATTACACTTGTGTATTTTTCTCTGTGCGATGGTGCGCTTGATGAATTCATTACACAAAAGTTACTTGTGTCTCGCAAAGAGGAACACACGGACAGCAAATAACGGTAGAATTGTGTGTATTGTGACCCGCCGGGACCCGATGTGAGATCCACCTATCAGAGATACCAACATTCAGGTCTTTTCAGAGATACCAAATGTTTGGAGGTTTCACCATGACAACAACTTCTCCTTGGTCTCTAAAAATGACTGACATTACTTTAGTGAGCAAATTTTGCACTCTTATGGAAATATGATTATATTTTGTAATTATCATTTAAATCCTGTTTATCATAAATCAACATCTCAGGAAAAGGGTTTCTAATCAAAATATTACAAAACAGGGCACTGATTTCATACATGGACTTAAATACCAGGACTTAAATCATGTTTATCAGGTATTTTGGGAGATACACAACAACAACAACAAATGAATAGGAAAATAAATGATATATCATTATTTCTATGAAATATTAAATATTGCCAATTATAACTCCCATTATTACACTTCTTTGGTTATAAATACATTGTATTGAATGGGTTTACCCATTTATAGCCATTTTACCCACATATTGCATTACGTAAAATGGTATATATTAATTCTTATGCTCTAGTCTAAACAATGTAATGACATGAAAAAATACTAAATTCAAAAAACTTATTTTTTTCGGCTTCTCAGGAGAATATTCTAATTTAACCCAAATACATAGAAAATTCACATATTGTACACTGCAGAAAGAGTATGTTATTGTAAACATAGCGTCACTGCATAGATTTAGTGCTGTCTCTCGCAGTACGTGCGCTAAGAACAAAGTACGCATGTTGTCAAATACGAGGAGCATATTAACACAACTGAAGACGTACTGACAAAATCATAAGGTTGTCTCTGTAAATTATTATCTTATTTCTCTTCTTTGGCAGCAGCTGTCATATCATATTCTCTCTCTTGCTTTGTCAAAACGCAACCTTTTGCCCCTTAATGAGGCTATAAATCTCATTCACTGTCTTTCAGGTATGACTGTAGCTTTACTGCATGGGGCTGTTATGGGTGAGATGATTGTTTCTTTGGTCACGTAGCTCTCATCTAAAACACCAGGACCTTTTTCCATTACAGGTGCCATCAGAGGACAAAAAATAGCTTCTGCTCAGCTCATCCATTAGCTTTAAGTGAGTGAATCAGTGTATAGATGGATGAAATATGCAGAAATGTGGTTTGACCATCTCAATCCACTGCAGGCATGCATTCACTGCACATGCAATACTTTACAGTGTGGGGTGAATATATGGATCACAATGAAATAGCGTTTGTCAGCACATATAATGAAACGGACGCACTCACCAAATATCTCTCCATTTCTGGCATATTCTGTGACTAGATAGAGCATGTTTTTGGTCTCCATGACCTAATGAAAGAGAAGAGACGTGATTCTTATCCATTGCATGAATGTGGAATGCTATGGCAATGCAATTCATATCACAAAAACCTCAAATCACACGTGCACAGGAGACGGACAGCATTTTCACCTGTCACTATAATGTTCACACATTTTAGACACATAGGTGTAATATTTCTGTAAGCTATCTTTCTCTACACTGCTGTCCTATCTCTGAGAGCACTAGTACCATAGCATTAACATTTTTTCTGAAGTACATTGGAGTAAAGTCAATGTAAATACTGTCATAAAATGTTTTAAACATTTCTGTTCCTCATGATGTTAAAAAGCTTTTGAGTTTGAGACTTAAAAAAAAAAAAAAAAATCTAGACAAATACAATCTATACAATAACAAATAATACAATAAATAAATACAACAATGAAAATGTAAAAGTTGTGTAAAATAAATAATTTGTCTATTAATTATTTGATAGATTAGAAATAATGATTTCTATTTTATGTATTCATTAATTATATGAATGATAATAATAATATTAATGAGTATTATTATTATCATTAATTATATTAATATTATCCACTGGTGTTGTTTCATAGTTTTATTGACATTATTTATTTTATTGATTATTATCAATAATATATATATATATATTTATATTATAATTATTATTATTGATAAAATAAGCAAAACCAAACAAATAATACGCTATAAAATAAATAATAACATCAACAAAACTATAAAACAAAACTAGTGGATAATAATAATAAAAATGATTATTATTATTAAATAAAAATAATTATACTTTAAATGAATAAATGTCAACAACAATATGAAACAACACCAGTAGATAATAATAATAATAATAATAATTATATTTATTATTATTATCATCAACATTATCCACTGGCATTAGAAATAACAAAGTGTGTCCAAAACGTTTACTATTACTGTATATCAGTGTACCATTGTATCTACTACCATACTTGTACCATGATATCACCACATAATCGTATTTTTTTTTGTAAGGGAATGTTTCTTCATTTCATAGCACTATTTTTGCCTGGTTGTGACGTCTAGTGTTGAACTAATGACCATGTGGGCATTTGGTAGATTTCTATAGGTTACTGATATTCCCAGTTGACTCTGCCAAAGGAACAGTGAGCAGTTTTGTTTTTTAGAAAGCTGTATGTATAATACCAGACAGACAAATCACAATATGATCACTGTCATGATTGGACTGCTGCTGATGCTGTATTTGTGTTGTGTAACTGTTGATACTGCATCAGCATCCAGGCCCAGAGTGACCTAAAAATCTTACATAACATGACAAGACTAACCCTATAAAGCTCCCAGCCGAAACCACTGGATTCAACAGGCCTTATTCTCTAGAAAAATCTCATGGAACAAATGCTAATACAGGTAAGAAACAAAAATAGCTGGGCAGCTGATGGGTTATTATCAAAAATGTATTATACACACAATATCATGCAGTACCTGGTAAAGCTTGATGATGTGAGGATGGTCCAGCAGCTTCATGATCTCCACCTCCCTGTAGATCTTCTCTAGGTTCACCGCATCTAGCTGGGTCTTGTCTATGATCTTAATGGCCACCTGCAATTCAGCAAATGTAAATGTTATGTCTATTGGGCTTTTATTTTGAAGCCACTGATGCATGAATTATTTATAGTTTCCAGAAAAATAAAGGATTATTCACCGAGCTGCACCACAACAATACAATGAAACAGTCATAATTTTGGACCAATTAGCTTTAAAAAAAAAATTAAAAGACCACTAAGGTATGACATTTTTTGTGGAAGATTTCAAACTAGCATAAAAGCATTGCTCACAAACTGCTTCCTGTCATGTCTTTACAGCATCTTTTTAAAAAAATCATGCAACTGCAACTGGATATACAGCTGTTCCACTTTTGCTTCTAAGTGAGAAATGGTGGGAATCTGCACTTGTTTGGTTTTATCTGAATTGATCTTGACTGCAGTCACTCTTAAACTCAAGTTCAGAGTAAACTGACCCTGGCACAGCAACAATGTAATACTAATCTAAACAGACGACAGAGACATAAGGGCAGATCCGATTATTTACAGAAAATACACATCAAGCAATGAAAGATTTCATTTATTTAAAGTAAATAAATACATTTATTTAAAACAGCGACCCGAACATGCAAAATATGTTTCTATACTTATGATTTGCCACTGTGCCCTAGATATCAAAGGTCACGGTTGTTGTTGTTTTTTTTTGGATCTATTAAAACATAGCCTAATGCATGAGACAAAAATCAGAGGACCCCTTTAGAGCCTGTTTTATTTAACAAATAACTTTTAATTTAAATAATTCTTAATTAAAATGCACACACACACGTACATTATATATACACACACACACACGTATATATATATATATATATAAACACACACACACACACATATATATATATGTGTGTGTGTGTGTGTGTGTACTCAAGATGTAAGTCAAATATATTAGTTTGTGGTTACACCACTCGACATTGTAGAAGTGACATTTTTGTTTTGTTCAATATGGTATAAACGTTGTTCAAAACTGTATAAAACCAATACGAGTAGCTACATTACAAATGTTAGAACTTGGCACATGTTTGACAAAAATAGCATTTTTAAAAATATATATTTTTCATCTCGCAGATCCCATTTGTCACAGACCAAAATACAACTTACAAAATATTTAGGTTTAACAATCATGGGCTACACTCTTCCCCTTTCTTACAACACAGATAAAAGTGTAAATGTAAGTTGTTTCCAATGCACGTTAGCGCATGCACACTGAAAACACTAGTGTGTGTGTGCGTATATTAGGCTACTCACCTCAGATTTTGTGATGCGATGTCTCGCCAGCTTCACAACTGCAAAATTGCCTTTTCCCAGCGTGCGCTCAATATCATAAAATCCCACGCGAACCGGTGCCCGCTGCGACGGCTTTTGGTCCTGGGCGGCCATGACCATAGTTTTCTAGTGAACTACTGGATAAAGATGTGTGTGTGGATGGTTTGGCCACCTTCACCTGCTCTTACAAAGCAATTGAAGTGGCGGGTATGATTTCTAATGCCAAAGCTAAAATGCAAATGGGGCATATGGGTGGCAAGGGCTCCTGCACATTTCTTCGTTGCCAGATCAGGGCTCTACATGACTGAAATGAGACTGAAATGAGAGCGCATTCCGCTCTGATGCGCGGAATGATGTTCTGGCGCTCGACATGCATTGACGTCAGTGCAGAAGGGATTTTAGAAAGGGGCGGATCTCACAAAGCGGCTTCAATGTCCGTCGCGGCATGTCACCAAGACAACCTTATCCACTGTGTACGTCAATCTCAAATCAAATTGCGATCTCTACAAACACTTCAACTCGGTTGCGTACATTTGACCTTCAACAAATTAAATGCATTTTTATTACATTTATGTAAACCATCATCTTCTTCAACATAAACATTTGCGCCGACAAGTACGCATTTTAATTCATTTGTGCTGCATACGTTTTTCATAGCGGTCTGATTTTGCTCAATGCGTGCAAAAAACAACTGTCATAGTCATAGATAAAAATAAATAAATGAATGAATGAATCACATGGATAGAAATGCTCTCTCTGTGCTTGAAATGCAGCTGACATCATTATATTGCTTCATACTTCATGTTTAACACCGCAGTGTTGACAAATGAACCCTAATCTATTATGTATACCAAATGGCTTTGCGATTTTTGCAATATAACAACTTTGAATCTACATTTGGGTATCTATATTAGATAGAATTATGTTGATTTTTTTTTTCCATTTAAAAATAGAATTGTTTTTAAAATAAATAAAATATATTAGGTCTATATATGATTTAAATAAAAATATTTGTACATTTGTTTAAACATCTGTAGATATGCGCTCACCTGACTCTTGAGCATGTTGTCAGATAGCGACCCCTGCTGTCAAAAACGGCCTCTGCTGTTATGTTCTCTCTCTCTCTCTCTCTCTCTTTTTTTTTTTTTTTGTTGTTGTTGCTGTTAAACCAACCAAATAACAATTTCTGAACACTTATTTCACTAATTTCTGAACACTTACATACAACAATGAAATACAACAATGGATGACAGCATAAATAAAAATAAAGGAAGACATTAAAAATACAAATTAAATGAAAATACAGTATAAAATATAGAGGTAGTGAATCAAGTTACTTAACATTCTACAGATTGCCATACAGTTTCACAAATATGACACTTGTTGTTTGTCTTTTTAGTGTCATAATTAAGTGGTTAAAGCCACAAAGAAAATTATTTTAATTTGGGTACTTTTAAGCTTACATTAATACATAAATTTATATTTATGAATAAAATATTTTGCCAATGAAATGAATACATTCCTATATATTTTATATTATAATTACAATGAGAAAAAATAACAAATTATATCACAATGTTAAATCAATGTTTCTATTATAATATCTTATTACTAGGCTACACCAGGGCTGTTGCATCACAATAAGTCAAGTCAAGTCACCTTTATTTATATAGCGCTTTTTACAATACAGATTGTATCAAAGCAGCTTCACAGTGAAAACATGAAAATAATACAACAAAGTTTGTTTCTAGAAGAAAATTGCATCATTGTCCACCTTAAGTAAGGCAGGTCAATAATATTGTATGAAATAAAAAAAATAAAAAAATAAAATTGCATCATTGTCCACCTTAAGTAAGGCAGATCAATAATATTGTATGAAATATTAAAAAATAAATATTAAATGTCCCCAACTAAGCAAGCCAAAAGCCAAGGCAACAGTGGCAAGGAACCAAAACTCCATCAAGTGACAGAATGGAGAAAAAAACCTTGGGAGAAACCAGGCTCAGTCGGGGGCCAGTTCTCCTCTGGCCAACGAGCGAACAGTGTATGATTATGATTTAAACAGCATTACAGGTCAGAAGTCAGATTGGATCAGAACATTCAGAATATTATCCAGTTCCATCTGGTTGGAAGTCGGAATCATCACGCCGGTATGGAGACAAGTTTGATGAGGATCAGTGTCGATGGCTGTCATGTCGATGAGGCCTTCACAGGGGAGAGTCTAGTTGACACAATCTCTGCTGACACTTCAGGGATGCGTTGTGGATGGGTCCAGGCGCAGGTCCACCATCTGATCTAGATACGGCCCGGATCCGGCTGACTTCAGTAAACCTCGGAATAAACAGAAAGACTAACATTAGCGTAGATGCCATTCTTCTTATGATGTAACGAGTACATCAGGTGCTAGGAAGTGTCCCCGGCTCTGGCTGACCTACATGTAGTTTATGCAGCCTAATAATCATTTAACTGATTTGAATAATAGAAATGTAATGTTCTATATGAATGCCAGGTAAAAGAGATGTGTTTTTAGTCTAGATTTAAACTGACAGAGTGTGTCTGCTTCCCGGACAATGTTAGGAAGACTGTTCCAAAGTTTAGGTGCTAAATAGGAGAAGGATCTACCGCCAGCAGTCGATTTTAATATTCTATTTTGATAACTGGCCGGAATTTTGAGATCGCAGTAGACGTGATGGACTATAATGCGTTAAGAGCTTGCTCAAGTACTGGGGAGCTAAACCATTTAGTGCTTTGTAAGTAGTCAGCAATATTTAAAAATGTATACAATGTATAATAGGGAGCCAATGCGGTGTTGACAGAACAGGGCTAATATGGTCATACTTCCTGGTTCTAGTAAGAACTCGAGCTGCTGCGTTTTGGACCAACTGGACTTTGTGCGTGCAGGGCAACCACCCAGTAGAGCATTACAATAATCTAGCCTTGAGGTCATGAGCGCATGAACTAACTGTTCCGCATTTTTCATTGAAAGCATATGTCGTAATTTAGATTTATTTTTAAGATGGAAGAATGCGGTTTTACAAGAGCACACCCAGGTTCCTAACCAACGACGAAGACTTGACAGAGCAGCCATCAATTGTTAGACAGTTTTCTGGGTTAATACGTGCAGAGGTTTTTTGCCCAGTAATTAGAAACTCTGTTTTTTCAGAATTAAGTAGTAGGAAATTACTAGTCATCCAAATTTTTATATCAGCTATACATTCCATTAATTTTGTGAATAGGTTCGTTTCGTCAGGGCGCGAAGAAATTAGAGCTGAGCATCATCAGCATAACAGTGAAAACTAATTCCATGCTTCCTAATGATATCTCCTAAGGGTAGCATGTACAGAGTGAACAGCAACGGTCCTAGTACTGAGCCTTGTGGTACTCCATTTTGAACTTTTGATCGATATGACATCTCTTCATTTACTGCTACAATCTGATAACGTTCAGATAAGGATGATTTAAACCATGCTAGTGCAAATTCCACTAATGCCAACATATTTTCGAGTCTATTCAAAAGAATGTTGTAGTTGATGATATCAAATGCAGCACTAAGATCCAGTAACACTAATAGAGAGATTCAACCACGATCGGATAAGAGCAAATCATTTGTGACTCTAATGAGAGAGCAGTTTCAGTAGTATGATATGGTCTAAATCCTGACTGGAAATCCTCGCAGATACCATTTCTTTCTAAAAAGGAACACAGTTGTGAGGATACTGCCTTTTCTGTTAATTTTGAGTATTTAATTCAGCACATTTCTTTCAATAGCTTAGCCAGTATGGGGTCTAACATACATGTTGTCGATTAAAGGGATGGTTCAGAGTAATTTCAACCTTGGGTCCTTTGCACCATGACCTCGAGCCAAACACCCCCCCCCAAAAGCTTTTTTTTCCTGGTCGAACATTATTAAAGTTAGAGCTTATTGAGAGATATCAGCCGATTGGCTTAGTGCAGGCGCTAATGGATCCAAGGTTGTATCTCATAAATTACCCCACTAATAATGCCCGGAATGGCACCAAACTTCTACAGTAGTACAAATAGGTTCTGTACTCATAAAACGAGGCATTGGAAAGTTTGTAAGTACATTAGGAGTTTATTTAAATAACACTTGTCTGATGGCTTATGCTACCGCTAGAGTGACGTCGAGGTCACTCCCGTGATTTGGGAAAAGCCCGTAAAAGTCCTGGCAGAAAGCGATGCATGGATGTAGTGTACATCCGAACCATCCCTTTAAGATGATTTAACGAGTTTAGACAATTCTTCCTCTCCTATAGCAATGAATGAATGAAACTTTTCCTCAGGGAGACTACAATGCACTGTCTGATGCGATACTGTAGTAGACGGTTACATAGTTATAATTTTCTCTCTAATATTATCAATCTTGTAAGTAAAGAAGTTCATAAAGTCGTTACTGCTGTGCTGTTTGGAAACGTTCAGTGTTGAAGCTTTATTTTTTTGTTAGTTTAGCCAATGTTTCAAATAAATACCTAGGGTTGTGTTTGTTTTCTTCTAAAAGTGTTGAAAAATAAGCAGATCTAGCCGTTTTTAAGGCCTTTCTGTACGTACACTTAATCATGCTCTCTTTCCACGAAAGCTAACTCTGATAGAAAATCAGCAAATTCTTAGATAAAATTTGTGTGGTGCCTTGGTGGCCTGTATACAGCCAGCACAAATGTCAAACGGGATTTATCACTTACGCAAGATAACGTTACAGAAAGCACCATCACTTCAAAATAATTCTATTTGAAACTAGACTTCGGAGTAATACTATGCTATAAATTACAGCAAATACCTCCCCCTTTTTCCTTTTAAATGAGCCTCGTGTTTATAGCAGTAATCTTGCGGGGTGGACTCATTTAAAGTAATGTAATTGCCTGGTTTTACCCAAGTTTCTGTCAAACACAGAACATCTAGGTTATGGTGCTTTTGAAGAAAGGGATTGAATATTCAGCAACCCGAGCATTATCATTTGTTCATCTCCATTATATTTGTTTTTTATTTGTTGAACATCAATCAAATTTGTACCCTTACATGGGTTTGGGAGTTTTTTGTATTTCCTAGTTCGGGGAACAGACACAGTCTCTATATGATGATATCTAGGTGAAAGAGTCTTAATGTGATGGGATTTATCTGACCTCAGTGACATGAGACAGCTAGCAGACGGTCGGTTTAGCCAGTCTGTCTGCGTGAAGGATGGAGCCATTCGCGGCAGGCTGGATGAGCGGTTCCTTTCTAGCCATAACTCCCCTGATGGCAGCGATGGTGGCCACGGAGAGATATCTGTGACTGAACCTGGCTGACATCGGGGAGAAAGAAAAGGCTTTTCTCCTCGATGCCCCGGTTTCGCTATCTGAACTTTTCGGCGCCCCCGTTGAGACGGTGGTAGAAAAGTTCAGAGAAGGCGAAGGTGCGCTAGGCTGCATTTAAATCATGCATTCCACTGCGATCCGAATCCACGCCCAGACAGCCAGGGTGGCCTGGCCCATCCTGGTTCGACGATTGGAGACAGGCCCAAAGGTTCAGTGTCGACTCTTGCGCTCCTCCTACAAGGAGTAGGTCGCAAAGAAGGCGCGACTCAAGGAAGAAGAGGGATCTGAGGGAGGTGATCTAGCACAGGCGCTTCCAGCGTCAGGGTGAATAACAACCATCCTCTCCGCTCTTCTTCCTTTCCCCCCTTTTTTCTTTACCCCAGGTGTTTCTTACAGCAGGCCTGAGGCCTGGACCAATGATGATATTTTCCCATTAAATGGAATGCTTCTGAAAGTCTGGAGTTGGGCTTGGTAGTGAGCGCGCCCCTTTTGGGTGGTAGGCCTTCATTTTAAGAATATAATTAAGGCCGCCGCTCTATGAGCAGCAGGATGATCTTGTTAGGTCATTATTATAAGTGTGGCAGAGTGGGGGCTAAAAGAGCAATCTAGCAGCAAGGAAGTTCACATTAAATAAATTAATGTAGCCAACTACGCCACCTCGGGACTTTCACCTAAGGATATACTCAGACAACACAGGTTCGTTCTTCACAAAGAGGACTGAGACGGTTCTGACAATTAAAATAAACAATTTATTACATAAAATCTTCTCACATTGAAAATAAATAAATAAATAGGCTACCTTCCAAACATTTACCTCTTAATTACCTACATGTAAATACAAAAAGGAAGGTATTACTAATAAATACCTTCCAAACATTTACCTCTTAATTACCTACATGTAAATACAAAAAGGAAGGCATTTAAAATAAAAAAAGAAAGAAAACAGAAAACAAAGACTGGGGGTTAATCGAAGACATTAACAGGAGAAAGAATCTCTGACCCACCGTGTAAGTAATCACTCACTACACCCACACACTAGTGTCCCACACTACAAAGGCAATGAAACAAATCCACACTCAAGTGTGTTTAACACTACACCCCAAATGGAGGTGGGCCAAATTACCAGAGGTGGGAGTAAGTCACTAAATGCAAGTCTCAAGTCAAGTCCAAGTCTTAACATTGCAAGTCAAAGTCAAGTCAAGTCATTCTGTTGTAAGGTTCAAGTCAAGTCAAGTCAAGTCATACTCTTGTCAAGTCAAGTCAAGTCAAGTCGCAACTTAGTCATCAAGTCATACCAAGTCACACACAGGCTCGTTTTACAATTTTTTTTAACTCTGGGACTTTTATTACTTATTTAGACACAGAGGGCTGATGGGTTACAAAAATAAATAAATTAACTTGTGTGTAATAAATAAAATATCGTTAAGAAGCACTTTAAATGCTCTAAAATAAAAATAAATTAAATGAACACAAGTAAACAAGAATTAATAAAACTTTTCTGTGATGTCCCCTATGAAAGTGTAAACTAAACAAAAACATTAAAAAATTTCAATTTAATCCAATTAGGCCAACGTGAACATGCTTAAAAAGAACTAAGAACATATATCTGGGAATTTCATATTATTGTAAGTTTTTCAGACAGTAGAATGTGCTGATGTTCCCTTCTCAGGAGGAGTCAGAACTACAGCTGTTAAACTGGATCATTTCTATCAATGAATACCCTGATGAATCTGTGTAAACATGGAGTGAACATTGTCACATTCCCCCATCTCAACATATAGTAATAATACCTATAAGTGTCCAGGGATGCAAACACATGTATGGTCAAAAAAGAGAGGTTATCGAAGCCCTCGCCCCGCGGCAAATTTCCAGATACTTACATAATTGTGATGAATTTAATCCTTTTTAAGTTATTATTTTGCAGTGTAAGATTACAGTTAACACCTTTAAATATTACATAAATGTATTATGTATTTTTATTAAACTTAATGAGTGTATAAATCAGCAGCAAAAAGTAATTCTTGAAAAAATCTGCACAGTAATTTTATAAAATCTAAACATGTTAATAAAAACAAATTACTATTAGTACTCTTATAAAATTCAATCAGGCAATAATACATTTCACAATTTTATATTTATATATTAATGTCAAGAATTCAGAAGTGTATATATTTATATAGCCTACACTACACAGAAATAATATACAATTAAATTATGCTTATTTTAAATGTATTGAGCAGGCTAGGTATAAAAAATATAGGCTTTTAATAATCTTTCAGTGCGCAAAACCATGATAATATGAAACGCTTCAAAACAGAGCGCACAAAGCGCGTATGCGCATCGCGGGTGCAGAATGATGTGCTCAAAGCAACATGGAGTCACAGTGTGCTGCGCTGCACAAGTGCGCATTTAAAAGTTCACGGCACAAAGCGAAGAAATGTCGAGCGCACAAATCCTAGTGTATATCTGTCCAACAGTTTATTGATCATTTGTTTCACAAATTTAAATTCCAGTTATTGTGCGTTTGATACCGATTCATAGTCCTTGTGATGTGTGTGAACAAGCACACGGTAGTGAGTCGTTTAAAAACAGCAACAAACTCCAACAAAATAAAGTCATTTTATGCAAATCCACAACCTTTTATCTACAGATCATACATTATAATGTGAATATATCATATTGGAGAGAGTTTTATCCTGCCGTGCATCCTGCTGTAACCGGACGAGGCGCGCGCGCTGTTTGAATACTGAATGATTGACAGCCGCAGAGGAGGGAAAACGAGATTCCGTAAAAAAAATAAAATAAAAAAAAACACAATAATTGAAAAAAATTATTTTCCACAAGTCATTTCAAGTAAATAGGCACAAGTCCGAGTCAAGTCTAAAGTCACAAGGAGCAAGTCTAAAGTCAAGTCGAGTCTTTTCAGAGATCTAGTCAAGTAAGTCTCAAGTCCAGAAAATTGCGACTCGAGTCTGACACGAGTCAAGTCATATGACTCGAGTCTCCCACCTCTGCAAATTACCCCCCTTCAGATGTCCCAGAGAGAACCCACTTAAATTACAAATTCCATAAAAATAAATAAACAAAACACAGCAAAATTATAAGGGAGACAAAAACAGGAGTGTAGTTTGGGTCCGTGTATCCTGCTGATTACAGATGCGCTTACACGGCTCCGAGCTGGAAGCACGCCGTTAGGCACGCCCCCCTCAACTGCGTCAGGACAACATATCTACAATGACCGCATGCTGCAACATGCCCTCACTGCACTGTAGCGACTGAGATTGGACAAATAAGCGACCCAAACTACACGACTCCATCAGGAAGAGGCAGAAAAAAGGGAAAGCAAGAGGGTAACCAGAAACGGCTAAATGCAAACTCTACTTGTGCGTCTTGCTTTTATTTTAAGGGCAATCATGATAATGATTAACCAGCCGATATCTGACACAGCTGAGTCTATGGGGAAATTATTACCATTCTCCACCAGGGGGAGAAATGGAGGGAAATATCCAATCTGCTACATAAGGTTGCTTAACTTTAGACCTTGGTTCCCTGTTTAGAAAGTGGGGTATGTTTGATAGGTATTAAATTAGGAATTTAGGGCCCTGAAGTTCCTGTTTTTATAAGTAGGCTTGCATACCTTATCATAGGCCTCCTCTTGTGTTAGGTTTATGTAGTAGGTGGTGCCAATCTTGGTCACCCAGTGAAATGTACAGGTTGGCTTCATCTCATATAGGAATCTCTAGTGAGGCCACCGTGCATGTGAGCTTCAAACAGGTTTTGTTCAGCGTGAGATGGCTTCCTCCCATTTGGGTTTGTCTCCTGACGCCACCGCTTTGTATAAGCTCCAGATAGACCAACCAAGCGTTGGCCCTCATCGGGCCACCTTGTATTTGTATAGCAGGTCTCCTCTCACTTCTGAGAGTTGTTATGAGACTACAGCTTTGAACTTCAGACATAGGATATTCAAGTGCCAACCCCACGAGGGCTGGAGGGTTTCCAACAAACTCCTAATACACATGCCTAAGCCAGATATTAAGGCTTAGGCATGTGTATTAGGAGTTTGTTGGAAACAATCTGCTAGAAGCTTTTTTGTACTGAGCCCCTCAGTATCTGAGCGTAGGCTCTTTAGATTTAGATCATGTACAGCATATCTATGTAAGGTCTATTTTTTCTAGCCTCCTCTTTCTACAAGAGTCGTATAGCCTAGGCCCGCCTCTGCATTAGGCGATTATGCTAGTAGATGTTAAGGGTAGAATAAATAGCAGCATAGGTAGCAGGCTATTCCTAAGACTTCCATGCAGATATATTCTGGGTGTTGTCAGACCTGTCTCTCTCTGGAAAGAGACAGTTGGAAGCAGTAATGCTGAGGTCTCCGTTTTCAGAGGTGTATATTGTAGCTAGAATTTCCCAGCTAGTCTTTAAGTTGGATATCTAGGCCCCATGAATTTGTTTCAAGTCATAACGTGAAAATATTGTTGGCCTCATAGCTGAGGCCTCCATTTCCCTTGGGATTGTTTTTTTGGCAACCCACAGCTCTAGTCTATTCACCCTGCACCACTGGAGCTCTTTTTAGTACTCCCTCCCATTGGGACAAGTTTGAGTACACTCCCTTAGAGCCTAAGCATGCCATGGGCTGACACTTTTGATAATTGAAATTGTAGGCCTTTCTATAGGTCTCCTCGATAGTCAGGTAACGTAAGATTGTACTCTGCTTGTTTAAAGGGTCGATAGCGCTCTAGCTGAGTACACTGTCCATTGGCAATGTAAAGTAGGAAAAACCGGGCCTATAGTATTTATATGAATACACCTATGATATCTGAGGCTAGTTCTGATAACAAGTATCGCTATCAAGTAGTAGGCTTTCACAGGCCTCCTTGAAGGTGGTTCCACTATCTTGTGGGTTTTTAGCAATAAATAAGATCATCACGTTGTAGGCTCCCTTTGAGCCTCCCTGATTCTAGCCCAGAGCCTGGTCAAATATATATATATTATTTTCCTAACTACCCTAAGTCTGGTTAGAAGGTTGAAGGACTCTCACAAGGCCTCCCTGCTAGATTAGCCCTAGAGCTGGAGGTGCTTCTCTTATCTAGGGCCCCTTTAGAGTGCCCAGCCTCCACAATGTTTTAAAGCACTGTGTAGATCCAGGATTGAGTAGAGTTACTCCCCTCGTTTGCAAGGATGCCCGTCTCTATGTTCCGGTTTCACTATTGGTTTTGTGAGAGACTCTGTTTGAGAAAACAGACAGGTTGTTGGCAACACTAGGTCAGTAGATTTGATCAGGTCAGCCTTCTTGGTGGCATGTGGGGTTGACTCTATGTCCCCCTCAGAAAGTGACTGGACGGGACTCCTTTCGGACCCCCTGGCCATATTCCCTTAAAGGAACCCCTTCCTTGGAAGCTGTTGGTTCCAAGCCTTTGAGCGGCCTTGGTAGGCCTTCCATTGTTCGGAGGCCTCTTTGAGGCTTATAGCTTTGGCAGTGACCGTAGGGAATAATGTCACTGACAGCCTGTATGTGACCAGAAGGGTGAGTGTTTTCTTGGCGTTTCAGGTTGAAACTGCCAGTTCAGACGTTTTGTCATAAACCATAATTGGCATGCAATCCCCTCATCAACGCAGTGCGAGTTCCCTTTCGAAAGGGAACGTCTAGGTTACGACTGTAACCTCTGTTCCCTGAGAACAGGGAGCGAGACACTGCGTCGTTAGCCATGCCTCTGGGATGCCTGCTGAACAGTCCCTTCAGACGAAAGTGGATGACATGTTCTCTAGGCACCCCTTTTATACTTCTGGGTCGCACTAGTAGTGACGTCATAGGCTGTCGTTGGTCAAATTCGATTGCCGTAATTGGATAGCTTTTCAGACACCGGTTCACGTGGAGGGTGTTCCCCAATAGCATCATCGACGCAGTGTCTCATTACCTGTTCTCAGGGAACAGAGGTTACAGTCGTAACCTAGACATTATGTGACATATTAGCCGCTTTCCGACCGGAGGAACCTTTTCACAGTTCCTAGAACTATTGGCTAAAGTACCCGGATGTCGGCGTGTTCGCACCGCAGGAACTAGGAACGATTTTAGTTCTAGGAACTCCATTTGTAGGAACTAATTTGGGTCCAACTTCAGAGTAGGGTCTAAACCAGCACTATAGGAACTATCCGTGACGTTAGTGTACGCTGATTGACCGAACGCACGCGGAACATCAGCACCCGCCATTTTTAAAACAGCTAGAATGTAAACACACAGATTATAGCCTATATATTTACTCCATAAACTATACAAACATGGAAAACAGTGATAGATGGGTCTCTAAACCTTTATGCTGAAGAGAAAATCCAACGCAACTTTGAGGGGACCAAGCCAAACATGATTATGTTTATCTGCCCAGCTAGCAACACTGGACATCAACCACACGGCATAGGCTAATAACCTTTTTTCATATACTGTCTACTTTCTATAACAGTTCTATCTAATAAGATATTAAACAGTACTGTTAGACAGATTGCTAACTAATAAACACAGAGAATGCGAGCATTGTTTGCTCTGGCGTTCTCAGCGCCGCCAAAATAAAGGTCCGTCGCGCCGTCAAAATAAAAGTCACCGTGCTTGCGTCACTCCCTTACCCCTCCTACCAGTTCCTATGGCCACTTGGCCAGTGCGAACGCAAACAGCAAAACCGAGTTTGGGGGAGAGTAGTTCTTCGAACTGTTTAGAAGTGGACAGTTCCTAGAACTAAGTTCCTATAACTACTTGGTCGGAAAGCGGCTATTGTTCTCCAGCTGTTTTACTGACCACTTTCCGCGGTTGAAACACTGATTGATCATTAAATGAGACATAATACATTTTGGTAAGTTGTACTGTATCTTTCAACATACCTTATAATGTTAATTTGTGTTTATTTACTAGTAGTAAGGAGGAAGAGATGATCAGTGCCGCTTGAACTGAGATGCTACAGCGATCTGTCACGTCACAAAAGCGCAAAAACGGTATTGTTTGAATTTCGTAATTAAATTGACAGAATTTGAAAGCTGAGACTTAGTTTCATATCAAAAGTAACCTTCTCTGTCTTGTCTGTCGGTTTCAGTCTCCTCTTTGCTTCTCGACTTTTCACTGTGCGAGAAAATGGATGTGTGGCGTGAGAGCTGGCAGCCCTGTACTACACATGCATGTAACTGATTGGTGATATATTTGCCCAAATATGAAAGTAAATATATTTAGTTTCAATTTCATTCATTTGTTTTTGTTTATTAAGGCTTCAAAACATCACTGCATACACATTACAATATTTGCATAAGAAACTTGAAGGCTGTTTGACCATTCATTATTTCACTGAAAAAGACAATCTCCAAGAGACAATACAGCACATCCAGTAAAAGCAGCATAACATGGTCATGCAAACCAATCAGTTTGAGTTCATCCTTCAGGTTTGGCTTTAAAGATGCATTAAAAACTGGTATTACTGTTCTTTTCACAATGGTCATAGGAGCCTATGAAAACTAGGATAGTATAGGCTTAAATAAAAAAGGTAAACTAGCGAATGTCAGATAATCATTACCCGTAAACTTAAGATGTTGTTGCATTGAAACTCTGGTAGAAAGTAAATTGATGATAAATCTGTAGAATTCTAGGAATTAGTTTTTCTCGTTCATTTAATACATTTCGGAAATCTAAAACATTCACACATTCCACACATATTAAGGCTCCTTTTGAGCTCTAGCGCAAACCTGATTTGGTAACCTATCCACTTTTTTTGCAACGCTGAAGAAAGCTATTTTCTTTAAATGTGCGAGACTTCCGGTTCATTTATCCGCAATAAACAAATAACTAGAAGAATAAAAAAGTGCAGTAAATGGTGAGCAACAAACCAGTGTGTTTATGATTACGATAACTATCAAACATTTTCCTTATAAAGTAATATGCTTATATTGTTATCATTAGACCACAAGTTAAAGGTAAGGTAGGCAATTTGTTTTATAAACACTTTTTGTTATACTGCTTGAAACTCTTTTCACATCCTGATAGCAATCAATAATAAGTGATCTAAATATTAAAACATTTAGGCCGACATATATATTCTGTGGAAGTCACAGGGCCAAAAAATGTTTGTCCAATCACTGCATTCAGTCCGAACGCCACAAAGAAACGCCACGTTTTACAGTTCCTCCAGAACCAAAACAACAAGCTTATGCTGCGTTCACGCCATGTCGTAACCGCAATTACAAAATGGCAATTCCGTGAAGTTCTACACGGAGCTGTTCACAGCCTGACTCAGATTTATGCGTTTCTATGTCAACACTATCAACGCCGAAATGAATCTGAAGCAGTCAGGTGGTACAACTGGAGCACAAGTTGTTTACGTTCATTATTACTGTAATGTTACGCGCTTTAATACATGACGTAATTTGACACCGTCTCTCTTCTCAAGCCGCTTTCAGATGCTGCTTTGTGTGTTCATGTATTTTGAAGCATGTGGGATCTCATGTTTTCAAAGCTAGCTTGCTATTGCTAGCCTGTTCGAAATTGCCTACCCTACCTTTAATTGAATAGACTACATGACGTTAACTAACAATGTACGATACTATAGCTGTATACTTTGATACACTCATCGCTGGCTGATAACAGAAAAATTGTCGTGCTAAATTTGAGCATGGAAACAAGCATTTTCTGTAAAGCTGTTTTGAAACAAAATGTGTTGTGAGAAGCAAACTTGAATTGAACATTAAAATACAGGTAAGATACAAGTTTTTGGTCTCAGGTAAAATAACTGGAAGCGAATGACACTTGAAGCCTTACACATTCAAGTTACAAATGACCACACTCATTCTTACGTTAAAAATAAAGTGGATACTTGAATTATAGATAATATTGGATGTCTGGCACCAAGGAAATAATTGGGCAAGACATCGACAGGTAAGCTATTATCATTCTTAACAAGAGAATACAGTGTTAAATGCTAATGTCATCTTTTATATCAGTAGCCATATAACTCATCCATCCATCCTTGGTCTCTGTAGTATCTCCCGCTTCCACGGCCTTGCAGCGTGTCATACATATCGTTGGTCACAAAGCCGCTCTCAGTGCTGGCCAGTGTCACAAAACCACTTTCAGTGTCCCGACCTGCCAGGTTGTCATAATCTCCGGTTGGAGTGTCTGGAGAAGAACCCAGGAAGGAAGTGTTTTTGATGTCAGGCCGTGTGCCGGCCAGGTCTGATTCATGCTGCCTTCGGATGACCTTGTAGACGTCAGGGCTCGGGCTGCATCTTTCTCCAGCAGCCCAGTATCCTGGATCCTTTGGAGGGGTCTCAGTCTGTTCTTTCTTCCTGCATGTATAGATTATGTTTTTTACTATCAAATTTAAAATGGAAGGCTTTCTTTAGTGAAGAGATCAGTGAAACAACGCACCTCTTTGTGAACAGCTTAAAGCAAAAAACCCCCGTCGCCACAATCAGCAGCAGTAGAAGTGGTATGGTTGGCAGCACAATGTAAGCGATATTGAGAGCATTGTCTGAAAGACATGCAGGATATTGGTTAATATGAAAAGTATACAGCCTTTAAACACCATTCAAAAGTTTGGATTAATGTTTCTGAAAGAAGTCTCTTATGTAATGGCAAAGCTGAATTTTCAGCATCATTACTCCAGTCTTCAGTGCCACATTATCCTTAAGAATAATGTTGAGACAGTTTAATGCTTTTTGTGGAAACCATGATACATTTTTCAGGATTCTTTGATAAATAGAAAGTTCAAAAGAACATAATTTATTAAAAATAGAAATCGTTATTAGAATTAAAAGTCTTTACTGTCACTTTTGATCAATTTAATGCATCCTCACGGAATAAAATTATCCATTTAAAAAAAAAAAAATTCTTACTGACCCCAAAGTTTTGAACAGTGGTGTATACTTTTTTATATTTTACATAAAAAAACAACAACAACAACATGTATTCAGTTTTCCAGTTTTGATTCAACATAGTTTAGCGGGGTCCAAACGTCTAAGACCACGACTGAAAATATGTCTACAATTCTAACTCAAAAGATTTTATAATAAATTATATTTTCAGCATACCCATTTAAACGAAAACTTAAAATTCTTAGTATGGGTTATGTCAATGTGTTTAAAACCTGATGATCATAATATGCAGCATGATTTAAAATGATCCAAAAAGCATCTTGTGCTTCAGTTGAAGCAACAACATCTGATCATCTGTACAAAGAGTCACAGGATCAATGACACAAATTTACTTATTGATTAGTGACCTAGAAATAGTGCAGAAATATTTGTCTCCAATCTATAACTCATAACAACTCAAACCTGTATGACTTTCATTCATCTTCAAAACGAACAAAGATATAACATTCTCTCTCTTTTTTGTCTATCAATTGAAATTTGAAAGTCCATACAACCTAAACTTTCACAAATTAAAAAGCACAGAAAGATATAGTTTGATACAAGCCTTCTGAAAAGGACCATATTTGATTCTCTGTGTCACGAACTGCTCCGAGACACGAAGGTTGAGGATCCAAATGCAGTTTTATTGAAAGGGTAATCCACAATCGTAGTCGAAAACAGGCAAAGGTCATAAACAGCGGGTAATCAGTCCAAACAATAACAGGGTCATAGAGGCACAGGCAAAAACAGAGGAAACCAAGAAAACTGGACAGAAGATCAAAAACCAAGATAAAGAAAACCAGGAGAATGCTTGGAATTGCAGTGTGACACTAAACAAGACATTGCAGATGCACAAGTTATGGGAAATGTAGTATGTGAGGGAATGACAATAGTCTAATGTGGAGTGCCCTCTGGTGGCTCTCAAGGGCACTCCAGCTGGTGACCGTTACTCTCTGGTTGTGTCCGAAATTGCCCCCTTCACCCTCATATTGCACATTTTATGTTTATGTGTTTTTATGTACCATTTTGAAGTGTCAAAGTTTTGATAACATGGACATCTATTGAGGGACAAAATCTCTCAGTTTTCATTAAAATATCCTTATTTGTGGTTTGAAGATGAACGACCGGTTTGGAACGACATGAGGGTGAGTATACAAGACAGAAATTTAATTTTAATTCGAAACCGTACAACTACTATATGTTTATACCGTGTTTAACTGAAGAAGAAAAAATACCAGTCTTTTGGACCTACTCTATTTAGTTAATAGGTATCCATGACATGAGAGTCTTCAACCATGTCTGTGAGAAAAAGATTCACCTGGAGGTTCAGATACGACCACCCTCATGCCATCATCCTTCTCTGTGACAGAGGGGTATCTGGGTATTCTGGGTGTCGGAAAAGCTTCTGTAATATACGAGAATTAGGTTTTTGTGTATTATCTGGTGTAAGACATCAATAAAACAGCACATTAAACAAATTAAAAGTATTAAACTAAGAAACAAGCACATACAAATAAACCAATAAATGCAGACTTTCCCATATTTCACAAATGGTGGATTAAAATGAGTCTATCCATCATTAGGCCAGTGGTTCTCAAAATTTTTGACTCCAAGGCCCCCCTTTGTCCAAGACAATACATTTGAAAGTGCTGCTATGTAAGCTGATATGTACGTTTGATACTTTTGTTGTAATAAAAATGTATAAAATCAAAAATATCAGTTTAATGATGTACGTTTATTTGAAGTATTTTGTTTTGCATTGTAATTCGGATTACCCTTGTGAAAAAGAAGTACACTTTAGCATACTTTAAAAAATAATACTTATTTCGAAAATATGCTTAAAGGGATAGTTCACCCGAAAATTAAAATTCTGTCATCATTAACTCCCTCCTCAAGTTGTTCCAAACCTGTTTTTTTGTTCTGCTGAACACAAAGGAAGATATTTTGAAAAATATGGAAATCAATGTTGCCCCACAACTGTTTGGTTACCCATATTCTTAAAAAATCCTTTTTTTGTGAACAACTTAATGGTGAGTAAATGATGACAGAATTTTAATTTTTGGGTGAACTATGCCTTTAAGTGCAAATTGCATGTAATGTAAATCTAAAATTAGTTTTGTTTTAAAATATACTCTTAAATTTGAAGTACAATACAAGTGACATTTAATAGCACTTCTTTTTCACAAGGTTATGTTAATATAACTACATTTAAATAATTTTAAGACTTATTGAGGCCCTCCTGTAAGTTTCCTGAAGCCTCCTACTGGTTGAGAACAACTACATCAGCTGTCTTTATTTTATAAAAAAATAAAATAATTTGTACTAATTTTTCAGAGGCACTATATTAATATACACATTAATAATAAAAAATTATATCTCAAGCTTACCTTTAAATGTTTCATTTTCTGCAGGGATTGGTGCTGGAGGTTTATCTGAAACATCACATGATGACCATGTTATATCACACACTAAACAGGGGTACATTTCCCAAAGCCAACTGATTGCAAGTTCCATCACTACCAACAGAGCAAAACTTGCCAAAATAGTTGGCTAACGATGCTTTTGGGAAATGCACCCCAGGTCTTGTTACTCTAGGAAGCTCTAATCAAAAATTTTAAAGAAGACATATCATGCTTTTAAATTGTTCCTTTTTACATATAAATCATACATTTGTAGTCTATATAAAGCGGAACTGCAATGCTTGGGTCTGAATTCCTCATTATTATAGCTCCACAGGCCCCTTTTCTACCCCTTTTCTGATGTGCGTCTGAGAGCAACTCGTTTTGGTGCGGTCTCTTTAAATACAATTGAGACACTTCATAGCAGCTACCCCGCCCACACTCGGTTCAACTCCACCCCGTTCGGCCATTTTTGTAGTTTGATAGCAGAGATACGATTATCTAGCGGCACAGAAACTTTTTATTCACACGTTATTAACAAAATGTCAACAACGGAAGACTTGTCCAGCCAGCCTTACATGTTCGAGCCAGAGTCGGAGCAGGAGCGAGATGAAAATGAAGACGACGAACCTGTAGAACAACGTCTTCATATGGATGTATCGCAATGGTGTGTACTGTATTTACACATGAAACTTTGGTCTTCCGACCTTTTACCACCGTGTCGATTTATTTTGATTAATATGTGCGAGGGAGAGAGAGCAAGACAGCGTCTAGTTTGGAGACGGTGAAGTCTTGTTTACACTTTCGCCTGGCTCTGAAGAGAGAGAGTGAGCGCGTGCGCGACCGGGTCTCTCGCTCTGCTCGTTCTTTCAGTTAAACATGCGTCCTGTAACAAGCGCGGCAGTTCATCTACATTAAACGGTGTAATGAAGCGTGTGGGTTACTACATCCAACAACCGAACATTTTAACTTACCCTCTCGTAACTTCTGCATCCTTTAGCTTGGACTACAAAATTGCAGCGAGAAATAAAAATGGCGGATTGCTCCGGAGTTTTGGGCCGGAAGTCAATGTCCTTATTTGGCAGTTCCGCTGCAAATACTGTGACGTAATAGTTCAAAAAACGTCATAGATAACAGAAAAATCGGAACAGGTTGAAAAATATGACCAAAACAGAATATAAAGATATCAACGAAGCACCTGAAGAGAATAATTTCATATTTTCTGTACTTCTAAACACTCCAAATATACAACAAAATGCATTTAAGGGCTAAAAAAGTGCAATTGGCATGATATGTCCCCTTTAAATGTGAATGGTAAATGAGAATTTCCCCAAGTCAGGATATTGTGCTCTCCAGATATGTGGACTCTTCTTCAATGTAAGCGAATGGGATTTATATGCTTTTTTTATTGTTTATTAGATGGAAATAATAAGCCTGTAGCATGGGTCTCTTTATAAAGCTGCACCATGAGTAACATGTAAGGGATAATGTACATCCAGCCAGTTGTTATCGCAGAATAACCCCCAACAGGGTGATCAGGTCTTAATTCACCCTGAAGGGGTTTATTCTGTGATATCATCTGGCTGGATGTACATTATCCCGCTTATTACATAAGTAAATAATTAGATATGAAATAGGCCATTGATCTGAGTTGAAATATTTGATTAGCTCTTTAAACGCAAAGCTTCCGCAGAGAGAGCAGTTGCTAGCAAGTGGCAAGTTCAAACTAGACAGACATTTAAGGGATATGGTACTGTAATAATAAATAAAATAAAATAATAATAGCTAATAAAATATTAAAAACTCAAATCAATATTTTGTGTACAGTTATTTAATTATGTCATCCGGTACCGCGGACTCGCTGTCTTGTTTCAGACAAATGCAGCTGCTGCCAATTTGCGACAATTGTTTTATACACTGTAATGGATTATAAGATAACAAACAGGTGTCAATTTTAAAATAGTTTAATCTCAAATTAATATTTCTTATGCCCATAATTATTTATGTGGCAAAATACTGTGTAATAAGTGGCATGACTGTACTGTATACCTTAAATGACCATAGAGTTTGAACTTTGAACTTGCCGCTTGCTAGCAACTGCCTTCTCCGTGGAAGCGTTTAAAGAGCTAATAAAGTATATGACTCAATATTTCGATCAATGTCTAATTATTTACAGCAAGTGGCCACATAATAAGCAGGATAATATACATCCAGTCGGTTTTTATCGTAGAATAAACCCCTTCAGGATGATGCAAGACGTCCTGATCACCCTGTCAGGGTTTATTTTGTGATAACAACCGGCTGAGTACATTATACCTAACATAACATACCGCTGGATGGCACAATTGACCAATCAGAATCAAGTATTCCACAGAGCCGTGTAATTAGCCAGTTTAATGCTTAGGTTTGTTCAAATCACCAAACTAAGAACTGTATGAGCAATATCATAAGTAAAATGAATTGACTGAGAAATCATTTGAATAAAATATGTCATCCCAACCTTTGGTGTATTTGCAGATAAAGTTGTTTTTGGTTTCACAATTGTCGTCATTCCACTGGAACATGTAAGGACCACCCTGACCTGGAGGAGCAGAGGGCTGATGATACATCACTACACACACCTCAAACCCACAAGAAGGCTCATCCAAGTGCCAGTTCCTGTCACACACACAAAACAATAAGCAAAAGGACCTACATAGGGAATGTGTCCATCAAATGCAACTCTCGTCACACCTGAAGGTTGCTTGGCTTCCATCCAGCCAGTAGTATTGAGATGGGCAGTCTCCGTTTTTCTCCTCATAGTCTTGATCCCTACGAAGCCCAATCCAAAAGTCACCGTCTGATGCTTTTAGTTCATGGATGAAATTTTCTATCAGTCTCTGCTCAGTCTTAGACTCAATACTAAGAAGGTCTCCGCCATCACTCCTGCAGGCTCGACTCGCATCTTCAAAGTTTAGTTTACGTCGGTTGTCCTGAAAGTAGGCAATTTTATAGCAGGGCTTCTCAGTGCCACGCTTGCATATCTGTTGACCTTAAGAGACACATTATAGATGTTAGAAAAGACAACGGAATGCAAATATATTGAAATATATTGATTCATCCCATGTACTTTTATTTAGAACACTTAAAGGTGCTCTAAGCGATGTCACGTGTTTTTTAGGCCAACATTTTTTTGTCACATACAGCAAACATCTCCTCACTATCCGCTAGCTGCCTGTCCCCTGAACACACTGTAAGACACCCCAGGCTCCACAAACGGCAAGAAAAACAAACTGGGCTAACCCGCACCACGAAACACAACAAAATGTTCCAGCCAATAACCGACAAGAAGGATTTGGGGGTGGGGTTTGGGGGGTTAGTGCGCGGATGAGGAGGAGGGAGGGTCTAGCTAGCCTCCGTTTTGTTTGACAAGACTTTAAACGTCAACAAGAAGTGACGTCACCCAACATCACTTAGAGCACCTTTAAAGGAATAGTTCACCCAAAAATTTAAATTCTGTCATCATTTAATTGCCCTCAAGTTGTTGAACACAAAAGAAGATATTTTGAAGAATATAGGCCAAACAGTTGATGGGCCCCATTGACTTCCATAGTATGGAAAAAAATATATACTATGGAAGTGGGCCCATCAATTGTTTAGTTACCGCCATTCTTCCAAATATCTTCGTTTTTGTTCAGCAGAAGAAATTCATACAGGTTTGGAACAACTTAATGGTGAGTAAATGATGACAGAATTTTAATTTTTGGGTGAACTATCACTTTAGGATGAATCATTTTGTATTTAGAAAATGAAACAAAAACAAATGTGTTGTGATGTGGAATGTGTCTCAATCAGCTCCCTAGTTCAGTAGTCAGGGCACTGAAAAATCCTACTAGTGCACTGAAACGTTCACTCCCTAAAGAAAATACCCAAAATGCAAGGTGAAAACCAGGGAGATCACTATGTTCCCCTAATGGAAGTTCTGAAGCGCGAAACATAAATCATGTGAGCCAATTTACCACACACAACCCATGTGATAGATGTTTTTTTAAAACCATTATTTAATTATATTCCAACATAAACATACATCACTAGGCAGGTAATGAACATAATCTAGCTATGTATAATTAATATTAATAATGTATAATTTATTTACGGCTTAAATTATGCATGTGCATGTAACAAGCAAAGTATTTTAACATTATGTACTTTAAATACACTGAAAAAAATTTGGAGTAGGATTTACTTGAAAAAAGCTAGGAAACTTTTTTCACTCAGAAAATGCTAGTAAATTTACAAAGATTTGCCAAGTAAAAACCTAAACATATTCATCAGTAGCTTTAATTAGAAATCTTTAAGTTAAATTTACTTGGAATATGGAATTAAGTAAACGCCTCGGTTACGACTGTAACCTCGGTTCCCTGAAGAGGGAACGAGCGTTGCGTCGAGATTGACGCTAGGGGAACGCTTCGCGTGATGATGTCTTGAAGCACATGTAAAATCAGCCCAATGGCGTGGCGGAACGTCAGATGCGGGTGACGTCACGTACCAGGAAACTATAAAGCCTGCTTGAAAACAGAGAGCGGCAGCTTCGTAAAGTCTGAAGTAGCAGCTGACAGGCATGAAGGAGATATGGCAAGGTGACGCAACGCTCGTTCCCTCTTCAGGGAACCGAGGTTACAGTCGTAACCGAGGCATTCCCTTTCAAGGGAACTCGCGTTGCGTCGAGATTGACGCTAGGGGAACGTCTATACCAACGCCACCATAGCTACAAATGTCTGTCCTGTGTGAAATCACGAAGAGCAGCACTAGGAAGACAGAACATGAGACCCTGGAGTAGAGTCCAGGTCCAAGGAGTAAAATCTGACGAAAGTGTGCGGTGAGGACCAGCCTGCCGCATCACAAACGTCCTGTAAGGACACTCCTGATATAAGGGCCTTGGAGGCCGCCATACTCCTAGTAGAGTGCGACCGGACAGCCATAGGAGAAGGCTGTCCGGCTGCCTCATAAGCAAGCGAAATGGCCTCAACCACCCACTTGCTCATCCTTTGCTTAGACACTGGAGATCCCTTGTTAGGGGACCCAAAACACACAAATAATTGATCACTTTTACGCCACAGGGCAGCTCTGTGGACATAAGCGTCTAATGCCCGGACTGGGCAAAGCAAATTATTAGTCTCCTGGTCCGCATTCTGAAAGGGAGGAGGACAGAAGGCCTGCAATATAATAGGTCTGGCCACGTTAGTGGGGACCTTGGGGATATAGCCCGGTCTTGGATGCAGAAAAGCTTTCACCATACCCGGAGCAAACTCCAAGCATGACGGGGCAACCGACAGTGCTTGGAGGTCCCCTATCCTCTTAAGAGAGGAAATGGCTAGGAGGAACAGAGCTTTCAATGTTAAAAACTTCTCAGGAACCTCCTCAATAGGCTCAAAGGGGGCCAGGGAAAGGCCTTGCAGGGCAATGGACAAATCCCACGGCGGCACCCTAGAGCGAACTGCAGGCCTCAGCCTCCAGGTGCCACGAAGGAAACGAGATACCAGAGGGTCCTTCCCCACAGACATTCCACCCAAAGGAATGTGGTAAGCACCTATGGCCGCCACATAAACCTTTAAAGTGGACGGGGTCAGACCTGCAGTGAACCGTTCTTTCAGGAATTCCAGCACTGTACCAACTGGGCAGTGAACTGGGTCCAACCGACGGTCACTACACCAAGAAGTGAATACTCTCCACTTCAGGGCATAAAGTTTCCTCGTGGAGGGAGCTCTGGACTGTAGAATGGTCTCAACAACCTCAGTTGAGAGACCTGACTCTATGAGCTGGGCCCCCTCAGAGGCCAAGCCCACAGGTTCCACAGTTCTGGCCGAGGGTGAAATATCGAGCCCTCTGCCTGGGACAGAAGGTCCCTCCTGACGGGTAGCTCCAGAGGAGGCCCGTCGAGGAGCGACACAAGATCGGGAAACCATACTATGCCCGGCCAGAGCGGGGCTATAATAAGCAGGCAAACCCGGTCCCTGCGAACTCTCTCCAGAACTCCCGGGAGCAGAGCAACTGGGGGAAAAGCGTACAGACGTAGCTTCGGCCACGTCTGCACCATAGCATCCAGTCCCAGAGGAGCTGGGTGCATGAGGGAGAACCAAAGTGGACAGTGAGACGTCTCTCGAGACGCAAACAGATCCACTTGTGCTTGGCCAAACTCCCTCCATATCAGCTCCACCACCTCGGGGTGGAGCCTCCATTCCCCGGGCCTCAGCCCCTGTCTTGACAGAGTGTCTGCTCCTAAATTCTGGACCCCGGGGATGTAGGCTGCCCTGAGAGACAGCAACTTCCCCTGGGACCACAAGAGGATATGGCGTGCCAGATTGGATAATGGGCGCGAGCGCAAACCCCCTTGGTGATTTATATAGGCGACTACCGAAGTGTTGTCCGTACTAGCACATGGTGTCCCCTGAGATCTGTGATAAAGCTCCTCAGAGCCCGGAAGACAGCTAACATCTCTAGGCGATTGATATGCCAGGAACGATGATGGTCTTCCCACAGACCTTGAGATGAGCGACCCTCTAGGATCGCTCCCCAGCCCGTGAGGGAAGCATCCGTCGTTAGCAGTTTGCGACGACAAGGAGCTCCCAGCACTGGGCCTTGGGACAGGAACCAAGGTTTCTTCCACATAACCAAGGCACGTAGGCATCGCCGCGTGACCTTGATTGTGCGAAATGGGTTGCCCCTCGGGGAAAACCCCCTGGTCCTGAGCCACCACTGCAGGGGCCTTATGTGTAGCAGTCCAAAAGGTATCACGTTGGAAGCTGCTGCCATGAGACCCAACAGTCTCTGGAACTGTTTGACAGTGAGTAGCTGGCCTAGCTTTACACTTTTCACAGCTGCAAGGATGGACTCTATACGTGGCGGTGACAGGCGCGCCTGCATCGACACAGAATCCCAAACCACGCCTAAGAAAGTGGTCCTCTGTAGTGGAGAAAGAACACTCTTCTTGGCGTTCAACCGTAACCCCAACTCTTTCATATGGGCGAGAACGACATCTCGATGTCGAACCGCCAACTGATGCGACTGAGCTAAAATCAACCAATCGTCGATGTAGTTCATTATGCGAATGCCCTGGAGGCGCAGAGGCGCCAGAGCTGCATCCACGCATTTCGTGAAAGTGCGGGGTGATAAAGCTAGGCCGAATGGAAGAACTCGATATTGGTATGCTTTGCCCCCGAAAGCAAACCTCAGGAACTTCCAGTGACATGGACGGATGGAAATGTGGAAATATGCGTCCTTGAGATCTATCGTGACAAACCAGTCCTCGGACCTGATCTGTGGCACGATCTGTCTCAATGTTAACATTTTGAACTTGAGCTGCATGACTGACTCGTTCAGAACTCTAAAATGGGACGCAATCCCCCGTCCTTCTTTGGAACTATGAAGTACCGGCTGTAAAACCCGGTTTCCCTGCTGGAGGGAGGTACATATTCTATGGCCCCTTTCTCTAACAGAGTGTTTACTTCCTGTTCCATAACCAGAACCTGCTCGGGGCCCACCACTGTGGGTAGAACCCCCATAAACCGAGGTGGGCGTTTCTTGAATTGTATTTGATACCCTTTTTCCACGGTCTGCAGGACCCAACGAGAAACATTTGACAGTAGCTTCCACGCTGTCAAAGATTCTACTAGAGGTACCAGTCTCTCGAGACTGGTTTCTGGATTTTGTTGCTGTTGAGTAGTCGGCTCGTCGCCCTGTAGCGGCGCACCGGCAGGGAACGACTGAACGGACTGCTCTAACACCCTCCTCAGAGGGGGCGGGCATCCCGAGGCCACTACGTTTCCGGGTGGTCCTTGAGATATGTGCTCGCCGGAGACCGCTGCGCCCTGAAACACCGGAGGTGGCAGGGTTGGCAGAACGGTCCCCTGAGGGTACCGAAGGGAGACGGGCACCGTAAAAAGAGGTGTTGACCGCTGCACTTCGGGGGGGACTACCCTCATTTGTCCTGAGCCCTCGGACGTCAGGACTTTTTCCCAGCAGCCTTCTTGGCGGTAATAACGGTCCTCAGATCCGTTCTACCCCTCGAAGGCTGCTGGGTTTGAGCGTGCCCTCCGTGTCCCCGTGGTTTATGTGGGGGAGCGCGGGCGGACACGCTCTGTTTTTGAGTTGCACGATGTTCAGTGCTTTTTTTAGATGAGTGAGGCTGCTCCCGCTCAGCAGCCTCATGAAAAGATCGGCGGGGGAGAAGTTTTTGCAAAGCAGCTGCCTGCTTAGATGCTTCCTGAAGCTTATCAACAGCAGCAGTAACAGCGTTGCCAAAGAGACCATGTGTAGAAACGGGAGAATCTAACAGAACATTTTTCTCTTTGTCCTTAATATCACTGAGGTTGAGCCACAGATGCCTCTCAGTGGCCACCAGGGCTGCCATAGACCGCCCGATTGATTTAGCGGTCTCCTTGGTGGCCCTGAGAGACAGATCTGTGGCTCTGCGTAGTTCAGCAACAGCCTCAGGACTAATACCCCCGCCCTCATCCACATCACTCAATAATTCAGCCTGATAAGCCTGCAGCAGTGACATAGTATGAAGACACGCTGCAGCCTGACCAGAAGCTGAATAAGCCTTGCCCACCAGAGAAGATGTTACTCTGAGGGGCTTATTAGGCAACGCCGGAGTTTTTAGTGAAGATGCCGTCGCTGGAGAGAGGTAGCTCGCAAGCGTCTCTTCCACCTTCGGCATCTCCCCATAACCATGCTCTTTATACCCAGATATAGCAGAATAATTTGTGGTTTGTGAATTAAAAACTCTATAAGAAACTGGTCTCCCCCACGATCTCGACACCTCGGTGTGGAGATCGGGGAAAAACGGCAGATTTCGGCATTGTGGTTGTGCACGTGAGGGCAGGAAGCGTTCGTCCAGTTTACTTTTTGAACGAACGTCCTGTTTATCAGATGGCCATTCAATACATAATCTATCAACTGCTCTCGTCACTACATCCAGCAATTCTTCAAATGCATGAGACTGAGGTGGGGCTTCCTCAGACTCAGCCTCAACACTAACAACATCCAGTTCCTCAGAACTGGACAATTGCAGTGTTTGTTCTATCATCGGGGCGGAAGAAACCGCAGCGCGTGCTTCCGAACCCTGATGACAGACATCGGGTCTATCAGGTAAGGGCTGAGATAGGGCAGAGCCCGTCTCAGACCCCGCTGATAGATCCATTTGCGAACCCCAGGACTGAGATCGCCGCTGTGCCTCGGCAGCAGCGGGACCCGAGCCCTGGGGGACGCGAGCTTCCCGGAAGAAACTCAGCCGGGATCGGAGCGAGCGCATGGACAGCGCCTCGCAATGCACACAGCCAGCACCCTCGAGTGCTGACTGGGCATGCTCCTCTCCCAAACAAACAATGCACAGAACGTGAGTGTCCCTACCCGTAATAAAACGCGGGCAGGGATGCACACACATTCTGAACTGTTCGCTGGACATAATTGCTTTCAGTGACAAGACAACAATAAATAGACAGAGACAGATTTCACATAGAGCGCTACTGAAGACACAGAAGCTGCCCCTCTCTGTTTTCAAGCAGGCTTTATAGTTTCCTGGTACGTGACGTCACCCGCATCTGACGTTCCGCCACGCCATTGGGCTGATTTTACATGTGCTTCAAGACATCATCACGCGAAGCATTCCCCTAGCGTCAATCTCGACGCAACGCGAGTTCCCTTGAAAGGGAACTTTACTTAACCTAGTTAAGTGAAAGTAACACAGAAAATAAGTAATTTTAACTTGGCTAGTAAAAGGTTGATTAATATCGATTTAGTTGAAATTCTCTTTGCATTACATTTCACTCAAACAATAATATTGAATTATACCAGTCATTTATAGTATGTGCTTTACTTAGATTATCTAAGTAATTTATACTACATCATGTCAGATGTTAAGCATCATGTGAATGCAAAGATCTCAATACTTGGTAGACAATACACAATGACGGTAACATTTGATGGATCGGTTTTGTGTTTGAATGTGTCATTTTGAGCAGAAAATTTACTCGAAATGTCACAAAATGGCAAGTTACTAATCCTGACAACAAAAGCAATGATAAAACAGTGTAAATACAGCTGGAAACCAGTGAAAAATTAACCTCATTAATTATTCAAGGTCCAGTGCATGATGGGAACCCCAGTATCAGAAAAGCTCAGTAATTTTTACTTTCATACTTACGCTTTCATTTCTACTCGCTTGAATTAAGTACTGATATGGAATTTACTTCGTTTTTTTAATTCTTGCCTGAACTAACTTTTTCATGTAAATTACATTGGTTTTTTTTCAGTAGTATTTACTTCACCAAAAAATATTTTTTTACAGTGAAACATTAAAAAATAATGTTGGAAAGATATCAGTTCTGTTTTTTTTTGTTCATAAATACCAATAGTGATGTTGTACGAGGACATTGTCATGTAGCCATAAATAGTGTCAAAGAGTCCCAATGTGTAGTAAACCAGGGTCCTTACTGTCCTTAATTTGTGTACACGATATACTGATTCACAGCCTAGGAAGCTGGGATTAAGACGCACCCCATATCTCAAAAAGTACATGCAATACTTTTAATGCTAATCTAAACCTTAAGAGATGTATTTTTACTATACTCATGTATGGATTTACTGTACATTAAGTCAAAGGGGAAAACGTCTCTGGTTACTATCGTAACTTCGGTTCCCTGAGAGGCGGGAACGAGACATTGCGTAGCAACGCAGTGGGAACTCCTCCCTTCTCCACTTTTGCTTATGGGCTAACGCAGTGGTTCCCAATTCCAGTCCTCGTGACCCACTGCTCTGCACATTTTGTATGTCTCTCTTATCTGACACACTCAGTTCAGTTCATGGAGTCTCTCCTAATGAGCTGATGATCTGGTTCAGGTGTGTTAAATAAGGGAGACATACAAAATGTGCAGAGCAGTGGGTCACGAGGACTGGAATTGGGAACCACTGGGCTAACGCCAGCTTGGAACAGCTGGCCAATTGTCGCAAAGTATGCAAATACTGACAGGCTCGCGGGCAGTATAAAATGTACGGACGCGACAATTGCGTCAGAATCACGACTGAACTGAACAGCTGATCAATAGGGTTGGGCGATGTCCCCTAAATTGGCAGTTGACGATGTTTACAGTAAAACATCGCGATGGACGATGATATCGTGGGGTGGGGTTAATTTATAATATTATTATTTAAAACGTGCTTTTTTTCAATAAAATTTCAACAGTAGTAATTATTAGGTCCATAGACAACTAAAAACAAACATATATTCAGCAAACAATAAATAAGTTGCAATATAGAATTAATTGTGCAGGGCTTTCACTGTGAGGTTGAGTTACCAACTGATGAACATAAATCCTCTTCGTATGCGTGTGTGTGAGAGAGAGAATGCACACACAGTACTTTCATCTACTGTGTTTACGGGAATCCTCGACTTGGCATTTTGATATATCTCTGTGTTTATTTGGCCGTTTAGGCGCGCAACCGAAGGGCTGCTTTGCTTGTCCGTGTTGCGCTCGGAGCGCGCGCACAGCATTCTGTCAGTACAATTCAGTTCTCTTTCGCGACTTATCGCACTTTTAATATTTCTTTTCAATATAAAGCACATCTTGCTCTTTTTGTTTTTTTTCATCCTGCGGCAAAAATGAAAGTACCCGCGGCTAGCGGGTGAAATGTTTTGAAATGTCGCTTTGCACAGCACCCGTTTCAATAAAATTATATATTAAAGTTTATAAAGCCTACTTTTACATTTTTGCTGCTGTTCTAAAATGGTTTTCGCAAGCTTGAATCCCAGTGCAGTAGCTGTAACTGTTAGGTTACCACAGAAACGTAAGCAGTTAGTTGATTGCTGTGGTGACTCGTGACACTCGCGAACAGCACTGAAAACGCACTTTTGCCGGTACAACTTGAATATTATTATTATTATCATAAACTTTTCATTATTTTTTTTTATCGATCGTTTGTTGGTAAAGGGTGAGAGACCTTGCGAGACATGATTTTTGCCAAAGAGCCAGATGTGACTCGCGAGCCATAAGTTCCCAACCACTGGTGTACACGAATCAATAGATTACGTGACCATTTCACGAACTGCCGTGAGACTGGGCTGGTCTGACAGGGTGGGGGGCGTGGCATCACGATGGTGGCTCTCCATCGTGATGTCGGTCAGCCATCACGATGGACGATGATATCGTCCATCGGCACAACCCTACTGATCAAACAGCGAACACGCCGGCTAATGCAATGTCTCGTTCCCGCCTCTCAGGGAACCGAGGTTACAATAGTAACCGGAGACATTCACTTTCGAGAGCGGTAACTCTACATTGCGCAGCAATACTGCGGGATCTGTATTAAATCCCACTGTGAGAGTAGTGAAGATAAGCCCTGAGAAACTGGGTCAAGCTACACCAGCCACGGAAGAGACAGAGTGGATCCGAAACAGATACAATTGTCATTCACTGAGAACGTGTGTAAGTCTCCAATGCGCTTCGCAGAGGTGAGACCAAGAAGTAAAGCCATTTTCAGGGAAAGCGCCTTCACCACAATCAAAGCTAGGGGCTCGAACGGTGGTAGAGAGAGAGCCCTCAAAACTAGAGCTAGATCCCACGGCGGCACAGATGGCGGCCGTGAAGGACACAATCTCCTCGCTCCCCTGAGAAATCTGGTCACCAGAGTGTGCTTACCGATATACACATACACCTTCAGCGTGGATGGCAAACTCCCGCTGTCCAGTCTGTGCTGTAGGGAGCGCAAAACATCCGATCATCATGATATCGGGTCGATATCGATGTCCTGGCACCATTTTGCAAAAACTCACCATTTTAGAGCATAAAGGCGCCTAGTAGCAGGCGCGCGCGCCTCCGCAAGTGTGCCCAGCACTCGTGAATGCAGAGTGTCTCGCTCATTTAAGGTCCCTGAAGCAGCCACACATGAAGGTTCCACAGCTCGGGGCTGGGGTGTCTTATCGTTCCATTCGCCTGAGACAGCAGATCCTTCCTGAGGTGGATTTGCCATGGGGGAGCCACCATCATCTCTCTCAGGTCCGCAAACCAGGGCTGGCTCGGCCAGTTCGGGGCCACGAGGATCACTGACGCTCTCTCCTCTCTGATTTTGCATAACACCATAGGCAGAATCTTCACCGGAGGGAACGCGTAAAGCCAGGCTTTCGGCCAACGTGATGTCAGAGCATCTCCCGTCAGCGGGGAGTGAGATAGCGAGAAGAACGTCTGACAGTGAGGGTTCTCGCTTGTGGCAGACAGATCCACGTCCGCCCTCCCGAATCGATCCCAAATCATTTGCACCGATCCGGGGTGAAGCCTCCACTCTCCTTGAGGAATCCCATTCCTCGAAAGCATGTCCGCTCCACGGTTTAAGAGACCGGAGATATGCGCCGCTCTGATGGAGAGAAAGTGTCGATCTGCCCACAACAGAAGACTCACCGCCTGTTTGAAAAGAGCTCTGGAGCACAAGCCACCCTGGCGATTTATGTACGAAACCACAGACATGTTGTCGGTTCGAATCAGTACATGCTGCTGCTTCAACCTCGACCAAAAATCTTCCAGGGCTAAGGACACCGCCTTTAATTCCAAACGGTTTATGTGCCACTCTCTCTGTGACTCCGACCACAGACCTGAGGCAGGCACGCCTAAGCACACTGCTCCCCAGCCTGAGGTCGATGCATCCGTCGAGACCATGGTGCGTTGCATCACTATTCCCAAAGGTACTCCTGGGCTGAACATATCCGAGTCGAAACATACACCCAGATATGTTATAGTCTGACCCGGGATAAATACGCTCTTCTGCACATTCACACGCAGTCCCAGCATATCCAGATGGCGAAGCAGCGTTTCCACGTGACTGATTAGCACATCCCTTGAGTGAGCTAAAATCAGCCAATCGTCCAGATAATTCAAATTCCGCTCATTCTGAGGGGAGAAAGCGCTGCGTCCACACACTTGAAAAATGTACGGGGGGCTAGGGCCAGCCCGAACGGAACCACTGAATACTGGTATGCCGTGCTTTCGAAAGCAAATCGCAGGAAGCACCAGTGGCACATCGCTATTTGAACATGGAAGTACGCGTCCTTTAAATCCAATGAAGCGAACCAGTCCCTGAGACGGATCTGTGCTAGGATCTGCTTCAGTGTTGTCATCCTGAACTCGCGATTGTGAAGTGCTCGGTTGATGGGTCTCAGGTCCAGAATCGGACGGAGTCCTCCATCCTTCTTTGGCACCACGAAATAGCGGCTTTAAAATCTGTTGCTCTCTATTGCTCCTTTCTCGAGCAGACTGAGAACTTCTTGTCTCAGAACAGGGACGTTTTGGGGCAATATCAGTGGTCGCGTTATAGTTATGGGCTGCGACTACGCGCTGCTCTGGGGCAAGGCGAGTGACACAGTGTTGGGTGTAAGAGGAGGAAAAAGCTCTTTTTGTGAAGGGATACATGTTTTTATTTTGGAACTCACACAAACAGACACAGCATTTACACGGCGCTTAGGGGCGGGGCCTCCAGCGAACTGACTCTTTCGCGGCTCGGGCTTCTCCTCTGACCTTGGCGCTTCCTCCCAGGTCCTGTCCACTGCTTGCGGCGAACATCCGGTTCGGCGCGCAGTGGGCGCACATGGAGTCCGTGAAGGCCGCCTCGCCGTGGGCGAGGCCCAGGCAGGCGACGCAGAACTCATGTTCGTCGGGCGGGTTTATGGGGCCCGCACAAATTTGGCAAGTTGACGCCATCGGATGCTTAGAGAACAAGGTAACTAGTCCTCCTGGTGCAGCTTCCACGATGGCAGTGTGAAGAAAGAGATTCTGACGCAATTGTCCTGTCCGTGCATTTTATACTGCCCGCGAGCCTGTCAGTATTTGCATACTTCGTGACAATTGGCCAGCTGTTCCAAGCTGGCGTTAGCCCATAAGATTTCAGCAAAAGTGGAGAAGGGAGGAGTTGCCCGCAGCGTTGCAATGTAGAGTTACCGCTCTTGAAAGGGAACCCATGGTGCAATGCTTTAGCAGTCTTAAAGTTACAACAGCAATGACAGCACTGAAAAGTGAGACTGAACTCAAGTGTATTGTCAGTACAAAATGTCGGCCAAATGGCAAAATGGCAATCTTTTTTTTCTCCAGAACACAAATTTTCAGTTACATGTTTGATTATTTTTCTAAAAAGCAATGGTTTTTCAGACAGCAAATCCAGGAACTCCCCATTTAAAATAAATAAATAAACGAATAAATAAATCCCTTTCACTATGAACATTAACAACATTGTGAAGCAAATCATTAGCCTACTCAATTGAAAAAAGTGCTACGGGTTTGTGAAATAGACTACAAGTTCCGTGAGAGTGTAAAATTTAAATATTAAAAATGGAAAAATTAAACGTAGTCTAATTATGTTTCTGTTATGATTATTTTTCGCTCTATGGATACCATATAAATATATAGAAATGAGATGGACTATTATTTAATTTAGAGAAAGCCATTAGCGTCTGAGGCAGAACATACCTCTGGGCTCGTAAATGTCTTCACCGCAGGGAGGATGGACAGCACATCGGGTTTACAAGTGGTGAAGAGAGAAAACAGCCATTGTTAAAGCATCATCTAAAGAAGTCACTCACTCCCTGTAATCAAGCATCTAATTCAAATTACTTAAACAGGAAAACGAACGAGTCTGATAGTTAAGTGAGCGAAAACAACAACAACAAAGTCATTGAAAAACCTAGAATAAAAAACGGTTTCTAGCATATTATAAAGAACCGCAGGTTGTCAAAATGGCACTGCAGTATAGATTAAAGTAATATATAAAATCTGACTTGTTCAATTTAGCAAGCTTTTCCTCCAAATATTACTACATATAGCCTAGATTTTAATATTTTAAAATAGGTTAGTCGAATGCAAAATTTTCTTAAATATGAAACTCACCGCCCAGAATCTTTGACGCGCACGCGGAGATGCTGAATAAAACCAAAACGCAGGCACATTTTCTCGTCAGTTCCATTTTATTACCTTTGATCAAACTTCCATGGGTCTTAAAAGTAATTTCACGAAGACAATGGGATTCCGAGAAAATAAAAAAGGAACATCCAACACCAGGAGGGCTTCATCCAGTAGAAAACTAATCACCTGTCCCCTTATCCGCTGAAATCTTTGTGAACATCCAGAGAGGCAGCTCAGAGTGAGACGAGGGCGCGTGATTGAACGAACACAAGAACATAACACGTCACCAACTGACAGTAACTAACACGCCATGGGCTTTTATTTGTAGATATGAACAAATTCCGTAACAGTTACAAGTAATAAGTAAACAGTTACAGTTGCTTAATGATCGTCTTCAGATATAATTGTAAATAAAATAAAATAAAATAAATTAAAAATAAAAATAAAGATATAGCCTACACATAGGTCTATGCTCTAGGTATACATTTAAGTAAACTTCTTGAACATTTGTATACTATGGTAAAAATACATGTTATTCATGGACTAGTCTTTCATCAATTTGTTTACTGGAGCTTCTGAACTTCTTTCTGGTCCTCATCCACAGGTGATGAAAGTCCCTCTGCCAATCTAATAATAAAAAACAAAAACAAAATAAAAAAACACAAATGATTTCAAGGTTTTCAAAATTGAAATTGGTTTAGTTAACACTTTATTTTACAGTGCCCCATGTTACACATTACATGCACTTACTAAAGTAATAACAGTAAATTATGCATCACATGCATTAAATGTAACTAATCCTAATCCAAACACAATCTAAATGTTAATTAATATTACTCAGTAATTACATGTATAATTACACTGTAACAATGGCACTGAAATAAAGTGTAACTAGCCTATATAAAACAATATTTTATATTATTTTAAACAAAATACTTAATGCATTTTCTGTTTTGCATTGTAGATGGAGCAAACAAGTTACAAGTTTCTCAGCATTATCATAATATGTGTCATGCTTGCACATATTTAACTTAATGTTGCTAGAAACCAATCTGCTGCACAGGCTAATTAAAGTCTTCCTACATGACATTAAGTAAAGGATTTTGCAATGATACATTTATCAGAAAGGGAATTGTTTTGTATAATAGGGCAGGTAATCAATGCTGGTTTGAGATGTCTGTACAGAGCACGAGAGTAGAGCAGAAAAGATCAGACAGATTTCAGATCAATAACTAAGACTCAATATAAGCTTAAGTTGGTTTTCCAATAACCCTTCATCACTCGGCCTGGAGATCAATTTTACTAGGCTAAGAATCCAGTTATTTCCCCTCTCTCTCAAGCTGACATACAATTCCCCCCTTACCTGTTTACATGTTTAAATAATAATTGGGTGAGGCCCGATGTGGTTTTCCATTTTATAATTGATAATACACTGCACTGCACAATCACCTAGTATCCCTAAGTTGCAGTGATAGATACAGAATAATTTGCTAGATGAAATTATAATCAGGTACATTATGTTAATGTCTGACAGAGAAAAGAAATACCATTTTGTAGAGGTACCTTTTTTCTACTGGGTTGCCTTTTCTTGGTTTGTGTTGGTAAGAAATCATCTCCTTCTGTTGAATATACATATTAATTCTGCATGATATTAAATACAAGGGACTTGTGACACACACACACACACACACACACACACACATTGTTTTTCTGTTTTATGATGACTCCACAAAAACCATTTAATAAAACATTTTTATATGTAAAAAAAAAAAAAAATCATAATTTAGTATGACTTTTCTTCTCATGGGGAACAAAACTTTGTCCCCATAACATCAATGTTTGTTTGATCAAAAATACAGTAAAACAATAATATAATGTAATATAAAAATATTTTTACAAATTAAAACATTGTTTTCTATTTTAATATATCTGTTTTTAATCATATTTTTTCATTGTCACATGATCCTTCAGAAATCATTCTTATATGCTGATTTGGTGCTCAATAAATATCAATAAATGTATTATCATCATCATTTGTTTACTTTTTTACTATTATTTATTTTTATTAATATATATATTTTTTAACAGCATAAATACTTTTGATCGATTTAATGCATCCTTGCTGAATAAAAGTCTTAAAATCTTTAAGACCTAAAACTTTTGAACAGTGGGTTTTTATCCATCTCAGTTTTGGCTGTAAATGTACAGTTTTCAAGTTTAAAGTTAATACATACAGGGGTTGGCAATGAAAACTGAAACAACAAGACCTAAAACTTTTGAACAGTGGGTTTTTATCCATCTCAGTTTTGGCTGTAAATGTACAGTTTTCAAGTTTAAAGTTAATACATACAGGGGTTGGCATTATTGTGGTTTTAGACCACAATAATTTATTTGTATAGGGCCTCCTTCTGCAGCCAATGCAGCATCAGTTTGCCTTGGCAAAATGACAAATTGAGCCATTCTTCTTCCAGAATAGTGTTCAGTTTATTTATACCTGGTGGGGGAAAATGTTTTCTGCGTTGCTCCTCCAAAATACCCAAAAGTGGAGACAGTGCAGGTCATGGGAGATGTTCAACTTCACTTTCATGTTCATCAAACCATTCTGTCACATGTTTTGCTGTGTGTATTGGTGGAGTATATGCTAATTCACTGCATCCTCTTCAGGATACAACTTTTGAACCATTAGGTGCACATGGTCCTCCAGAATGGTTCGGTAGTCCTTGGAAGTGATGCGCCCATCAAGCACAGAGAATGCCATGACATTGCAGCCCAAACCATCACTGATCCACCCCGTGCTTCACTATGGGCACGCAACAGTCCAGGTGTTAAGCCTCTCTGGGTCTTCAACACACCGTAACTCCCACAGATGTGGGAAAGACAGGCGGACTCATTAGAGAACAATACATGTTTCACATTGTTTATAGCCCAAAATTTGCACTGTTGGCACCAATGCAAGCGACATTTGGCATTGGCATGAGTGACCAAAAGTGGCTATAGCAGTCTGACCATGAATACTGACTCTGTGGAGCTCCCGACAAACAGTTTTGGTGGAAATAGGAGAGTAAAGGTGTGCATTTAACTCTGCAGTGAGTTGGGGAGCTGTGTTTTTTTTTTGGATATAATCCGGGTTAGTACCTGGACATCTCTTTCAGACAGCTTCCTCTTGCATTGACAGTTACTCCTGTTGGATGTGGTTCATTCTACGTGGTGGTAGGCTGTCATTACCCTGGATACCATAGCTCTCCATACACCACAAAGACTTGCTGTCCAGGGGGCGTATTAAAGAAACTTTCTATCTTAAGTCTTCAGTTAAGATCTGACAAGTTAATTTAGGATTTTTCACAAATTCGTATTACAGAAGCAAATCTTATCCTATCTTACAAAATATAGTTAGGAAATCTTAAACCCCTCCTTCGAGTTCGGTAACCAGCTCTCAGGTCTGTTACCAAGCAACCAATGACATGCAAACAGCTGCTATGAAGTAAAATGGAAAAACTGGAGAATGGAGAAACAAAATAAGTGGTGCTTTTCATTAAGTGAAGTTTTGATAAGCTTGGTAGAAAAGGCAAAGCCTAATCATTTTATTTCATGGGAGTCTGTAACTATTTGTCAGAGTTTTGTCGTCAAAATGCAGCACATCATTTGTGTGTTCACAAAGTCTTTTCACCATCAAACATCGCTGTTCTTCATCTTGTATCATTAATAAATGTGACGCCATTCTCAGACAGGGCTATTATTGTGTGATTTTTACAGGCTTTCAAATAATTTTGAAGTTCGGACACCATTGGGGTTGTCTTAAAGTTAAGAAGTTTTAGTTTTTTTAAAGTTTTAGTTTAACTTTTTTTTAGTTTAAAGTTAAAGTTTTTTTGTGGAGTTAGGATGCTTCTGTAATACCCTTTTCCTATCTGTTGTTAAGATAAGATTATGCATTTAAGAAATATCATTTTGTAATAGCTTTTGTCCTAAATGAGGACTGAAATTGCCAATGGTTACCAAACATATAAGACAGGATTCTAAAGTTAGGATCTTTCTGTAATCCTGGTCACAGATGAGCTAGCGAGACACGCACCAACAATTTGTATTCTTTTGAACTCTGATACTGTATGTCTCCCATTATGTTGTGTGGAATATGATCCGCATATATAGGCGTGAAACCTCCAAAACTATTGCCCATTGTTTCAGTTTCATTGTCCAACCCCATGTACATACATGCATACATACACTATGGCCTTTCTAAAGAAAAAATGACTTCAGTTCAACTTGTATTAGCAAACTAGGTTTGTAAGGTACTCAGCAGGGGCTGGATAAAGCACCACTACCCCATAATCATCAGGCTGCTCCCGAGAGAGACATCAAAGTCTTGAGGAAACCCACCCCCTCCTATACTTTCCTCATCTATAGGGGAGGATGCCCTAAGAAATGCTGAGGCTCTAGGGAAAAAGTGCTGAGGAAGATAGAGAGAGCACTCTAATGAATGAGAGAGAAATAAAACACTTGGCTGTCTGAGGAACTCTGTCCTGCAGCATCCAAATATGCAACGGCTGTGTTAGCAGAAGACCCGAGATGAGGTTAAGGCTGATCCAAACTGAACTGAGAGACCTGAGCGGATGTTTTAACCTAATGGGGCCGAGTACTTTATTATTCTTACCTTAATTCGCTCATCCCTCTGCTTTTTCAGAAGTGCAATAATCTGGTCACGTTTCTTGGCCTAACACAAATACGAAATATGAATCAGAATCAAAATGAAATTTATTGCTAAGAATGTTTATACACACAAGGAATTTATCTTGATGGCAGAAGAAGCTTCCAGTGTACATTGCATAATAGTTACTGAAGTTATGTATCAACACTTACATTGATGTCCATCTGTAAAAGATGGTTCAATGGTTCACCATGATACATATAATTGTGTTGAGTATAACAGCACAGCTGAAGTATATTCCAGCCGACAGCTGCACTTACTAAACAAGCCTCATAATTTTGATTTAACGCCCATAGTTTCTGGCTGCACTTAATGTCATTTCATTAAATCCATTACATGCTTGTAGATTATAACTATTTTTTTTAAGCCAATGTCACTTTAGGGCAGGTTAATCAGTTATAGTAATGTAATGTCGTTGTTGATTATAATCACCCAATGTAAACATCTGTCATATTGCAATCTGCTAAAACTTCATTTTCCACATTGAAGTAAACACTACAATCACCATGATGATTGTAGTGTTAATATACAGTGAGGAAAATAAGTATTTGAACACCCTGCTATTTTGCAAGTTCTCCCACTTGGAAATCATGGAGGGGTCTGAAATTGTCATCGTAGGTGCATGTCCACTGTGAGAGACATAATCTAAAAAAAAATATCCAGAAATCACAATATATGATTTTTTAACTATTTATTTGTATGATACAGCTGCAAATAAGTATTTGAACACCTGTCTATCAGCTAGATTTCTGACCCTCAAAGACCTGTTAGTCTGCCTTTAAAATGTCCACCTCCACTCCATTTATTATCCTAAATTAATGCACCTGTTTGAGGTCGTTAGCTGCATAAAGACACCTGTCCACCCCATACAATCAGTAAGAATCCAACTACTAACATGGCCAAGACCAAAGAGCTGTCCAAAGACACTAGAGACAAAATTGTACACCTCCACAAGGCTGGAAAGGGCTACGGGGAAATTGCCAAGCAGCTTGGTGAAAAAAGGTCCACTGTTGGAGCAATCATTAGAAAATGGAAGAAGCTAAACATGACTGTCAATCTCCCTCGGACTGGGGCTCCATGCAAGATCTCACCTCGTGGGGTCTCAATGATCCTAAGAAAGGTGAGAAATCAGCCCAGAACTACACGGGAGGAGCTGGTCAATGACCTGAAAAGAGCTGGGACCACCGTTTCCAAGGTTACTGTTGGTAATACACTAAGACGTCATGGTTTGAAATCATGCATGGCACGGAAGGTTCCCCTGCTTAAACCAGCACATGTCAAGGCCCGTCTTAAGTTTGCCAATGACCATTTGGATGATCCAGAGGAGTCATGGGAGAAAGTCATGTGGTCAGATGAGACCAAAATAGAACTTTTTGATCATAATTCCACTAAACGTGTTTGGAGGAAGAAGAATGATGAGTACCATCCCAAGAACACCATCCCTACTGTGAAGCATGGGGGTGGTAGCATCATGCTTTGGGGGTGTTTTTCTGCACATGGGACAGGGCGACTGCACTGTATTAAGGAGAGGATGACCGGGGCCATGTATTGCGAGATTTTGGGGAACAACCTCCTTCCCTCAGTTAGAGCATTGAAGATGGGTCGAGGCTGGGTCTTCCAACATGACAATGACCCGAAGCACACAGCCAGGATAACCAAGGAGTGGCTCTGTAAGAAGCATATCAAGGTTCTGGCGTGGCCTAGCCAGTCTCCAGACCTAAACCCAATAGAGAATCTTTGGAGGGAGCTCAAACTCCGTGTTTCTCAGTGACAGCCCAGAAACCTGACTGATCTAGAGAAGATCTGTGTGGAGGAGTGGGCCAAAATCCCTCCTGCAGTGTGTGCAAACCTGGTGAAAAACTACAGGAAACGTTTGACCTCTGTAATTGCAAACAAAGGCTACTGTACCAAATATTAACATTGATTTTCTCAGGTGTTCAAATACTTATTTGCAGCTGTATCATACAAATAAATAGTTAAAAAAATCATACATTGTGATTTCTGGATTTTTATTTTTAGATTATGTCTCTCACAGTGGACATGCACCTATGATGACAATTTCAGACCCCTCCATGATTTCTAAGTGGGAGAACTTGCAAAATAGCAGGGTGTTCAAATACTTATTTTCCTCACTGTATATATATATATATATATATATATATATATATATTAGCACAATATATATATGTATAAATTATTTAATTTTTTTAATTCTTTGACAGTGCAGACTGCACAGCCAGATTTTATGAAAACCTCCAATGTATAATCCTCTGATGAGGGATGGGAATGAGGTTAATTTGCTAAGAGTAATCTCATAAAATGGATCTGTCCTCCAGAGGGCCATCCATCTTGGGGATTCCAGGTTGATTACTCACAGCATGAATACAGACATTACAGAAAGGGTACTGCCCACTGAACTGCTCGACACACTATCTTCAGATGCAAGGAGACGAATGACGGACCAAATTGTGAAGAACACATTAAACACCAGTTTATATAGAATATGGAAGGCTAGAGTATACAGCACATGGTAGAGATGGTAAAAATTATCAAATTGAACAGACGGTCACACATTACATTACAAGATCATGCTAGAAAACATAATATAACATAAACATAACATAAATAACTGGACCTGACTCTATGTACATTTTACCCTAAAATTGTGATAAAACAAAATTCACAGACATACATTCATTAGCCTATACGTCAACTACCATTGAATTCTCTAATTTCAGCTTTGTGACATGTAATAATCTACGTCTATGAATGAAACTCATATTTGGACATTTTGCATAACCGCATTATCATGTTTTGAGTTCTGTTCATGTTTGAGGGTATGTTTACACGACAACGATATGCTTAAAATGGAGAAGTTTTTCCTTTGAGTTTTCCCCGTACAGACAACACCATTGTCAAAACGATCCCCATTCATACGGATCCGCGAAAAATACTAAAAACGCTGTATTCTGCTGCCAGGCCAGTAGATGGCGATGAAACAATATAGACTGAACACGTAATACGCATGTGCATGACATCATCGTCTTCAGAGATTAGCGTTTTTGTTGTTTACACGGAGACCGTTTTAAAAAACTTGCACTTTGAAACCTGTTTTTAAAAGTTTGCGCTTTCAGGCACCCAAAGCGCATAAAAAGTTTTAACTAAAAACGGTGTCATGTAAACAGCCCCTCAGGCTTAAATACACAGGCAAACAAGAGGAACTAATGAGACTGATTAACAAGACACACCTGAACTCAACTAACACAATCAGTAACCACAGAAACAAACAGGGAGAGAACTAAGGAGAACTAAAGTAATTAACAGATTAGAAGATTAACTGAGAAACTCAAACGGAATTTTCCTCAAGCCAGAAGAGCTGAACGCACTGCTGGCTGAAGCATAGATTTTTATTGAGCGGGGGAGGATGGGAAGTGGGTAAGCGGTTAGAGTCTCTGGATCGACTTCACAGTAGGTGGCGGTAATGCGCAAAATTGGTGCGAACCGCCAAAAAAAACGGGAAGAAGAAGAAGAACTCAAACAGAACTCAAAACGTGACACACGTAATATGACCACAGTTTTAAAAAATCTTTATGCTCATCAGGTTCTGTGGCAAGTGTGGTTTCTTTAGTCTGTAAAACAAAACAACAAGTTTCATGTCCCAGCAGTGCCGCCTAAAAGGGACAAATCAATGCTTCCTTATTATTGTACGCAGATGAATTGATCTGCAAGACCAATGATTTCCTGCTAATCCGATTAGTAGATGTGGTTAGTGCAGTGTTGGGAGAGAAAGTAGCTATGTAGAGAGATTCATCACTGCACAAATGTAGGGCTTAAGAGCATCTAAGCAGGCTCTTAAGGATTCTGCCAGCTAGATAGCATTACAACTGACTCCTCTGCGAGAAATTTTACACGAGTCAGACAGCGATGGAAACCTTTAAATTAAATCTGCAAATTTATTGGATACCTCTGTTTGAAAGCACTGAAAGTGCACAATCAATCAGCATAATAACCGCCTGGTAATATGAAGCACAACATATCAGGTGCTTCAACAGCATAAATGATGCAAAGATGCATTACTGTACACATCAAAATTTAGGGTATGGGGTGTGTTAAAATTCCTAGCATCAAAGTATCAGCAATAGTTATAGTTCTTGCTGTAGCACCATTAAAATATCTACTTTACACCAGTTCTATTTTATGTTGTTATCTTAAATGATCTGTGATGCTCCTCAGATATAGGCTACTCATTGTGCTAATGCGGTGTGCTGAGCACTACTGGCGAACCCAGCCTGCCAGATCCACACTTAGAAACCCTGCTAATCTAAAATCATCTTTCATCAGAGATCTATAACTGCCCCCCTGGCTCATTAGCTTTTTATGCAGCAATGCACTGTCTAGAATTAATGATCACAGCAAAGGGAGAATCAAGATAAACTCGTGGCATCTAGTCCACACTCATGATTACATGTTTATTTTCATTAAACTGAAGTATGTTAAAACAGTTTTTGTAATGTAAAAATTAAACAAACATAAATCATATCAAACATATCATAACAGACCATAAACATCACAATCACAGCTCTTATGGGTGCTTGTGAAGACATATCTCAACAGTTAAATGTAGGAGTTTAAATAAAAGGTCCAACATATTAGGAATACGTATAGCTGTGTAGACGTGTCATGAGAGTAAACAACTGAGTTTCTAACACTCTGTGTAGAGCGAACGTGAAACCCATCCAAAGAATTCGCACCGGGCGCATTTTTTGACACGACGCACCACCCAGCATACCCGGTTAAAGAAGCTCGCCACTGATATATAAATGAATATATAGCATATATATATACAGTACTGTACAGTACCCCCCCCCCCCCCCCCCCCCACAGGATGATCTGATCTCACCATCAGTCCGTCTGTGATTAGCTTAGCTTTCTTCAAGCATCTTGGAGACGTTCCCGCAGTTCTTCTGGATTTAGTCTGTCTCAGTTTTTTCTGTTTCTTCATGTAATCACAGACGGACTCAATGATGGTGAGATCAGATCATCCTGGCTTTGGTCAGACTCCTTGTGCATACACAAATCTCACTGGATTATTACAATTAATGGCAAAAAGAATGTTTGGAAATGTAAACTGATATTTCCTGCTGACACAATACAGCAAAAGATATAAATAAATAACTGACATAAAATCATATTTTTTTTGGGGGGGGGGGGGGGGGGGGGGGGGGGGGATTAACATGCCTAAGACTTTTATATATATATACACTGCCCAGCCAAAAAAGTTGTTTGGATTTAAATAGGCAAATGCTTAAGTGTCTTGAAATGAATGAATGAATTGAATCATCATTATTGCAGTTAATTTTTATGTTTCTAGCATCTTATATGTTTGGCAACAGTTCTTCTAACCCTAATTGATGGAGTGTGTAGCTTTTCATTTCTTAACCATGTAGGAAGGAAGACACTGGAGTAGACTTTACAGAGTGCTTGACTCTTGCATTGTCAACCATCTACTCCAGCACATCCCAAAGACTTTCAATGAATTTAAGGTCTGGAGTCAGAGGAGCCCATTCATGTGTGAAAATGATTTTTCATGCTCCAAACCATTCTTTAACAATTTGAGCCTGATGAATATTGACATTAGCCGCGTTTCCACTGCAGGAACTTTCCCCAGGAACTAGGGACTTTGGGGTGGTTCGACCGCAGGAACCAGGGTCTAAATGAAGTTCCGGGTAAAAATTTCCCCCTCAGAAAGTCCCTGCTCACGAAATAGTACTTTTTCAAAGTTCAGGAACTTTCGGGGACGGGACTTGGGCGCTGAACATGCTGATTAGTTGAGTTCATGCAGAATTTTGATTAGTTGACTCCACGCAGCATTTTATTTTTCATTTTTGTTTGCAATCAATTCGAATCAACAATGGAACAACAATGAACATTTTCAGTGTAAATACGACTGATGGACTCACATAGAGGTTCAGGCTTTATTAAGCTTATATCAGAGCCCGTCTACGGAGAGCCTGCCCACTCCTTATTAAAGGGACACCAGGCAAGCCTGAGTGTTTTTTCTCTACAAAGCTCCCCCTAGTGTCTGGTAGTAAATGCTTTCAAACACTCTGTCATAAAAACGAACTGTTGTCCCTCCCCCCTCGCCACGAGCAACCCAGCTGATCAGCTGTCAACCCAGCTGAGCAGAGGAACCGGCTATTTCAAAACCAGTTATGTCTACCGAGGCAAGTAAAGCAATATTTTCTTTCCAACTGATGGCGATTTTTTTTTTTTTTTTTATTGTGTTGTCATGCATACTAGTATTTTTACTGGGAACGAACGATATGAACGAGGTGGACTACTGCTTTCGTGTTTTTTTTTTTTTTTGGGAGAGTGGGCATGAGAATAAAAAATATATATATCGGAGGCTAATATTTGTCTAAAGTTATATTAGCAAGGTCTATAAGTTCATCTGGTAGAATGACGGTTTACCTTTGCTTGTCTAAGAAAACATCAGAACGTTTTTTCTAGCTCGATCATGATATGTGCAACATGTTTATTGCCTATTATCAGACGCGTTGACTTAGTGACATAAAATAAAAGTGTAAGTTACACAAATAAAACCGACAGAGGAACGGCCAAACAACTACAGAAATCAAACGTGTTTGCTAATGACAATGCTAACATCAAAGTTATAGTATCTAGCGTACTAGTAAGCCCGTAACAGACAGCGATCATAATAAAAACCTTTACAGACAATAGCAAACATCCTGAGATCACAATTACTTGAAATTTAAATATTAAACACAGTTTATTCCAAAGATACTTACAAGTGCAACAGCAAGAAGGCCAGGTCAGCATCCGTTTTGCAGGCTTCTGTTTCTCTCAGTTCTCCCCATTCTGAAAAAGTCGGTCCGATATTTACTCGAGTCTGACTTCTTGCTCGGTCAGTCTCCCGTTTCCTCTTTTGTTGGTCCTCCGACAAAGATGTCCTAGCTTTCTGCTTCTTTTTTACAGGCTCAGCCATAACTCAATCTATCGTTGCCCTTTGCTTATAGCTAGCCTGTGCTTGAATGGGGGCGTGTACGTGTGCAGTGCCGTCAAGCAATTCGTTACATCACGAGACCTGATATCACGTGATACTTCCTGACGGCGAAAGTTGCAAGTGAGTTTTTTCCTCTCTCGGGCACCAGGGGGGTGCGAAACCACCACCATTCAACCTGAAATAAGTAATATAACCATTCCACTGACTCCGAAGCTGTTCAGTTAAGGTAAAAAAAGTTACTTAGAGCACCTTTAAGTCCTATTGTACTGAATTTTGGTTGTAGTTTCACCAGAGTTCTACTGGGGGCGATCGCCCAGGAGTGCAAAATGAATGGGAGTCTATGGGGCTAGACGGCTAAATTTGTCTCTTTCATCCGATTGCCGTTGAGAAATCTCAGATTTGATTGTAGGTTTTGCAAGTTCAACATGGGTTATAGGTCGAAAGTTGAATGAACGAGTACTTATGTCCTTTCGATATCTTACAGGTTGAGTTGTTGTTGCCCATGACACGCTAGCATTCTGCTAATGAACGCTGATTGGTCAGTGAAGGACTGATTACGACCAGAGATACTGCTTGATGGCATCGTGGCATCCGAAGCAGGACCTGAAACAAACAAAACAAAAACTCTTCTAGCACGTGTATTTACCTGTGTCAGCTGTGTTGTCGATGCCTCGAGAGAAAAGAAAGTGCAGAGCGCGAAAGCACCAAAGTGACTGAAGGATTGCCGTAAAGCAGTATCTCTGGTCGTACGATGTGTATGACGTCATTGACACTTTAAAATATTTTTTAAAGCAAATAAGTGACTCTAAAAAATCTAACACCCAGCAATGTGTAATTTCTTTGCATCTCCTTTCGAATACAACATTCAAATTACTAGACAAAAAATTATATCCTGAGAAAAGTGGATTTTGATGGCTATAGCGCCATAGACCTCCATTCATTCTGCACTCGTCCTGTGAGCGCCCTCATATGGAATCAGAGTGGAACTGCAACCAGTTCAGAAGCCGGAAGTGTACTGAGAGTGAAACTTCTCGCCTTATTAGATATTCTCTGCTTATATGCAGAGGACAAAATCCAGCGGGAACTGGAAAGTCACGCGCAGTCCTACGTCACCGGACTAATTTGCCTAATCTTCACAGTCCTTTAGACCAGTGTGCAACCCTGCGCCTGGAGGCACACCAACAGTGCACATTTTGGATGTCTCCCTTATTTGACCCATATATTTCTGGTCTTAGAGTCTCTACTAACGAGCTGATGAATTGATTAGGAATTAAGATTAGGAAGAGTTGTAATTTGATATGTAGTGTTGGTTTGCCTCCAGGAACATGGTTGGGTAACACTGCTTTAGACCGTGATGAAAACGCAGACACCAACAGGTCTGTGGAAACGCGGCTATTGTCATCCTGGAATATGGCCATGATGTGTCTTCCTACATGGTTGTTTAAGAAATGAAAAGCTACACACTCCATCAATATACGGTTAGAAGATCAGTTGCCAAACATATAACATGCTAGAAACATAATAATCACTGCAATAACTGTATATACACAGCTAGAATATTATATATATATATATATATATATATATATATATATATATATATATATATATATATATATGCCTATAACATTGTGGTGTATATATGTAAGCCCTACATAATGAAAAAACAGAATACTTTATAGACAGAGTATTTCTGCAGAGGGTAAAAAAGGTTTGTTTGGAAGAATTCAGCAGAATAAAACAGCATTTTTCTTAGTAAAATAAAAGTACTCAAAACAGTTTAATGAAGCTGGTTTGTTGCAGTGCCACTGAGACCTCACCATCTCCATGTATTTCCGTCTCTCTTCTTGTTTTTGCTTCAAATAAACATCCTGCTGGATTTCATCATCTCTCTCTACCAAGAAAACAAACAGGCCAAAGCAGATTACATTTAATAATAATACAATACAATGCACTCATACAGTCATTATAGCCTATTATACTTACTTGACCATGACGCTTGCTTCGCGGCAGTATTTGTGGCTAAAAATAAAATAACAGCTAACGTTAGATCATTCTTCTTTATCTTATCTTATTTTATTCTAATATTTATCTTTGACTTATCTTTATTTGAATCCTTTTCATGCGCCACCACAACGTTGGAACAGTATTTATAAACTACAATTTCTACTTTACACGACAAAATATAAGCTAAATTACTTTTAAGCCCATAAACAGCATTTTCTCTGTTGGTGCAATTAGAAAAAGCACTGTAAGCACAACATTAAATGTGTTTAAGCGTTTCACAGCTCATTCATACAATTTGCACGTACAAAATACATTGAATGAACGTCACACTTACAGTGTGGGGTATTCGCAACTTTTAACCGCTGCCTGATGTCAGCAGAAACGAGGCGAGACTCTATTGGAGGCTGTAGGGAAAGGGAGTTCCAGAAAACCTTTGCATATGCCACATCTTCTTGTGACGCTCCATCAAATACCGTATAAAGTTTTTCGATTTCTGAAAGACTGTCTAAAACCTCTTCGTTTAGTTCTTCAGTCATAATAGTTAGCGAGCTTTCTGTTCTAGCCATAGGTAACAGCCACGTGAGGATGTGTTACGGTTGCCATGGTGACTAAACGCTCAGACTAGTAAACGGAAGTGCGGGGATTGGCAACTCTGCAAAATATTCATAGTTTTAAAGGGAATAAAATAATAATAATAATAATAATACAAATACTAAAGAATTATTTATTTATTTTTTAACAGTAAGTTTAAGTTAGGCTAGACAATTTAACAGATAATGTTTTCATGTACTTAATTGTAGAATGTAGAACTTCATACAGAATGTGTTTTGAAATAAAAATCTGTTTCATACCCAACAAGACGAGCCCGTAATTGTAGAGTAAAATATTTTTAGCCTACGTGTTTGTAAGAATTAGTTCATACGAAATTATTAAATTATATATAATTTAAGATTAACAAAAGTAAAATGGCGTTTCCAGAAATCCCTGATGCGTGTTTAATTCTATTTTACTTAAATTGTTGTTTCTTATTGTAATCAGTTATGTTTGTTATCTTGATAGCGTAACACTGCACTGTCTTATAGTACATGTTTATAACCGACTGTACATAGAAACCAAGAAATATCATTGGCTATACTGTAGCCTATTTGTGGCTGCCCTGTACTGTCTGTATAAACAGTATACTATCAATGTCATATTACTGTATATAAAGGTACAAATCATATTAATCATACTAATCATATTTATGTTTAATCAATCTAAAAATACAGGCCTACAGCAATGTGTAAATGCAAGCACACACACATACACAAAAACATTTTTACAGCATTTTTCTAATGTAAATTTAAAATAATACAATTTGAATTACTTTTTTTTATTTTGCAGAGGCAGACTTTTTCTGAACTCAGTTATCAGTTGACAAATTCAAATGTTGTTGAACAAATATTTATACAAAAATGCAAATTATACAAAAATGCATAATTTACAAATTTATAATTTATAATTTACAATTATACAAAAATGCAATTTATACATATACCACCAAATCTAATCAATTGAAAAATCAGAAAGATGTGTGATATGTTTCACTTTATTTTCGAATGTATTTCATTACAAAGATCATATTATAAAAACACAGCAAAAACAAATTGTTGTTTTACAACTGGTCTTCACCTGGTAGTGAGGTTAGTGATTACTATAAGGATTGTAATCAACTAACTGCACTGCCTGATGACCACACAGTAGCCTCTGGCAGAGTCCATTTCCATCATTGTTTTATCCTCATGTCTCCTGCAGAACCTGCACAAATCCACCAGAGTCATGTCAGACCTGCATCTCACAAAAGCTGTTCTTAAAATGACAGATAGACCAATATGATACATAAACACCGTCAAATAATTGTATCAGCTCTGTGTTTCCTTGTAGGTCGTTGTGTTGGCAGTATGGTTAGTGATTGTAGATTATATAAAACAATCAGCTAACAACACTGCCTACAAACCAACCCCAACAGGTTAATATATCTCAACACATTAATCTGTTTGTACCATGTAAACCTAAAGGAAGAAAAGACAAACAACAAAGTCACTTGGAAAACAAACAATAGCCTTCATTGAAATAGGCCTATAGGCTAAATCTATATCATAGGCTACATACCAAAATCGAAGAAAGAAGTAATGCCCACTGAATGCTAAAACATAACAAATATTAATAATTTTAGTCTTTCAGTGAGAAGTCACCTGACTGAATTCTTCTGCACTCTCAGGTTTGTGTTCATCTGTTGTTGTTACCACCCTGCTGCCGTCACATCTCCAGGTGGGGTTGAATGTGAATATAGCTAGGCCCTACCTCTTTTTAATTATAGGCAACTTTACCTGTCAAATAAAACAATTCATAACTGGAAAACGAAGGTCCTCATAACGATCATTTAAAGTGAGCCAGTCTTACGTGAAGAAACTCATCGTGAGCTCTCTGTCCCGTCGTCTTTCAAAGTCCCTCTGCTTTGGATTCCAATACAAGCTGTCTGTATTTATAGCCAGGGCTGATATTGTATGGTCAAATTCAGCGCCGTCTGAGGCGGGAGCCGCTTGAGCGCGAACTACGGCGCTCACCGCTGCTGATACTGGCGCTATTTCTCCTATCCTACAATACAGAGATGCGCGCCATACAAAGAGCGAAACTATAAAAACGTAAAATCAGTGGAATGTAGGCCTACTTAATTGGCTCAAATCAATAAACTCTTAATAAAATTACTTTCACTAAATATAAACAATACAACGTCATCTTTACACTTTGTGCACTCCCCCAAACACTGAACTAAATAATCTTTTGATTAATCTAACTTATTCTGAGCACACTAAAAAAAAGTAGGCTGAGCCTTTTTTAAGATTTACGCAATTAATAGTAAACTTCCATCAAATTGAATTGAATAATTCTTACATATTGTTCACATTATGAATTAAGAATGTTAAATGAGTAAAATAAAACATTTTGTATAAATCGTATACTTAAATATAAACATATTTTCTTTCTTTCTTTTTTTTTTTTTTAATTTATGAATACGAATCACATAAACTCCGTTCCCTTGTTCCATTTAGATTTATACAAAATGTTTCATTAAGCTCTAGTTTTTTTTTTATTCATTAAAATTATTAATTCATAATATTAATAATATGTAGGCTAAGTATTATTCAATTCAATTTGATGAAATTTTACTATAAACTGAAATGCGTAAATCTTGAAAAAAGGCTTACATTTTTTATTTTTTTTTAAATGGCTAGACAGGCCTAGACTTTGTAATTTTCCGTGAATGAAAAAAAAGTTTGACATAGACTTTTTTTTTAAGATGTAGCCTACATCTTGTAGAAAATTTAGCAAGATGTAGCCTAGGCTACCTATTTTCAGTGATCGACACCAAGACTGGCCGACTATTCCTCACAGCATTGTTCTAATAAATTAATAATAATAATAATAATAATAATAATATGCCTAATACTAATACTAATAAATACTCCCGCCAAGTATACTTATATAGTTCGATTGCCTGTTTGCTTGTTTCCAGGTACCCTAAGAGCGACTTTGAATGTGCGTTCATCTGTATTTCCCAACAGCTTCTAAAGCTAATCCAATCATATTGTAGAGTCGGAATGATCAGTTTATAATCCACAGTAATATCAAAGTATGGATTAAGTATGCATTGCTCAGCAGTTACCTGTTATCATTCCTTAGGTTGAAAGAAACAAAAGTCAAGCGTAACGAGGCTTGGAAACAATAAACTGCCTCTGAGGCCCATATCTATGTCAACACTGAAAAGTTATGTTGTTAGCGGTTGGGAGGCAATGCTATACAGTGTTTAGTGGACAATGGCTCTCTGGACAACGTTACCAGAGAGACCATTCAGTCCACGTGAAGACAGGTCTAGGCTTGCCCACAGGGACTAGGTTAAAACAATAAAAAAAAAAAAAAAAATCACCACGTCCTTGCAGACCCAACCTGTTCTAAGGGAACAAGTTTGCTCAGCTGTTCTGTGAAGCTAATCAAATCTCTGTATGTTCTCTATACTGTTTTGGTTATCAACCTGACCTACTAAATTAGGGATGGGTCTGTCCAAAAACAACCCAATATCATGGTAATAAATGGGAGTCCAGACAAAAATAAATCTCCACTCATTTACAGTAGGCTACCTATTTGTATATTGGTTTAGCATGGGTGGCATTTAATTTCATTGGTAACTCACACAACGATTAGGAAAACAAATTCCTCTATGTTGAACCTGAGACTAATGATTAGTAAAGACTTAATTTTGAACATTATCAGTTCCTCCCACAATTTGAAACACCTGTTCAATCTAATTACAGATCAACACATCCTGAGACATTAAATAACTGACTGATGTTCAAAAGATTGAAGTTCTTATGATTTTGCATAGCTGAAGCAAAACACCAGAGTGATAGGCTTACTTATCAAGTAGCTGTAATACAAAGCAAGTTTGTTAGTTGTATTTTTTAATTGCCTACTTTTAAGATTTTTTTTTATTTTTTTTAAATCCATAAATTAATTAGCTTGTCTGATTGACTCACTGCCTCAACACTTGAAAATGAAGGAAGAGATTGCAGCAACAGTGTTTTTTATTGCAAGACTAGCAAAGAAACATGGTAAACTGGATCATGTACGGAGGGAGAAATTTGCTGTGGAACTAACTTCAGTGCTCTTTGAAACTTACAAAAGTCATTGGTACCCAGAAAAACCAACCAAAGGACAAGCTTTTAGGTGAGTAGCCTAATGCTAACTTAATTTCTTAATTAAGTGTAACTTTAAGTAATCTGAGTAATCAAGGGCTTTTTCTTTTCTTAGGTGTCTAAGGATGAACAAAGCTCAAACAAGAGACCCAGTTATTGAACGTGCTTGTTGCCAGAGTGACATTGTTTATGAAAATCTTGGTTTACCAAAGGAAATGACCATTTGGGTTGATCCGGGAGAGGTGTCCTGCCGGTAGTGCTAAATTTGCTGGCCTATCAATGAAGTGCATTGTCTGTATGATTTGATTGTACCACTGTAGCACTTCCAAAACTGAATGTTGTTTGTTCTTGAAAGGTATGGTGAGAAGTCAACCCCATTTTGTGTTACCCAGTTGGAGGGTCAAAAGAGAGATGGGGAGTTCTCTCGTAGGATTAATAATGCGGTGGAAAGGGCTTCATCGGACTACCACTCTGGAACCTCCTCTGATGAGGAGGGAGGAAACACCAGCATGAGCAGCACTGTGAGCAGCACCGTGAGTAGCAGCAATAGCAGCAGCAATAGCAGCAGTCTTTCAGTTCCAGAGCCCAAATGCATCCCGACAGTCTCCAACCCAAACAGTGTATACCAGGTAACAAAGTCCATATAACCACTTTTCATTCCCTTAGCATGTCTTTAATACTACTTGTTGATTTCTTAAACTTGCACCAGTTTAATTGCTGTTTCCATCTCTAGTTCAGTGAGTTTGGGCAGCCCCCTCCCATGCAAAACTGGGGGACATACCCTAAAAGAAAACAATATGCTGCTGAGGGCTACCAGCAGCATTCTTCAGGTGGACCATACCCATCTCATAAGAGTTTTAAGGGCTACAGGCCCTCCTACGGCTTCTCTGGTCCAAGGGTGGACCGATTTCACTGGGTCAGCAAGAACCGCTCTTAGAATTTAATTTTAATATCTCAGCGTGTCATTGTTTTGCTGAGCAGCTATGCAGGCATATGTGAGTTATTGAATATAACTTGATTTAAATGTAATGATTTAATAAATTATTTATGGAGTCGTGTGGCAATGCAATTTTAAAGTTAATTTTATTAAATGGTTTTTGTGGAAAAGACTTTCTAAATAAAATCTGTTTTAATAGAACTTGCTTGTGTGGAAGTATTTGAAGTTTATGCTTATGCCACTAGATGGTGACAAATATCTATACCTTTTGGCAAAGCAGAGCATTTCTTCTCATTTGTAGTTTCAGTTAAGCTTTTATGTTCACGACTGATACAGGGACGGATTATGGCGATGATGTGCCCTGGGCTCGGATGTCTCAAAGGCCCCCTTCACCAATTTTTTGGACAACAGTGTTGCACCCATGGGCGTCGGAACCATTGTATATGGGTGGGACAAGACCCACCCACTTTTTAAGACCAATGATATTGGACCCACTCACTTTTACATTCAGCGCATATGTCTGTTCGCTTTTCAGAGCTGCGTCAGTCAAATCCATTCCACTTGAGGAATGCCCTAATGAATTAAACTCCATTTACGCTGAAATAGCTACATTATATTTCTCAACGAGCTACAACTGACGAAAAAAACGCCCGTTGTACCCTTCCAGTCAAATATTGCAAACATCGCTTTAAGTTGTCAATGCTGGCAAATGACCGTGGTATCAGCAGGTTAATCCACGGATAGCTGTGCATTTAATGCACGACGTGGAGGCGAGTTTAGTTTACTTGTTTAATTAAAACGCATCAGCCATTTTAAGGGGGCCCCCGAGGGCTGATCATTTAAACAATCAGAAATGTTAATATAAAGACGCAGCAACATCTCTGCATCCCCCTTAGTGGGGCCCCTCTCTCGTTACGCTCGTT